>NC_081297.1:71851197-72154227 GCF_030435805.1 Mustela lutreola | reverse complement strand
ATTCTTCCCTCAGTATCACAGAGCAACAAGAAGAAATGCAAACTTCTTCTGTTATAAAACCAAGTGACTCTAATGTAAATAGGACTGTCCATTTGGGAGTAGGAAAGATAATAAAAGAAGGTATCTGAAGCTGCATGTAGAAGTAATAAAACTAATAAAAGTCAGGAAAGACTGGGAAAGAAAAACTAGGTGATAGTTTTAAGTACTTTGTAGATGATAGTTTTAAGTACTATGACCATGATCTCATCCTAAAACGCAGATCAGATTGTTTTAGTACCTATGTCATATGTCTAGACATAGTATCTAGGTCTATATCACAGTTATTGTGGATTCAACCTGTTAACATACAAAGTACTTGGACAGTACTTGGCACATGACACATCTCAGTGTTAGCTATTATTGTTACCAGGATCACTATCACTCTTAGACTGATTAGCCAATCTTTCATAATTGACATTTCAAAGAGATCAATTTGAAACTAGTAAATCAAAAACAGATTATGAATTTCATCAGGTGCCTTTTCAACCTCTATAAAGTTGCTCAAAGTTCATTATTTTAAGACACAAAGTCAAATACCCAAGGAAACAACCAAGTTGAAAGAGGGTCTGAATCTTGTAAATATGAGAAGGAGTGGAACTGAATACTAAGTCTTTCCAATTAATTTGATTCTTAAACTCTTCAGACTTAACCCAATATTCCTCAACGCACAGTTTTCAGTGTGCACAGTGAATTTTAAAAATCCTTCACAATGGGGTACCCGGGTGGCTCAGTGGGTTAAAGCCACTGCTTTAGGCTCAGGTCATGATCCCAGGGTCCTGGGATGGAGCCCTGCATCCAGCTCTCTGCTCAGCAGGAGACCTGCTTCTTTTCCTCTCTCTCTCTGCCTGCCTCTCTGCCTACTTGTGATCTCTGTCTGTCAAATAAATAAATAAAATCTTTAGAAAAAAATAAAATAAAATGCTTCACAATGTTAAGTACAGAAATTAAGAATAACATTTAGAAACCTTTACAGCAACTCAACAGAATGTTATGTCTATTTAATCTAATATTTTTCTAGTAACATATCATTTTTACAAAAGCATTGCCTCATGGAAAAACTAAATTTAAAAAACAAAACTGAGAGGCGCCTGGGTGGCTCAGTGGGTTAAGCCGCTGCCTTCGGCTCAGGTCATGATCTCAGGGTCCTAGGATCGAGTCCTGCATCGGGCTCTCTGCTCAGCAGGGAGCCTGCATCCCTGTCTCTCTCTCTTTCTTTCTGCCTACCTCTCTACTTGTGATCTCTCTTTGTCAAATAAATAAATAAAATCTTTTAAAAAAACAAAAAAACTGATCCTTCATACACAGTCTGAAAGACACTGTTATATGCTATTCTAGGATACATAATAAACACAATGGGAATATAAACAATCTATCTTTTAAGAAAGAAAAAGAAAAGAGAGAATTCCAAAGGGGAAAAAGCTATATATTTAAACTAAATATTATCTGCTATAATTTTATTACTCTTGTGTGAAGTTTCTCAGAACACCAAAACACTCTGGAAAATAACTGAAGGAAGTTTTACCTAAGGAAATAATAAGAAGATACTTTATGGAAAGGACAACACTGAAATAAGTCATTTAGCATGTTAACTAAATATTCTTAGCATCTGAAAAGGGAACTCTGAATTGTACAAGGACAAAGACAACCAACACATTCAACAGACAGGGCCGGTGGACCTCTTGTACCATGCCATGTTCAAATCTTCATTGAATTTTTTCCATTCAAATATAATAAATATAAATATAAATATATAAAAAATATATATAAATGTACATATTCAAAGAAAAAAATGATTATGAACATTTGGAGAGTATGTGATATGGTGAGTGCTGTGAAATGTGTAAGCCTGAAGATTCACAGACCTGTACCCCTGGGGCAAATAATACATTATATGTTAAGAAAAATAATTAATAAAAAAAAAAATCAACGAAGGATCAAATTACAAGGTCTAGTGCAGTCTTAGGAAAAAAAAAATCAAAGGGGTGAAACAATCCTTAGATGTTAAAGAAAAAGTCCTACTACAAAAATTTTGGATGAGAAGCAATAACACTAGCTTTAAATGCAATTATATAACCTAAAATATCCAAGAGAACCAATGAAATATGGTAAGAAATGAGTTTCGAAAAGAAGCATTATAAAAGACATCAAACTTTCATTCTTCACAGACATGAAAACCCAAAAGACAAGCAAAAAAACTGCTAGAACTGATACAGGAAGTCAGCAAAGTTGCAGGTTATAGTATCAATGCACAGACGTCTGTTGCATTTCTATATACCAATAATGAAGCAGCAGAGAGAGAAATCAAAGAATGAATCCCATTTGCAATTGCACCAAAACCAGTAAGATATCTAGGCATAAACCTAACCAAAGAGATAAAAGATCTGTAACTGAAAACTACAGGACACTGATGAAAGAAGGTTAGGGGGGCTCCTAGGTGGCTCAGTTGGTTAAGCAACTGCCTTAGGCTCAGATCATGATCCCTGGGTCCTGGGATCAAGCCCTGCAAGGGGCTCCTTGCTTGGCAGAGAGTCAGCTTCTCCTTCTGCCTCTCTTGGCTTCTCCGCCTGCTTTGTTCTCTCTGTCAAATAAATAAGTAAAAATTCTGAAAGGAAGGAAGGAAGGAACGAATGAACAAACGAACTGAGGAAGAACAGAAAGAAGAAAGAAAGAAAAAAGAGAGAAAGAAACAGAGAGAGGAAGGAAAGAGGGAAGGAAGGAACTGAGGAAGGACAGGAAGGAAGAAAGGAAGAGGGAAGATGGATGAAGGAGGAAATTAAGGAAGACACAAAGAAATGAAAACATGTTCCAAGCTCATGCGCTGGAAGAACAAGCACTGTTAAAATGTCTATACGGCCCAAAGCAATCATTTAATGCAATCCCTATCAAAATACCACCAGTATTTTCAGAGCTAGAACAAACAGTCCTAAAATTTTTATGGAACCACAAAAGACCCCAAGTAGCCAAATGTTGAAAAAGAAAATCAAAGCTGTAGGCTTCACAATTCCAGACTTCAAGCTATATGACAAAGCTAAAGTCACCAATACAATACGGTACCGGCACAAAAATAGACACACAGATCAATGGAACAGAATAGAGAACCCAGAAATGAACCCTCAACTCTATGGCCAACTAATCTTTGACAAAGCAGGAAAGAATGTCCAATGGAAACAAGACAGTCTCTTAAACAAATGGTGTTGGGAACACTGGACAGCCACAAGCAGAAGAATGAAACTGGACCACTTTCTTACACCATACAGAAAAATAAATTCAAAATGGATGAAAGACTTAAATGTGAGACAGGAACCCATCAAACCCCTAGAGGAGAACACAGGCAACAACCTCTTTGACCTCAGCTGCCATAACTTCCTACGAGGCATGTCTCCAGAGGCAAGGGAAACAAAAGCAAAAATGAACCATTGGGGCTACATCAGGATAAAAAGCTTCTGCACAACAAAGCAAACAATCAACAAAACCTTTAAAAGGCAACCTACAGAATGGGAAAAGATATTCACAAATGACATGTCAGATAAAGGACTCGTATTCAAAATCTCATAAAGAACTTACCAAACTCAACACCCAAAAATACAAATAATCCAGTCCAGAAATGGGCAGAAGACATGTACAGACATTTCTCCAAAGACAACGTACAAATGGCCACAAGATGTTCAACATCACTTGACATCAGGGAAATACACATCAAAACCACAATGAGATACCAACACCTCATACCCATCAGAATGGCTAAAATTAACAACTCAGGAAACAACAGGTGTTGGCAAGGTTGTGAAGAAAGGGGAACCCTCTTATACTAATGCAGAATGCAAACTGATGGGAATGCAAGCTGGTGCAGCCACTCGGAAAACAGTGTGGAGGCTCCTCAAAAAGGTAAAGATAGAAGTACCCTACAATCCAGTAATTGCACTACTAGGCATTTACCCAAAGGATACAAAAAGTGATTTGAAGGGGCACCTGCACCCCAACATTTAGAGCAGCAATGTCCACAATAGCCAAACTATGGAAAGAGTCCAGATGTCCATCGGCAGATGAATGAATAAAGAAGATGTGGTATACATCTACGAGAGAATAGTACTCATCCATCAAAAATAGTGAGATCTTGCCATTTGCAATTACATCGATGGAGCGAGTGTATTACACTAAGTGAAATAAGTCAGACAAAGACAAATACCGTATGGTTTCACTTATACACGAAATTTTAAAACAGATGAACATATGGGAGGGGGTAAGATAAAAAAGAGGGAGACAAACCATAAGAGACTCTTAACTATAGGGAACAAACTGAGGGTTGACGGAGGGGAGAAGGGTGGGAGAATGGAGTAACTGGGTGATGGGCAATAAGGAAGGCACTTGATGTAATGAGCACTGGGTTAATGCAACTGATGAATCACTAAATTCTACCTCTGAAACTAATAACACACTATATGTTAACTAAATTCAATTTAAATAAAATTTTTTTAAAAAGAGTCATTACATATAAAAAGAGTTCAGGTTATAGAAAACAAAAAAATTTTTTTTTAAGATTTTTATTTATTTAGTTGACAGCCAGAGATCACAAGTAGGCAGAGAGGCAGACAGAGAGAGAGGAGGAAGCAGGCTCCCTGCTGAGCAGAGAGCCCAATGTGGGGCTCGATCCCAGGACCCTGAAATCATGACCTGAGCCAAAGGCAGCGGCTTAACCCACTGAGCCACCCAGGCGCCCCTAGAAAAAAATTTTTTTAAGTAGAGAAATGGTCAAGGAGTATGGGCAAACAGCCATTCACAAAAGAGAAAACAAATGGCCAAAAATTAAATGAAAATATAGGGACCCCTGGGTGGCTCAGTGGGTTAAAAGCCTCTGCCTTCAGCTCGGGTCATGATCCCAGGGTCCTGAGACTGAGCCCCACATCAGGCTCTCCGCTCAGGCAGCCTGCTTCCCCTTCTCTCTCTCTGCCTGCCTCTGCCTACTTGTGATCTCTGCCTGTCAAATAAACATATAAAATCTTTAAAAAATAAAAATAAAAAATAAATGAAAATAGAATTTTTCCAAACTGACAGTATAGTCAGGAAAGTATAAGTTAAAATATGATATATTCCAGGGGGAGGAGTCAAGATGGCGGAGAAGTAGCAAGCTGAGACTGCTTCAGCTAGCCGGAGATCAGCTAGATAGCTTATCTAAAGATTGCAAACACCTGAAAATCCATCGGCAGATCAAAGAGAAGAAGAACAGCAATTCTGGAAACAGAAAAACAACCACTTTCTGAAAGGTAGGACCGGCGGAGAAGTGAATCCAAAGCGACGGGAAGATAGACCCCGGGGGGAGGGGCCGGCTCCCGGCAAGCGGCGGAGCAACCGTGCACAAAATCAGGACTTTTAAAAGTCTTTTCCGCTGAGGGACATCGCTCCAGAGGCTAAACCGGGGCGAAGCCCACGCGGGGTCAGCGTGGCCTCAGGTCCCGCAGGGTCACAGAAGGATCGGGGGTGTCTGAGTGTCGCAGAGCTTGCGGGTATTGGAACGGGAAAGCCGGCTACAGAGACAGAGCCGACAGTGAGCTCGCAGCTCCGTGTTACCTTGAACCGGTCGCAGGCTCGGTGAGCTCGGAGCGCGGCCGGAGGTCAGGCAGACGGGAGTAACTGGGCGCTGTTCTCTGAGGGCGCACTGAGGAGTGGGGCCCTGGGCTCTCGGCTCCTCCGGGCCGGAGACCAGGAGGCCGCCATTTGTATTCCCGTCCTCTGGAACTCTACGGAAAGCGCTCAGGGAACAAAAGCTCCTGAAAGCAAACCCGAGCGGATTACTCACCCCGGCCCTGGGTAAGGGCGGTGTAATTCCGCCTGGGGCAAAGACACTTGAGAATCACTACAACAGGCCCCTCCCCCAGAAGATCAACAAGAAATCCAGCCGAGACCAAGTTCACCTACCAAGGAGTGCGGTTTCAATACCAAGGAGAGCAGCAGAATTCCAGAGGAGGAGAAAGCCAAGCACAGAACTCATGGCTTTTTTCCTGTGATTTTTTTTAGTCTTGCAGTTAATTTAATTTTTTCTTTTTCATTTTTTTTTTTTTTCTTTTCTCGCCTTCGGGTAAAATTTTTTTTTTTTTAACTGTTACCTTTTTCTTTTTTAACGATTTTTTACTAGTTTATCTAATATATATATATATATATATTTTTACATTTTTCTTAGGTGTTTTCTCTTTTAAAAAAAATTCTTTTCTTTTCTTTTCTTTTTTTTTTTTTTTCTTTTTTCTTTCTTCCTTTTTGAACCTCTTTTTATCCCCTTTCTCCCCACTCACGATTTTGGATCTCTTCTAATTTGGCTAAAGCATATTTTCCTGGGGTTGTTGCCACCCTTTTAGTATTTTACTTGCCCCTTCATTTACTCTTATCTGGACAAAATGACAAGACGTAAAAATTCACCACAAAAAAAAGAACAAGAGGCAGTACCGAAGGCTAGGGACCTAATCAATACAGACATCGGTAATATGTCAGATCTAGAGTTCAGAATGACAATTCTCAAGGTTCTAGCCGGGCTCGAAAAAGGCATGGAAGATATTAGAGAAACCCTCTCGAGAGATATAAAAGCCCTTTCTGGAGAAATAAAAGAACTAAAATCTAACCAAGTTGAAATCAAAAAAGCTATTAATGAGGTGCAATCAAAAATGGAGGCTCTCACTGCTAGGATAAATGAGGCAGAAGAAAGAATTAGTGATATAGAAGACCAAATGACAGAGAATAAAGAAGCTGATCAAAAGAGGGACAAACAGCTACTGGACCACGAGGGGAGAATTCGAGAAATAAGTGACACCATAAGACGAAACAACATTAGAATAATTGGGATTCCAGAAGAAGAAGAAAGTGAGAGGGGAGCAGAAGGTATACTGGAGAGAATTATTGGGGAGAATTTCCCCAATATGGCAAAGGGAACGAGCATCAAAATTCAGGAGGTTCAGAGAATGCCCCTCAAAATAAATAAGAATAGGCCCACACCCCGTCACCTAATAGTAAAATTTACAAGTCTCAATGACAAAGAGAAAATCCTGAAAGCAGCCCGGGAAAAGAAGTCTGTAACATACAATGGTAAAAATATTAGATTGGCAGCTGACTTATCCACAGAGACCTGGCAGGCCAGAAAGAGCTGGCATGATATTTTCAGAGCACTAAACGAGAAAAACATGCAGCCAAGAATACTATATCCAGCTAGGCTATCATTGAAAATAGAAGGAGAGATTAAAAGCTTCCAGGACAAACAACAACTGAAAGAATTTGCAAATACCAAACCAGCTCTACAGGAAATCTTGAAAGGGGTCCTCTAAGCAAAGAGAGAGCCTACAAGGGGTAGATCAGAAAGGAACAGAGACCATATACAGTAACAGTCACCTTACAGGCAATACAATGGCACTAAATTCATATCTCTCAATACTTACCCTGAATGTGAATGGGCTAAATGCCCCTGTCAAAAGACACAGGGTATCAGAATGGATAAAAAAACAAAACCCATCTATATGTTGCCTCCAAGAAACACATTTTAAGCCCGAAGACACCTCCAGATTTAAAGTGAGGGGGTGGAAAAGAATTTACCATGCTAATGGACATCAGAAGAAAGCAGGAGTGGCAATCCTTATATCAGATCAATTAGATTTTAAGCCAAAGACTGTAATAAGAGATGAGGAAGGACACTATATCATACTCAAAGGGTCTGTCCAACAAGAAGATTTAACAATTTTAAATATCTATGCCCCCAACGTGGGAGCAGCCAACTATATAAACCAATTAATAACAAAATCAAAGAAACACATCAACAACAATACAATAATAGTAGGGGACTTTAACACTCCCCTCACTGAAATGGACAGGTCATCCAAGCAAAAGATCAGCAAGGAAATAAAGGCCTTAAATGACACACTGGACCAGATGGACATCACAGATATATTCAGAATATTTCATCCCAAAGCAACAGAATACACATTCTTCTCTAGTGCACATGGAACATTCTCCAGAATAGATCACATCCTCGGTCCTAAATCAGGACTCAACCGGTATCAAAAGATTGGGATCATTCCCTGCATATTTTCAGACCACAATGCTCTAAAGCTAGAACTCAACCACAAAAGGAAGTTTGGAAAGAACCCAAATACATGGAGACTAAACAGCATCCTTCTAAAGAATGAATGGGTCAACCGGGAAATTAAAGAAGAATTGAAAAAAATCATGGAAACAAATGATAATGAAAATACAACGGTTCAAAATCTGTGGGACACAACAAAGGCAGTCCTGAGAGGAAAATATATAGCGGTACAAGCCTTTCTCAAGAAACAAGAAAGGTCTCAGGTACACAACCTAACCCTACACCTAAAGGAGCTGGAGAAAGAACAAGAAAGAAACCCTAAGCCCAGCAGGAGAAGAGAAATCATAAAGATCAGAGCAGAAATCAATGAAATAGAAACCAAAAAAACAATAGAACAAATCAACGAAACTAGGAGCTGGTTCTTTGAAAGAATTAATAAAATTGATAAACCCCTGGCCCGACTTATCAAAAAGAAAAGAGAAAGGACCCAAATAAATAAAATCATGAATGAAAGAGGAGAGATCACAACTAACACCAAGGAAATACAAACTATTATAAGAACATACTATGAGCAACTCTACGGCAATAAATTTGACAATCTGGAAGAAATGGATGCATTCCTAGAAACATATAAACTACCACAACTGAACCATGAAGAAATAGAAAGCCTGAACAGACCCATAACCAGTAAGGAGATTGAAACAGTCATTAAAAATCTCCAAACAAACAAAAGCCCAGGGCCAGACGGCTTCCCGGGGGAATTCTACCAAACATTTAAAGAAGAACTAATTCCTATTCTCCTGAAACTGTTCCAAAAAATAGAAATGGAAGGAAAACTTCCAAACTCATTTTATGAGGCCAGCATCATCTTGATCCCAAAACCAGACAAGGATCCCACCAAAAAAGAGAGCTATAGACCGATATCCTTGATGAACACAGATGCGAAAATACTCAACAAAATACTAGCCAATCGGATTCAACAGTACATTAAAAAGATTATTCACCACGACCAAGTGGGATTTATTCCAGGGCTGCAAGGTTGGTTCAACATCCGCAAATCAGTCAATGTGATACAACACATCAATAAAAGTAAGAACAAGAACCATATGATACTCTCAATAGATGCTGAAAAAGCATTTGACAAAGTACAACATCCTTTCCTGATCAAAACTCTTCAAAGTGTAGGGATAGAGGGCACATACCTCAATATCATCAAAGCCATCTATGAAAAACCCACCGCAAATATCATTCTCAATGGAGAAAAACTGAAAGCTTTTCCGCTAAGGTCAGGAACACGGCAGGGATGTCCATTATCACCACTGCTATTCAACATCGTACTAGAGGTCCTAGCCTCAGCAATCAGACAACAAAAGGAAATTAAAGGCATCCAAATCGGCAAAGAAGAAGTCAAATTATCACTCTTCGCAGATGATATGATACTATATGTGGAAAACCCAAAAGACTCCACTCCAAAACTGCTAGAACTTATACAGGAATTCAGTAAAGTGTCAGGATATAAAATCAATGCACAGAAATCAGTTGCATTTCTCTACACCAACAGCAAGACAGAAGAAAGAGATATTAAGGAGTCAATCCCATTTACAATTGCATCCAAAACCATAAGATACCTAGGAATAAACCTAACCAAAGAGACACAGAATCTATACTCAGAAAACTATAAAGTACTCATGAAAGAAATTGAGGAAGACACAAAGAAATGGAAAAATGTTCCATGCTCCTGGATTGGAAGAATAAATATTGTGAAAATGTCTATGCTACCTAAAGCAATCTACACATTTAATGCAATTCCTATCAAAGTACCATCCATCTTTTTCAAAGAAATGGAACAAATAATTCTAAAATTTATATGGAACCAGAAAAGACCTCGAAAAGCCAAAGGGATATTGAAAAAGAAAGCCAACGTTGGTGGCATCACAATTCCGGACTTCAAGCTCTATTACAAAGCTGTCATCATCAAGACAGCATGGTACTGGCACAAAAACAGACACATAGATCAATGGAACAGAATAGAGAGCCCAGAAATAGACCCTCAACTCTATGGTCAACTAATCTTCGACAAAGCAGGAAAGAATGTCCAATGGAAAAAAGACAGCCTTTTCAATAAATGGTGCTGGGAAAATTGGACAGCCACATGCAGAAAAATGAAATTGGACCATTTCCTTACACCACACACAAAAATAGACTCAAAATGGATGAAGGACCTCAATGTACGAAAGGAATCCATCAAAATCCTTGAGGAGAACACGGGCAGCAACCTCTTCGACCTCTGCCGCAGCAACATCTTCCTAGGAACAACGCAAAAGGCAAGGGAAGCAAGGGAAAAAATGAACTACTGGGATTTCATCAAGATCAAAAGCTTTTGCACAGCAAAGGAAACAGTTAACAAAATCAAAAGACAACTGACAGAATGGGAGAAGATATTTGCAAACGACATATCAGATAAAGGACTAGTGTCCAGAATCTATAAAGAACTTAGCAAACTCAACACCCAAAGAACAAATAATCCAATCAAGAAATGGGCAGAAGACATGAACAGACATTTCTGCAAAGAAGACATCCAGATGGCCAACAGACACATGAAAAAGTGCTCCATATCACTCGGCATCAGGGAAATACAAATCAAAACCACAATGAGATATCACCTCACACCAGTCAGAATGGCTAAAATCAACAAGTCAGGAAATGACAGATGCTGGCGAGGATGCGGAGAAAGGGGAACCCTCCTACACTGTTGGTGGGAATGCAAGCTGGTGCAGCCACTCTGGAAAACAGCATGGAGGTTCCTCAAAATGTTGAAAATAGAACTGCCCTATGACCCAGCAATTGCACTATTGGGTATTTACCCTAAAGATACAAATGTAGTGATCCAAAGGGGCACATGCACCCGAATGTTTATAGCAGCAATGTCCACAATAGCCAAACTATGGAAAGAACCTAGATGTCCATCAACAGATGAATGGATCAAGAAGATGTGGTATATATACACAATGGAATACTATGCAGCCATCAAAAGAAATGAAATCTTGCCATTTGCAACAACGTGGATGGAACTAGAGCGTATCATGCTTAGCGAAATAAGTCAAGCAGAGAAAGACAACTATCATATGATCTCCCTGATATGAGGAAGTGGTGATGCAACATGGAGGCTTAAGTGGGTAGAAGAATAAATGAAACAAGATGGGATTGGGAGGGAGACAAACCATAAGTGACTCTTAATCTCACAAAACAAACTGAGGGTTGCCGAGGGGAGGGGGTTGGGGAGAAGGGGGTGGGATTATGGACATTGGGGAGGGTATGTGATTTGGTGAGTGCTGTGAAGTGTGTAAACCTGGTGATTCACAGACCTGGGGATAAAAATATATGTATATAAAAAATATATGTTTATAAAAAATAAAAAATTTAAAAAAAAAAAAAATGATATATTCCAGCCATATAACTACATGCTCATACTAGTACACACAAATAATAAAACCAAACCATCCATTCTCTGCTATCTCATATACACATTAAAAGTGTGACAGACTCTGTACTGACATAAAAACCAGTCAATTATATATTTACTAAGTTAAAATAGCAAACTGAAGATGTGTAAAACTATTTCTATTTAAGTGCTTATGTACATGTACATCTGTTTCAAAACATTTTCCTAATGGGTCTTAAAAATGTATAGTAAAGTTTGTAATATCATTTGGGCAAAGAAATGAAACTGAGAAGAGTGGTATGTAAGGGGAGACTTTTCTCTTTTATTCTACATACAATGAATTATTTAAATTTTTATAAGCCTAATATCATTCTGCAATTCTTTAATTTTTTTAAGTTTATTCATTTATTTAAGTAAACTCTATACCCAATGTGGAGCCTGAACTCACAACCCCAATATCAAGTCACATATTCCTCTGACTGAGTCAGCCAGGTGCCCCCATTTTGTAATTTTTAAAAAGGAAAGTGTAGCTCTAATTTACTAATTTTAGCAAACCTGCCACCAAAATGTACACATATTAAGGTCAATTAATTTTACTTTAGAATAATGTATGCTTTTGAAAATTATCATTATGAGTCTATCTTTACATAAGTATAAAACTGATAGATAGCTATTCATAGCATGTTCCAACAGTGTAGATACTGGGAACTCGTCAGTTTCCAAAGATCAGTTATTGCACTAATCTCTGAAAAGTTCTATCCTTGTTAGTAAGATGTCCATTGATACTCTGTTCTCATAAGCTATATATATAATAGAGTAAAAGTCCTCATGACATACATTTTGCAAATATGTAAAAATAACCACCATGTCTATCTACTTCATGGACATGGAAATGTTCTCTTTCCAATATTTTTTTTTAAAGATTTTATTTATTTATTTGACAGACAGAGATCACAAGTAGGCAGAGAGGCAGGCAGAGAGAGAGGGGAAGCAGGCTCCCCGCAGAGCAGAGAGCCCCATGCAGGGCTCGATCCCAAGACCCTGAGATCATGACCTGAGCCGAAGGCAGAGGCTTTAACCCACTGAGCCACCTAGGTGCCCCATCTCTTTCCAAAAAGAACTCACTAAGGGCCCAGTTTCTAAAACTTCCATCTATCCTCTGCCAGTAATTATCTATTAAGTTGCTACTCATGTCATATCCCACCCTAAATATTCCCAATACAAAGTTGTACAAAACACACATTCTGCTCTCAGTAGGTAGAGAAAACAAACAAAGATTACAAAGTAATATATAGCAGGATGTAAACAGAGTACACACCAAATATTCAAGAAAAGGACCCTCAAGATGCCTTATTTGGGGTGCCTGGCTGGCTTATCAGTAGAGCATGTGACTCTTGATCTCAGGGTTGTGGGTTTGAGCCCCACGGTTAAGTGTATTTTAAAAATAAATAACAAGGGGCACCTGGGTTGGCTCAGTTGGTTAAGCAACTGCCTCAGCTCAGGTCATGATCCCAGCATAACGAGAAACAACAAAAAAGTAGAATTTTTACTATTTTAATTTGTGATGTATACAACTTTTATACATCAGTTTGGAAATAAACAGTCATGAATGATAGGGACTGGGTGACAGAAAAGCAAATTAAGAATTTAAAATATGGCCACTGGTAGTCTTACAGCTTTTCATGCAGTAAGAACCATGCGTCAACATTCACAGATGTGTAAGAAACAGTTTAGAAAGTTACTATAAGTAATCAGTTATATTACTAGAGCCAAAAATTATAGAATTAGTAGGAAAAAACAAGGCAATGTTTGTTACAGATACAGTCTGGAAAACAATCAGGAAAAACAAAGACATATATATGAAAAAAGGAATCAAAATAAATTTTATGGAAACACCTTAGCAATCATAAATATAGTAATATTTGAAAATAAAGCAAATCTGTGTTGCTCCCACTGGGCAAGAACAGGATTATTTGGAACACAGGGATAGTAGGTGTAAAGAAAACTGCACCTACTGAATTAATGTATAGTATAATCATGCCTCTCATAGTCTTCTTCATTAAGTCTAATTACACACAGATGAAAACAAAGTTCAAAGTTTAGAAATGATTTCAACTCCCATATCTACAGCTCTAGTTGATTTTAGAACATGCCATGACACACACAAAAAAAAGAAGGGGGAGAAAACATTGCAGTATTTAGGAGTGACATTTAAATAAGTAAAAGACAATCACAGATTTGAACTACAGAGTTATAATTTTGAAATGTTTAAAAAATAATGGTGTTATACTACATTATCTCTAAGGTTCTTTGCAACAGTAAACTTCTCATAATTCTATGAATTTCAAATGAAGAGTTACTGAGAAGTCATATTATCCCTTAGCAGGTAATCTTACAGCACCATCTTCTGGTATAATATTACTGTGCATAGGCTAACAATCAGAATAGGAGGAATTCATGTTATTATGCCAGTTTTATTTAGTACAACTCAAGCTATATTAACAATATAGGGTAACAATTGGGTAGTTGAAGAAATGTTGTGAATCAAGAGTAGAGGTTACACTAGCCTCATTAAAGCATTCAAAATTGAAAAGCACACAAAACTGAAATAAAATCAAGATTTCATCAAGAAAATGAGAAGGCTAAAACAACAACAAAAAAACTAGGCTTACTAAATCTACAGAAAATAAGAATGATGGTACAAACAGTCCTAACACTGAAACATCAAGGTGTGGGCAAGGCTACGAGCAGTTATTATGCCTACATCAAAGATGAATCAAGGAAACAACTCTAAATGAGGCCAAGATTTAAATAAGATACACAAGAGGAGTAATGAATAACAGTGTGAAGTCTGGGCTACCAGAAGCCATAAGAAAAATATCTGATAAATATATATGCATATGTACACATACACATATTTTCTCATATCATCAAAGATATAATACTCCTTAATGTTTAATATAGCCCCAACCAGATGTAAAGGGATAAACAGCAAGTCTATACAGGTATCTAAGAAGCCAATGTATTTAGCTAACATTTAAGCGTGTACCACATGCCATGCTCTGCACTAAGCATTTTATTTTCATTTCTCATTTTAATTCCAGTGTAATAATCACACGTTATATTAGTTTCAAGTATTCAATATAGTGATTCAACAATTCTATACATTAGTCAGTGCTCATCCTAAGTGTGCTCTTTAATCCCCATCACCTATTCCATGCATTTCTGCACCCACAAACCCTCTGGTAACAATCAGTTTGTTCTCTATAGTCAAGAGTCTGTTTCTTCATTTGTCTCTTTATTTGTTCACTTGTTTCCTTAAATTCCATATAAGAATGAAATCATACAGAATTTGTCTTTCTCTTATTTCACTTAGCATTCATCTGGCTTCACCCATGTTATTGAAAATGGCAAGATTTCATTCCTTTTTATGGTTGAGTAATAGTCCACCATGTATATGTGTATATGTAGGTATATATGTGGTATATAACCACATCTTCTTTATTCATTCATCAGTGGACACTTGGGTTGCTTGCTTCCATAATTTTATGCTTCTTATAAATAATGCTGTGATAAACATAGGGGTTCATGTGTCTTTCTGAATTAGTGTTTTTCTATTTTTTGGGAAAATACCCAATAGTGAAGTTACTGTATCACACTGTAATTCTATTTTTAACTTTTTTGAGGCATCTCATACTGTTTTCCATAGTGGCTGCACCAGTTTGCATTCCTACCAACACTGGACAAGGGTTCCTTTTTCTCCAAACCCTCACCAACACTTGTTTCTTGTTGTTTTTGATTTTAGCCATTCTGACAGGTATGAAGTCGTATTTTTATAGTTTTGATTTGCATTTCCCTGATAATGAGTGACGTTGAACATCTTTTCCTGTGTCTGTTTGCCATCTGGATGTCTTCTTTGGAATACTATCTGTTCATGTCTTCTGCCCATTTTTTGTTTCAATTATTTGCTTTTTGGGTGCTGTAAGCTCTTTATATATTTTGGATACTAACTATTCTATATGTCATTTGCAAATATCTTCTCACATTCAGTAGGTTGTCTTTTAGTTTTGGTGATTTTCCTTTGCCGTGCAGAAGGTTTTTTATTTTGATGTAGTCCTAATAGTTTATTTTTGCTTTTGTCTTCGTTGCCTCAAGAGACTTATCTAGAAAAATGTTGCTACAGCTGATGTCAAAAATTACTACCTGTTCTCTCTTCTATGATTTTTATGGTTTTAGGTCTCCCATTTAGATCTTTAATCTATTTTGAGATTATTTTTATCGCTTCTCGGCCTTTTGGCTAAGATCAAGTGTATTTTGAGATTATTTTTGTGTATAGTATGAGAAAGTGGTCCAGCTTTCCCAGCACCATCTGTTGAAGAGATGTGCTAAGTATTTTAAAAGGATCTCCTTTAAACTGATAACCTACCCAAGTCCATTTATCATCTATTTTTTCAGTTGACAGAACTGACATTTAAAGTTAACTGGCTATTGGTTAAATAAATGCACAGGTGACAAGGTTAAACATAAAGACAGTTTGACTCCAGTGCCCACAAACTACAATGACATAAAACTCATCAACATAAAATTGGTAAGCCATACAACATACTCCTGTGTTCAGAATGCACAGAGAATCTAGATAGCCTGATTCTTCCACTGGCCCCACAATTTGAGAGATAAAAAACATGCAATAATATTTTTTTTAAAGATTTTATTTATTTGAGAGAGGGAGAAAAGGAGAGAGCACACAGCAGGAGAGAGGGGCAGAGAGAAAGGGAGACGCAGGCTTCCCTCTGAGCAGGGAGCCCAACACAGGGCTGGATCCCAAGACTCTGAGAGCATGACCTAAGCTGAAGGCAGACACTTAACCAACTGGGCCACCCAGGTGCCTCAAGAATTTTTTTTTTTTTAATAGCCCCAAACAGCTCCCATTTACAATGTGTTAGTCACTGTTCTAATTCAATCCTTATAAAAGTTCTATGATGTAAGTGATCTTACCTACCATCCTCATCTCACAGATGAGAATACTAAACACCAGAGATGTTCAAAACTTACTCAAAGTCCTAGAGTCTTAAACCTGGCCAACAGGATCCAGAGTCTTAAGCTCTTCACATCTATGTGTCACCCCAAGATGTTCTACAGTTGCACAACTACAGAATGACAACTATGACCTAGAGTATCAAGCTAGAAAGATGACATTCGCTACTTAATACACTGTTATTTTACTTCATTATCAGGACATCTGGCTTGATCTGCCATAATGCTCCAATAAATAGAATACTAAAAACATACTTTTTTCCAATTATTCTAAATAAGTGGGAAATTCTGAGTAGTTTCATCAAGTTCTTAATAAAACAAAACTAAATTGGAAACCAAACAATTTGTGGAAGGAAAGTAGAGAACTGTTAATCAACTACCTATATCAGTGACTTACCTTGAAATACTTTCTTCTCATTCTAGTCATGTTCATCAACATAACTCCAGAGTTTACTCCAGTTTTTCCATAATATGGATGTCTGGCAAAGCGATTATACCATCCTATCCGAGGCTCTTCATGTTCTGGCGCCATTGCAGCAATTTGTGTAGAATTAAATTTCTTTAGTAAAGACCAAATATCATCAACAGGCCGTAAAAAAAGGATATCAGTGTCGACGTACAATAGTGAGTCAACTTCTTTCAGGATTAACTATTAGAAGAGATATTTGAAGCATTAATTATAATTCTATTTATTTAATATAAAACATAAGAGGCTTTAATTATAAAATAAATACCTACGAGATAAGCTAATTTACATCAATTTTTTATAGTAATCTTTCCTAAATCTGTCATTTTTTATAATAGTATATATAGAGAAATAATGCTAATCTTTATATGAACTTTCAGAAAACAAAAGCTATAAAAACAAATCAGGACAAAAAGCTAAATAATAACAATTAGAAAAATAAATAAAATAAAAGCAATATTCTCAAAGATCAGAGATAGAGTGTTTCTTATAATGGGAATTAACATTAACTTAGCTGAATTTATATCCTGAATCTTAATTTCCTAAAATAAATACAGAAATAAACCAATATAAATGAAGATCTTCTGAATTTGTTCCCTTGGCCCATACACTAATGGCTGGCATCTTTGTGTCCTTTGGTCTTACCTAGTAAACGACAGAGCCAAAACTGCAATACAGACCACCCAGCTCGGGAATCCATGCTGTTTTATTTTCTTATTTACTGTCTCCCAACAAATCAAAGTAAATGTGCACATACTTAGCAAGGGTGAGGACAAGATGTGTTTAGAAATAAGGACTGGCTACATTATTACCTTCTGACACATGCTAAATGGGTCTTCTACAGGGATTTTTAAGGAAAATTTTTTATTTCTGTCTTACCTACAAAATTTAGAATCCAACTCCTGCAAATTTAAATTTACTGCATGTATCAGCATACCAGTAGAACTAACTCAATTATTAGATTAAACTAAATCTTTTCAGTTAAGAATATAAAGAGAAGCATTTGCTCCTTGTTCTCCTTTTCAAAATTGTTGCCTCCTCCTTCTGCTAAGGTTAAGCCACCACCTTAATGAGCAGCTATAAATCTGCAATCACCCCCATTCCCCCATCAGCTGATTTAATATCAAACTGGGGGGAAAATGTGGTTTGACTGCAGAGCCAGAGTAGGGAAGATTCACTTGTTCAAAGACCCCAGTGAAAGGGTACGTATGTATATGTCTGTATATCTGTCTCTCTTTTGGGGGCAGAAGAGTAAGGGAAATTGTTTTTTTATCAACATGCTGTTTCTGTACCACGAAACAATGTGTGTTTACAGATTACTATACTGTTAGCAGACTTGGAAAACACTGTTAACTGTTAGGAACCACTGCCAACTGGAGATTAGACATAAGGTCAGACATTAAGTAATAGCCATATCAGCATTTTTTCTATGGTCCCTTTTGGAGGAAGGAGTTGGTAGAGCTTACATTAGTTGTTTTCATCAATCTATTTCAAAGAAGAGAAACTCAGTAAAAAAAAAAAAAAAAAAAAAACTATCACTTAGAAAAATAAAGCACCAATTTACTCAAATCTAGTTAAAAAGATATAGAACTAACAGTGAAATAGAGGGCAGTTTGACAGGTTTCAAGTATTTTTGTTTAGTGTCTCAAATTTCATTTAGGCATTTAACAGATTATATCACTAAATGATCTGGAAAATTTCATATCACATCAACAATTAAACTTGTTAATAATACAGAACAAAATCAAAGAGAAATGGTTGTAACCTTAGGTCTCTGTCACCATGTACTATTTTTTTCAGTAATACATTTGTTTATTGAACATCATATTGTATTGGTTTAATCCCTGCCTCCCACATCAGACAATAAGCTCTATGAAAAGAAGAAACCCATCTGTTCCATTCATTACTATATACCAGAAATTCAGTACAGATTCTCGACAGAAAATAAGGCAATTTATAAAATGTGATACTACAGTGATTCAACATAAAAATTTTGTTTTACAGCAACCTCTTCGACCTCAGGCACAGCAACTTCCTCCTAGAAACATCGCCAAAGGCAAGGGAAGCAAGGGCAAAAATGAACTATTGGGACTTCATCAAGATCAAAAGCTTTTGCACAGCAAAAAATCGACAAAACCAAAAGATAACTGACAGAATGGGAGAAGATATTCACAAATAACATATCAGATAAAGTGCTAGTATCCAAAATTTATAAAGAACTTACCAAACTCAACACCCACAGAACAAATAATACAATCAAGAAATGTGCAGAAGACATAAACAGACATTTCTGCAAAGAGGACATCCAGATGGCCAACAGACACAGGAAAAAGTGCTCAACATCACTCAGCATCAGGGAATACAAACCAAAACCACAAGGAGATACCACCTCACAACAGTCAGAATGGCTAAAATTAACAAGTCAGGAAATGACAGATACTGGTGAGGATGCGGAGAAAGGGAAACCCTCTTACACTGTTGGTGGGAATGCAAGCTGGTGCAACCACTCTGGAAAACAGATGGAGGTTCCTCAAAAAGTTGAAAATAGAGCTACCCTACCATCCAGCAATCACACTACTGGTTATTTATCCTAAAGATACAAATGTAGTGATCTGAAGTGGCACGTGCACCTGAATGTTTATAGCAGCAATGTCCACAAAAGCCCAACTATGGAAAGAACCTAGATGTCCATCAAGAGATGAATGGAACAGATATGGTATATATATACAATGGAATACTATGCAGCCATCAAAAGAAATGAAATCTTGCATTTATAGGGACATGGATGGAACTAGTGGGTATTATGCTGAGCAAACTAAGTCAATCAGAGAAAGATAATTATCATATGATCTCTCTGATATGAGGAATTTGAGAGGCAGGGTGGAGGGTTGGTGGGGGGTAGGGAAGGAAAAATTGAAACAAGATGGGATTGGGAGTGACACAAACAAGATGGGATTGGGAGGGACAAAAGAGACTCTTAATCTCTGGAAACAAACTGAGGATTGCTGGGGGGGAGGGACAGTGCTGGGTTATGGACATTGGGGAGGGTATGTGCTATTAAGTGCTGTGAAATATGTAAGCCTGATGATTTACAGACCTGTACCCCTGGGGCAAATAATACATTCTATGTTAATTTTTAAAAAATAATAAAATAAAATAAGGAAATCAAGACTCAGAAACAGAAAGTCTGTAGAAAGTCTGAACAAACTCTAAAGCTAGAATTCCAGCATGAACTTTGGAATCCCAAGTTTATTAGAGTTTGCAGTAAACTTGGATATTTTTGGTCCAATCTTTTCATTTTATAAACATGGAAACTGAGACTCTGAGAGAGAATACATGATTTGTTTACTGCATTAGAGATTGTCAGTCCAAGAAACACCAAACCATCCTCTTTCTCATTTGGCCATACTACTGTTTGGCACATTTATAAATACCAATTACTCATTATTGTTTTGGGGGAGAGGCGGTTATTTTATACAGCTTTGCTGTTTGACTAGACTATAAACTATTGAGGGAAGAGCTACATTTTGTTACAATATGCACAGCAGCCTCAAATCCCTTCTCAAACTGATGCGAAAATCCCAGGTGTGACACTTACTAGAAATTCAATAAATGGCTGAATAGTTTATCTCTGGTGAAAAAATTTTTTGTGTGTTTTAAACTTACAAAGTCTATATGAAGTATCTAAAACTTTTGGGGCCTTTTTTTTCCCCCATCCTAATCCCTTATTTGTGTGCCTCTTACAACGGCAACAGAAACTGAGAAAGATCCTAGGATCCAAATTTTTTATGCATGGAAACAAAGTTACCAGTTAGGCAAACTCAGTAATCAAAATTATAACTTTTTTTTTAAGATTTTATTTATTTGACACAGAGAGATCACAAGCAGGCAGAGAGGCAGGCAGAGAGAGAGGAAAGCAGGCTCCCTGCCAAGCATAGAGCCCAATGCGGGGCTCTCAATCCCAGGACCCTGAGATCATGACCCGAGCCAAAGGCAGAGGCTTTAACCCACTGAGCCACCCAGGCGCCCCTCAAAATTATAACTTTAAATCTTACTGATGACC
Organism: Mustela lutreola; assembly: GCF_030435805.1. Lineage (NCBI taxonomy): Eukaryota > Metazoa > Chordata > Mammalia > Carnivora > Mustelidae > Mustela > Mustela lutreola. The sequence continues at coordinate 72,133,127 of NC_081297.1, read as the reverse complement.
TGGATTCAGTAAACTATATTTTAATACGCTAAGAATTGCTTTGTTCCCTTAAGAATAATAAGGAGCTAAAGTTTCTTCCCCTATAATTTATATACTTTCCACAAACTTGTGAGCTTCTTAAATTCATTATTTCAATTACTATAGATGTAGATGAAATCAATTCAAAATGAACAGATAACCTTGCTTCTGAATATTTTTAGCTAAAAATAATAATAATAATAATCTGGGGCGCCTGGGTGGCTGAGTTGGTTAAGCATCTGCCTTTGGTTCAGGTCATCATTCCAGGGTCCTGGGAAATCAAGCTCTGCATCAGGCTCCCTGCTCAGTGGGGAGCCTGCTTCTCCCTCTCTCTGCCTGCAGCTCCCCCTGCTTGTGTGCTCTTTGTCAAATAAAGAAAAAAAAAAAAAAAAAAGATCAGAGTTTATCACCAGAGAACACTACCAAAGAACAGCTCCACTGAATAAATCATTCTCATTCCCCTTAGAGTTCACATGCTTTAAATTTGGGTCTGTGTTAAAATATAACCAGTAAAGGGTAATGTGGCTTGGTATAAGATAGAAACAACTATTTAATGTTACAATCTACTTCACTTCCCAAATTACAAATGCTGGCAAGAGGCCCCTGGCTCCAGTAACATCTGATAACCTCAATTTCTTCTTAGAAGTAAAACAGTTTATAGCACCTGAGTAAGTTAAAATGTAAGAAATAGTATTTCCAAAGAAATTACTTACATTTTTCATTTTTAACAGATGTTTTCTTTGTAGCTTTTATTTGTTCTATTGAAAGTTTTTTCCCTAATGTTCAAAGGGAAAATTTACATGTATATGTTTATTTAACTCATTTATATGCAACTCTTCATTAATTCATGTGTGTAGAAGCAAAATTAGAAAAAGAAAAAAAATCACTAGAGAAAAAACTTACTGGCAAGAATAATCTCTGGGAAGCACATGGCTTGAAAAGCTTTTTCCATTCCACTGCATTCTCACTTGGAAAAGTTATTGGGTATAATGAATAATTAAATGTCTGCAGAAATGACCAGCTATCAAGCTATTAAAAAAAAAAAAAAACTTAGTTTAGATTATTTCATTTGCAAGTTTCACTGTAAAATTATAAACCACTAGATTATTTTAAAAAGCTAAAAATTAAAGACATTAGATATTATGCTATACACAGTTAAGAGAAAATCAGATTCTTCTTTCCCGCCATTTGTTTACATTCAAATTTTATATATAGTAATATATAATTATATATAATTAATATATAGTAATGTATAATTTAATTAATTTTATAAGACCATATGATTCATATAAATAATTCAGTATAAATTTAAAATAATTTAATCAATTAATTTAAAACAACTTGATTTAATATAGTAATAGTCTAGAAAGACTCCACGGTAAAGATCGGAGGCACAATGAAAGTTAACCACCACAAAATCACAAAGCTGAAAGCCTTGCATGTTGTTCATCTACCTCATCTTTACCTGATACATAAATCCTATCAATTCTTGAATAAATTAAACTCAAAAAAATTAAGCACTAATTTTATTACCAGAGTGTGTATACTAAAAAATGTCTACACTTAAAATCAGACCAATATGAAACTGGTTAGAAAATATTTGTCTATCTGTGTATTTTTAATGTGGATGGATATTCCCTCAATATACTCTACATTCAGTGGGAAGTCTGCTTGAGCATTCTCTCTCTGCCCTACCCCCACGCAAATAATTACATAATTTTTTTTTAAATACAGTATATATTACACAAGTAATCACTCAGCCAGATTTGAACAAAACACTGAGGCTGTGTGTAAGATGAAACAATAATTTCATTTTTTTATTACACTGCCAAAAGTTTCCACAGTTCCCTAGCAATCTGTTGCTGTTCTCTGAACTCTTAAGACAAGAGTAATTCCTCAGTTAATATTTTCAAAAACAATCCAAAGAGATCAAGCTCACAAAAGCATCTATCAAAAATACAGACACCAGAGGCACCTGGCTGGCTTAGTCGGTAGAGCATGCAACTCTTGATCTAAGGGTTTAAGTCTGAGTCCCATATTGGTGTAGAGATTACTTAAAAATAAAATATTTTTTAAAAACCACAGACAGACACTGGGGCACCTGAGTGGCTCAGGGGGTTAAGCCTCTGCCTTCAGCTGAGGTCATCATCCCAGGGTCCTGGGATCGAGCCCAGCATCAGGCTCTCTGCTCAGCAGGGAGCCTGCTTCCCCCCCACACTCTCTGCCTGCCTCTCTGCCTACTTGTGATCTCTCTCTCTCTGTCAAATAAATAAATAAAATCTTTAAAAAAAAATACAGACACTAGATATATTTAAGTAAAGCCTAATACCCCTTGGACTCAAAGGTTTTGTTAGGAAACTGAAAGACTTGAGGTCACAAGTAGTATTTTTCATTCACTATTTTGAACTACTTTAACTTTAGAAAACATCAAATAAATGTTTCTCTACATATTTAGACCAAACATAAAAACCAAATCAGTTTGAAATTTAATTTAGTGTATAGAGAGAGATAAACTGAGATAATGGGGAGGGGGAGAGTCACTATTATTATCTTTACTACTGTCTCAGAACACAAGGTAGTGAGATTTTAGGTGATTTTTCTTTTTCTTAAAAGTTCTTCCCCCAGGGGCGCCTGGGTGGCTCAGTGGATTAAGCCGCTGCCTTCGGCTCAGGTCATGATCTCAGGGTCCTGGGATCGAGTCCCGCATCGGGCTCTCTGCTCAGCAGGGAGCCTGCTTCCTCCTCTCTCTCTCTCTCTCTCTGCCTGCCTCTCTGCCTACTTGTGATTTCTCTCTGTCAAATAAATAAATAAAATCTTTAAAAAAAAAAAAAAAAAAAAGTTCTTCCCCCATATCTATTCTATTCTTCTTGCACAGTAAATTTTTTTTTTATTGTTTAGGAGGCTACATAGCTGTCCTGATTAAAGAGAATATTCTTAACCCTCACAAACAGCTGTAACAGTATGGTTACACAATTAAGTTTAGACCAATAGGATACCCGCAAGACTGTCAGATGCAACTTCTAGAAAATATTTACAGAGGGTAGGAAAGGATTGGCCTTCTTCACTCCTTTCTCCCTTATTTGGTTAAAATATGGGTGTGAGAGCTGAAGAGTGAGTAGACCCCTTGGAGCATGAAGGAGGCGTCTTATATTAAAATGGCTCAGTCATAAGACAGAAGCCAGTGTCCCTGAAGACACAGAGCTACCATATACCACAGACTGCTTACTCTTATGTGAGAGAGAAATAAACTTCTATCTTGTTTAATACACTGTTAGTTTGGGTTTTCTGCCAATATAGCCAAACTGATTGTAACTAATACAAAACCAAAATAATGAACTTTCTTATCAAAACAAAAAGCCACTTCCTTCCATACCGTCAATCTAGAGCTCCCACCCCTGAAAACAAAATTAAAATCTTTGTGCTCACTTTGTTTGAGGCACTCCCAAGCCAATGATGGGAATGAAATTAAGTCATAGGACTTTCAGTCAAATCACCCTAGATCTACAGTCAATGAAATAAAACCTCCATGCTTGTTAAAGGACTTTAAACAATGTACTTCTTTTTGAAAACAAACCTTCCTCTTATACCTAGATCTGGACTCTTAGATGGAGTGGCAGCCCAACTCTAGGAGGGCAGTTAGGTACCGAGTAAATATTTTTGTTCAATGAAGGAATAAAACAACATTCTATGACAGTATATCATTAAATATTCATCTCTAGAGTCTTAACAAAGTCTCGAATACTTACTATGCCTTTAAAACTATCATGTAGTTGATCTTCAGCAAAAATATGGAACTGAAGAGGTCTGATGCTGAAAATGATAGCTGACTTCAACATGGTTACAGTTTCTTCCAGTCTTTCACCACAGGCAACCACAGCGAGGTGCATTCTCTGAATGGGCTGTACATTCAGACCATACCTAACAGAAAAGAGAACCACATTTTCCAACACTTTTAGTATAGGGTAACATGTTAACAACATGTTTTTGACCATGTTCAAAAACTGAAGTTAAAAATTTATACTTAAAAAGCAAAGAAATATCAAATTACACAACAGTACAAGGTTGAACAATTATATATTTCTGCATCCTCAATCAGTCTTTCTCAGCCAATGTTCCTCACTAGGAACCACAAAAAGAACTACTACTTTCTCAATTCTCCCAAGAATAGCACATAAGTAACACCATTCTACACAAGAGAAAAGTTAATTCATTACTCAGACTAGATGCATTGGAGCTTAATTCTCCCAAGGAACCCCCCAAATGACAAAGGGAGCATCACCGACTGAAGATCTTCTGTTCAATTACGTTTTAGCTTTTTTATTTAAAAAAAAATCTCAAAAACATATTGAAATAGAGAGAATAGAATAAATCCCCATGGACCCCTCTCCTAACTGCTATGATCATCCATTCAAAGGTATTCTTATTTCACCTAAAATCCCTCTTCACATCCCCTTCACTAACCAACATATCATTTTGAAGCAAACCCAGACATAAATTCATCCATAAATATTTCAGTATTATACCCAATCTTCAATCATACTAATTATAGGAAGAAGTTTCTTTCACATAAATTTTTTCACCTATAAACATTCAGTTCCACTCACCAAGTAATCAATGAGAGGTAAAAATTTCTGATGTGGTCTAAAATGTATTTAAACACCAGCATGGCATTTTGGAAGGAAAGATTCCCTAAACCCAAGTTACTGGCGTAGGCTATGTCAGACCCTACTTCTAATACAGAACAGGGGTGCAGAGCACTGGGCTTAAGGTACATAATAAAACTCATGCAACTTAACAGTGAACTAATAATAATCCACTAGCATATAAAGAAAAGAATTATGTGTGACTACATTGTTATTAAATAAAATTATTTTTTTTAAAGATTTTATTTATTTATTTGACAGAGATCACAAGTAGGCAGAGAGGCAGGCAGAGAGAGAGGGGGAAGCAGGCTCCCCACTGAGCAAGGAGTCTGATGCAGGGCTCAATCCTGGGATCCCAAGATCATGACCTGAGTCGAAGGCAGAGGCTTAACCCACTGAGCCACCCAAATTTATTCCACAGCAAGACTTCACAGAAGTCTCTACACACAAAGACAAATATTATAAAACCTTCTTAAGAAAATAAGTGAAATGTTCTTCAGGGTTTAAAAAAAAAAAAAAAAAGCCCTCTAAAATCAGTACCAGGTCTGACTCCTCCCAGGCATTTTAGCAAGACTTGTTTTAGTCACACCGCCAGCACTCCTTCCACCAGTTTCTTTGGGAGGAGTCCTGTCAACTACATTGCATTTGCTTTTGGTTATATGCCCCTTTTTAGCAGAAGCATTATATACAGTACAGACTTCAACACCTATAATGATAAAACAAACCATACTTTAAAGATTCACTGCCTACCACCCTGCCCCTAGACCCCCAAAACAGGAAATGATTGCGACCCCCAAAAATTTAAAGTAATCTTCCACCACTAGAGGAAGGGATTACTAAAACCTTGTAATAAGATAAAGGGAAGCAGCCAACCAAGTAATTTGGTTCCAAAATGATTACTGGTCTGTAAAAATGTGCTATATTTTAACCACAGCATGAATAAGAGATAAGTCCCTATAAATTTAAAGAAATATTATCCAAGAGGTCATTTTTTTAAAAGTTTTTTTAAAGATTTTATTTATTTATTTATTTATTTGAGAGGCAGAAAGAGTGAGAGAGCGTATATGAGAAGGGAGAAGGTCAGAGAGAGAAGCAGACTCCCTGTGGAGCTCGGAGCCCAATGCGGGACTCAATCCCAGGACTCCAGGATCATGACCTGAGCAAAAGGCAGTTGCTTAACCAACTGAGCCACCCAGGCACCCCCAAAAGGCCATTTTTAAGTCAAACCTATTTTTCTTTTTTTCTTTTTGAAGATTTTGTTTATTTCTTTGATAGAGACACAGTGAGAGAGGGAACAGAAGCATGGGGAGTGGGAGAAGGAGAAGGAGGCTTCCCGCCAAGCAGGACCCCGATATAGGGCTCGATCCCAGAATGCCAGGATCATGATCTGAGCTGGAAGCAGAAGCTTAAGACTGAGCCACCCAGGTGTCCCTCAAACCTATTTTTCTACAGATAATATAATTAGAAAAAATTCTACAGATGATTCAAACATAATAGCTCACTGCTTCCATGGCTAAATATGGTTGATCATATGGCATCTGGTTGATCATAAATAGGAATTATGACACTAATGAATGATAACACATAGAAGAAAATGAATCCATAAATCTAAGAAGACACTAAATAAAAGGGTTGGGGGAAAGGAAAAACCTTTCTTTAAAAACAAGTATCAGCCAATAATGTAGAAGGAAAGAGAATTCCAAAAAATCACTATTTTGCAATCATCACTGTAACCAGTACCTTGAACAAAAATAATGCATGCTACAACCACAGAGTATCAAGGTACTATCCCCACACATTACAAAGGGGATAAAGGTACTGTTACATGTAGAAGTTAATAGAGTATTTTAGATGATAAATTCTAATACAAACACTGTTAACAGATTTCTAAAACTTAGGAATAGACTTATTTCAAGTAACATTTCTGCTATGAAGGAATCATGTGTCTTCCTTTTTTTATTTTGACAGCACAAAAAGCTTTCAGAGTATTCTTTTTATATATATATATATTTTTTTTATTTTTTTATTTGACACAGAGAGAGAGAGATCACAACAAGTATGCAAAAGTCGGCAGGGTGTGGGAAGCAGGCTCCCCACTGAGCAGAGAGCCTGATGCGGGGCTCGATCCCAGGACCCTGAGATCACAACCCGAGCTAAAGGCAGAGGCTTAACCCACTGAGCCACCCAGGCGCCCAGCTTTCACGGTATTCTTTCAACCTAGTGTTCTCTCTAGAAAATAAAACAATGTTTAATAGTATTTAAGCCAAGAATTAGCATTATAATAAAACATGCAAAGTCAAACCAAATTAAATTTCTGGTAACAATCACCTCCACTAAAAAGTAACAGCTAGGAACCATCCTTAAAAACTTGCAGTTAAGGGGGGTGCCTGGGTGGCTCAGTGGGTTAAAGCCTCTGCGTTCAGCTCAGGTCATGATTCCAGGGTCCTGGGATCAACGAGCTCCGCATCAGACTCTCTGCTCAGCGGGGAGCCTGCTTTCCCTCTCTCTCTGCCTGCCTCTCAGCCTACTTGTGATCTCTGTCAAGTAAATAAATAGAATCTTTTAAAAAAGAAACAAACAAACAAAAATACCTTGCAGGTAAACAAAATGGAAAACTGTGTTCGGAAACATTAATGGCGGGGCGCCTGGGTGGCTCAGTGGGTTAAGCCTCTGCTTTCGGCTCAAGTCATGGTCTCAGGGCCTGGGATCAAGCCCCGCATCTGGCTCTCTGCTCAGCAGGGAGCCTGCTTCCCTCTCTCTCTCTCTCTCTCTCTCTCTCTCTCTCTGCCTCTCTGCCTACTTGTGATCTGTCAAATAAATAAATAAAATCTTAAAAAAAAAAAAAACCATTAATGGCAATTTCCTTACTGTATAGCTTAAAAAGAAAATTTACCTCTCACTATTCAAAAAAAAAAGTGTTGAATTATTATACTAGGTTAAAAAAAACTACTTAAAGAATTGTACAGGGGTGCCTGGGTGGCTCAGTCGGATAGGCATCTGCTTTTGGCTAGCATTGTAATCCCAGTGTCCTGAGATCAAGTCCCACTTAAGGCTTTCTGCTCAGTGGAAGCCTGCTTCTCCCTCTCTCTGCTGCTCCCCCTGCTTGTACTCTCTCTGTCAAACGAATGAATAAAATCTTTTAAAAACAAAAATAAAGAGTTGTATATAATCATGTTTGTTTGTTTGTTTTTAAGATTTTATTCACTTATTTGACACAAAGAGAGAGAGAGAACACAAATAGGCAGAGTGAGAGGGAGACGCAGGCTTCCCACAGAGCAGGGAGCCCAATGTGGGGCTCCATCCCAGGACTCTGGGATCATGATCTGAGCTGGAGGCAGACGCTTAATGACTGAGCCTCCCAGGCACCCTTATATAGTCACTTTTGAAGCAAAATACAATACTTGGAAAAATCTTCAGGGTCTTACGTATAGTATAAAAAAGAAAATCTAGAAACTTAACATGAAATGATGTACTAATTGTTAAAAAATATTTTTAAATAATCTGTACAAATATAGCTCTAAAAACTAGCATGGGCCACTCAAAGTAATACAACTAACACTAAATTCACTTGTAACCACAGATTCCACTAATTGAAAATCAATTCCCTTCATAAAGATTAAATATTTTTAAAACTCCAGCTGCAAAACAAAATTAGTACATTAAAAGAGAATTTTTAAGTAATAACACTAAAATTAGGAGACTGTTTAGAGGTGCCTGGCTGGTTCGGTAGGTACAGCATACAACTCTTGATCTTGGGGTAGTTGAGTTTAAGCCCCATACTGGACACAGAGCTTACTTTAAAAAAAAAAAAAAGACAGAGAGAGAGAGAGAGAGAAACAGATTGCTTAATGAAATAACTAAAACAAAAAAGAAACTAGAATGATATTTATACTCAATGGCAAAAACAGATTATCCTAAGAGAACATAAAATAAGCATTAAAAACTTAAGAGGTAATTATCAATACAGAAAATATAAAGAACATAAGATTAAGAAGCTCAACAAATATGAAAATACATTCATCAAATAATCAACAAAATATAAATCAGTAATACTCTATCATTTTACTCTAATTAATGCTAAAATTTTAATTCCCAACAATGCTAAGGTCATGGTGACACCTGTACATTTACACAATGTTGATGCAAACTTAAATCCATACAGTTTTTAGAACACAATTTAGTAATATAATTCATCCTCTTTAATGAGTATTTGAACTTCTTCCATATGCTAGACACTGGGGATAAGCAAGAAAGCCACAATCCTGACCTCATACAATTTACAGCCACTTGCAAAAAGAAAGAATTTTAAAAGATTTCATGGGAAAGCATGGTAACTGCCTAAATGGGGAAAAAAAAAAAAATAAAGACTTATGGAAGCTCACTATACAAACATCAAAAGTAGCAGTCTGGAAGTGCTGGGGAAAATCATTAGTTATTTACCAGTTGCCATGCACCTTGTTCCACATGGGGCTTAGACGATGAACAGGGTATACCCACAGGGTATCTCTCTGCAAAGCCAACAGTCTGGAAGATGCACAACCACAACAGATTCATAAGCATAGTGATAAAGAGAATACTGAGAAGGGGGAAGCAGTGGGTAGGAAAGGGAAATCGCTGGATAGGAAGGAATGAACACAATGACTAAGGAAATAGGAAGCAAGAGGCTATCAGGAACAACAGTGTGAAAGGAGCTGGGTATAAGAGTCAACCGTGAACTGACATGAACAAAGCCAGCCATAAATCAGGATACAAAATACAGACGAGGGAAGGAATGAGAAACCAGATCATGAATTCCGGTGTAAACGAGAGAGTCTGAGGCATCTGAATCAGCAAGGTAAAAAATGACCAAAATGCAGCTGGAAACTCAGTTCTGGAGCTCAGAAAACAGCTCTGAAGTAAAGCTATCAGTTAAAAAGATAATTCTGAGGGCACCTGGGTGGTTCAGTCAGTCAAGAGGCTACCTTAGGCTCAGGTCATGATCCCAGTGTCCTGGGATTGAGTCCTGTGTCAGGCTCACTACTGAGCAGGAAGCTAGCTTCTCCCTCTCTGTCAATCCCCCGGCTTGAGCCCATTCTCTTCCTCTCTCAGATAAGTAAATAAAATCTTTAAAAATTCATTAAAATTAAAAGATTATTCTGTGACTATCCAGGGAGTGCGGAGAGAAAAGGGCAGAGTCCTAAGGCACATGAATATCGGTCAGGACAGGGAGAGGAGTAGAGAAGCAGAGAGATCAAGTAGCTGAGATCCTTGTCTTAAGAGCCAGAGACTGACAGAGTTTAAACAAAGAGGAAGTGGTAACCAGTGTCAAAGGTACCAAAAAAATTTGGGGCCCAGAAGAACAATTCAGAGGTCAGAGGTGACTTCACAGTAGGGGACGAGGGTTAGTCAGATGGCCAGTGCTGCTCAGACATGCTGAAGAGGGAAGGCGTTTTGTTGTTGTTTAAGAGCATGAAGTCAGTAGATACTCTCACAAGTCTTGCTGATGAAGAGAAACAGAGTGAACAAAGAATTCTTGATGGTAAAAAAGGGTTGAGTGCAGAATGTTGTAGAAATTTTGTGTTTGGTTTTGTTTCAAGAACAGAAAAGACAGGAGAGGTGTGAGCGTTCTGACAAGCTGCTGGGACAAATTCAGTTGGTCAGGAAATGATTTAGTATATACGGATTTGAATTACTAAAAGCCTATGCACATCAAAAGCAGTTTTTCTTTTTTATATGATTTTATGTTCACTGTATAAATTAATTGGGAGAAATAATCCCCTAGATAAGCTTTGATCAAAATAAAAGTCACACACTATAAAGAATTCCAATTGGGGAAGCTGGGACAGGCCTGGGAGGAAAACGGCGCCAGCTAAGGGCCCACTGGTGCCTGGCAAAATGCGGACCTAAGGTCTGTAGTAACTGGGAATTTCAAAGAAGCTTTACCAGGTGGGCAGATAAGCTCTTAGAGTTAGGAAAACTAAGGTGCTATTCAGAGTTAACACTGCAATGTTGGGTGACAATGATAAGGCAATTATATGGCATCTTGGCTCGTCTCCCACGTTCAAACAGAGTAAATAAGAAAGATCCTAAATTCTAAGTAAGAAACTAAGTTTGAGAGATTTTACATAATGATTTGATACATACAACAATATGGTTATAGACATATACTGTGGATTTAATATTACAAGTAGAGAGTGCAACAGAAAAGTATAACTTAAAATCTCAAATTCAGAAAAGTAATAGCACAAGAGTTTACAACATTATGTATCCATCCACATGTAATTCCTTCCAAGGAATACTTGGAAGCATTAGGAAAATAATGAGCTGGAGAAGACAAAACAAGAAAAATAATAAGCAGAGCCTCCAGTATTCAGACTAGATCAACTTCCCTCTGGTACTCTTGTACTCAGTGGAGGGGGAGGGAAGATTACTGCCCATGTTGTAACCTACAAAAGGACCTGGGTTGTACAAATCAGGGTATAGTTTTCAAGCTTACCCAGCTTTCAGAGTGAGTAGATTTATGCCACAAAGCTGGAGATAGCAAAGTGGTGGCTGTCAATACTCTATTCATTAGCAAACTTTTATAACAATGAAAAGCTAGATATATAGAGCACAATATAGAATGCCAATTCTCCAAATTTACAAACAAGCTGAAGGACAAATATTATCTTTAAAAAAGTTAGTTTTTACAAGTTTGAATAATCTGATTTAACTAACTCATATTAGAATTTCAATCACCCAATCTTTTCCATAGCAATGAGATATAATTAAAATAATGGATTTCAATGACTCCTTCCTAGTTGTTCATGGTATGTATAATGTATCAGGAATACAAGAATATAAAAGTATATACTACTAATATGTATAAAGAACATAGTTCTTCCCACCTAAAATACTTTATCACCTGGCCTTGAGCCTGACTCATTTCCATGTTCCTCATGCAGTCACTCCCACCAGGAAGCCTTCCCTGAGGCCTTAAGATGATCCCATCTGATGACTCATTTGCTTCTCCCCTCATCACAGCTCTAACTTGTCACCCTCTATCTTTATCTCGGGGTTATTAGTGTGAAACTCCTACAGAATGCAAGCCCCAGAAAGATGGAGCCACATTAACAAGACTCAGAGTCTGGTCTAAGCACCTGGCACAGTACCTAGAAAATAGAATGAGTAGAATTAAAATTTAAATTAATGATAAAGACAGTAAAAATAAGTGGCTCTCAAAGAAATTTTACTGTTAGGAAGGGCATTTCAGGCTATTGCCTAAGTATCCCCTGCCACTATGTCAACGAGACAGTCTGATTGCCCTTTCCTATCATCACTTCTTTCATTGAAGGTGAGAGCAGAATCCAAGGCCTTCATTATCCAGAGCCATGTACAAAACCAATCTACTGAGTGACATACAAGCTCAATTAGCAATGTCATATCAATATTTGTCCCTTCATTAAACACTTATTTTTATCCTCTCATTCCTCAATATTCAATTTCTCTGACAATAACATAATCTGTCCTCAATTATCCCCAACCACCTACCAAAATGTTTTTTCAGCAGCTTTAAAGTAGATAAATGCCATATATATGTTTGTAAATGTCAAGGGAAATCTATCTTTACCACCTGTTTAACAGTTTCTTACTCAGTTACCTAAAATTATAACATAAATGCTAAAACAACAGTTTACCTTAATAACACCTAAAAACAAATTAGAGCATTTTATACACAGTATATACTAAAAATTAGTTATAACAACTATAATGCAGGATAAATAGAAAACCCAATCAGAAAATGAATTCCTTGCTTATAAGACAATACTAAATTACAGGATAACATTTTTGTGTCCTATTACAGTCAAAAACTTACTATGTACTATCTAATCTTACCTACACTGACCTACCAATTAAATTTAGGTGCCTACCTAAAAGCCGCTTCCCAAAAGCAGTTCATTCCACAAACATCAGAGGGCAGCATCCAATAGGGATTCCAGTAACACAGAGAGAAATCTTTACACCTAACAAGAGTAAGACAGAAATAAAGAGTCCTATGTAAGTATTTCAGTTTTAAAACTAACAAGAAATTTACTTAATAACATAACAACTTACTGTTCAATTTTACAGTAAAAAAAACTGCAAATCGAATTTTGTAAATTCAATATGGCTAAGGTAATTTGAGGAGTTTTGGAAATTTCTCCCTTATTCAAGGTATTATTTTAACAAGATTTAAAACTGTTAGGTAGAGGGTAGCTGGGTTATGGACATTGGGAAAGGTGTGTGCTATGGTGAGTGCTGTGAACTGTGTAAGACTGACGATTCATAGGGCACCTGCGTAGCTCAGTCATTAAGCGTCTGCCTTTGGCTAGGATCATGATCCCAGAGTTCTGGGATCAAGCCCCAGTCAGGGTCCCGGCTCCATAGGGAGCCTGCTTCTCCCTCTCCCACTCCCCCTGCTTGTGTTCCCTCTCTCCCTGTGTCTCTGTCAAATAAATAAATAAACACTTAAAAAAAAAAAAAAAAAACTGATGATTCACAAACCTGTACCCTGAAGCAAATAATACATTATATGTTAATAAATTTAAAAAAAAAAAAAAAAAAACCCTCTTAGGTAGCATATAGTACAGACTGAAAAACCACTTCCTAGTCAGGAACTCTCCAAACATATTAAAATTCCCTCCTCAGATGGCACAGAAAATATGGAAATACGTCTAAAATTTTCCTTTGTTACTATACAGATTCCCCTAAAATAAAATGCATTTCAGCCAAACAAAATATTTGCTTATCCTGGAGCAAAATTAAAATGCCACATATGCTGACTTTAGAAAAGGAAGAGAGGATCCCTGAAGGCTTTTAAATTAATCTTCAATCCAAACTAATCATATGATGTTTTAAACTGGGAGGGCCAGGGAGGAGAAAAGAAAAGAAAAAGAAAGCACACTGATATCCATGGCTCAGTTTCATTATGTACATTATCTTCGTTTCACTATATTATACAAACTAAAATGGAGGAAATCAGTGTAGTCTTTCCTCTTAGATTGTAGGTCTGAGCTCAGTAACCAGAGCCATAACACCTCATCTTACAGAAGTATGTTTTTCAATGTTACTACTTTTCAAAATAATAGTTAAGTTTGAAATTCACGGCAGTGAGGCCTCAAGACTAAAGCAGTTAAGTATGAAATCAGGGTAAGTCACTAAACCAGGTCACCTCATGTCCCCTCACCATGTAACTTTGTTTTCTCTTGCTATAGATTCAATTATATGTTACTGTTCTTACAGCAAAAGGTCTATGAAATTTCGTACTTGCAAAGATTTCTCTCACAAATGCCAACAGTCTAGGACAAAGTATCTCAAACTCAGGCCACACATGGAAATCACCCAGAGAGCCCCATACAACAACTATTATATCAGAATCTCTGAGAACTGGGTGGGGCCAAGATGGTTTTTAAAATGCTGCTTGGCCTGGGGGGCGGGGAGCTAGGTGACTCAGTCCTTAAGGGTCTGCCTTCTGCTTGGGTCTCATCCTGGGACCGAGGCCCACCTGCTCTGCTGGGAAGCCTGCTTCTTCCTCTCCCACTTCCCCTGCTTGTGTTCCCTCTCGCTGTCTATCAGATAAATAAATAAAATCTTTTAAAAAAATAAATAAAATAAAATGCTGGCTAGGGACGCCTGGGTGGCACACTAGGTTCAGTGTCCCGCTTCAGCTCAGGTCATGATCCCAGCGTCCTAGGATAGAGCCCCGTATGAGACTCCGCAGAGGGTCTCATTCTTCCTCTCCCTCTCCCTAGGCTTGTGCTCATGCTTGCTCTCTCTCAAAATCTTTAAATAAAATAAAAATAAAATGCTGCCTAAATAATTCTATATACTACTGATAAAAATCTACAAAGTCAGAATTTTAAAACTGATAGGAAAAAAAAATATTGTAATTTGGTTTATCTTTACATGGACACCATTTTCAAGCCCAGCATTAAAAAAGAAAGAAAGAAAGAAAGAAAGAAAGAAAGAAAATGTATGCAGACCAGCAAGATCAAGAAATGTTTGTCCCCTCTCAGGCATGGTTAAGTATTTTTTAAGTCTTGCATTTCCATACTAGAGACAGGCTCAGTGGTCGTGGTAAACCACTAACACAGTTCTTTTCAAATTCAAGAGCTTTCACATCCACTTAAGCCTCACAACAAACTTGTTCAAATAGAGATCTCCATCTTTCAGATACAGACGTTATCACAGCTTTCTTTCAACAAATCCACAATTTATTTATACTCAAAACCTACAGTGTACCTTTGTTCCAAGAAGGACAAAATTAATCTGGTTATTCCACCTCCTGCTGTCAAACCTTATAGCAATAGAAAATGGAAATGGAAAACGAAGTCTCAAGGAAAATTATTCCCTAATTAAATTCTTCCATAAAAATTATCCATTGAAATTATAAAGTAATACCATTTTCTGTCTCAACTTGCAGTCTTTAATCTCCCAGGCCTAAGCAACCACAACTCTTTTTAAAAAGAAAATCTTTTTTTTTTTTTTTTTTTAAGATTTTATTTATTTATTTGAAAGAGAGAGTGAGAGACAGCATGAGAGGGGAGAGGGTTAGAGCCAGAAGGAGACTCCCCGCTAAGCAAGGAGCCCAATGCAAGACTCAGTCCTGGGGCTCTGGGATCTATGACCTGAGCAGAAGGCAGATGCTTAAACAACAGAGCCACCCAGGAACCCCACAAATCTATCCTCTGTCTCTATAGATTGGCCTGTCACAAATACTTCACATAAGTGAAATTATACAATATGTGGTCTCTCGAGTGTGACTTCCTTCAGTCTGACCCTTGAATATATTTTCAAGTTTCATCTACTGTAGTATACTTCAGTACACTTCATTCCTTATCAGTACAATTCATTCGTTTTTATGCCCAAATAATGGATGGATATACCACATTTTGTTTAGTCATTCATTAGTTGATAGACATCTGGGTCATTTTCCACCTTTTGGCTATTATAAATAATGCTGCTATGAACCTCATTTACATTTTTTCTACAAATACATGTTTTCAATTCTCTTGCATATATATACCTATATACCCACAAGTGGAATTGCTAGAAACTATAGTTATTAATGTAGATGAAATTGCAGGGAAAAAGTCAAGTTTTACATAAGTTTCATAACCATAACTCAGTGTCAAAACATAGTTTGTTAAGAAGCAATGTTTTTCTTTCTGTCTTTAATGGAAATATAAAACATATGCACTACTGAGTACACATACCACTATTAAAAAAAATCATAGGGGCGCCTGGGTGGCTCAGTGCGTTGAGCCGCTGCCTTCGGCTCGGGTCATGATCTCAGGGTCCTGGGATCGAGTCCTGCATCGGGGTCTCTAATCAGCGGGGAGCCTGCTTCCTTCTCTCTCTCTCTGCCTGCCTCTCAGTGTACTTGAAAATTCTCTCTGTCAAATAAATAAATAAATAAATAAATCATAAAACACTGATGTGCTGCCGGCAAGAGGTAGCATAATTTAATGTTTCTTACTTCCCAAGCTTACATTCTCTCACTTATTAAAAAACAGTTTTTAAAAATTGACAGTAGTGGGGTGCCTGGGTGGCTCAGTGGGTTAAAGCCTCTGCCTTCCACTAAGGTCATGATCCCAGGGGCCCAGGATCGAGCCCTGCATCGGGCTCTCTGCTTAACGAGGAGCCTGCTTCCCCTCCGCCCCCCACCTGCCTCTCTGTTTACTTGTGATCTCTGTCTGTCAAATTAATTAATTAATTAATTAATTAATCTTTTTGAAAAATAAAATAAAGTAAAAACTGACAGTAGAAACTCCTTATGTACCAGTAACTGTTATCACAAGCAAAGATTAGGGGGAGAGAAGAAAAAAAAAAACTAGTCTGGAGCCAGAAAGCAACTGTACTTTTAGGCCAGAAAAAAATAAAGTTAAAAAATACTGGTAAAGATAGTTCTCCAAGTTCTGGTTATTAGCTGCTTTTGTTTTTATTCCTTAAAACTGCTGGAGGGGCAACTGGGTGGCTCAGTTGCTTAAGTGTCTGCCTTCAGCTGAGGCCATGATATCCAAAGTCCTGGGAGGGAGCCCTGCATCAGGCTCCCAGCTCAGGCTCCCTACTGAGGGAGTCTGCTTCTCCCTCTCCCTCTGGCCCTCCCCACCACCCAATCCCAATTCCCATCCCACCCTGGCTAGTACTCCCTCTCTCTCTCAAACAAATAGATTAAAAAAATTTTAAAAGAAAAAAAAACTATTATATATTAGAAATATACTACTACATTTAAAGAAGTAATTCTATCAAATAATTTTAATGGGGCAAAACTATAAGTTGAGCCTGGGTATGTCTTCCATAAACAATGACATCCAAAATCAATGAAGTCCATAAACACCAATCATCTTCACTGTGGAATAAATTAAAATAAAACTTTACTATGACTTATACTCAAATTTCATATGGCATAATGTTTCTAGTTCTAGATGACTTGTCTACAAAGTGATCAAAGGGTAGCACAAAGCATCTTATGGTGATAACACAGTTGTTTGTTATTTGTTATCACAAATATACATATGTGATAAAACTGCATGAAACTACATATACACATACCAAATACATGTAAAACTGGTAATATATGAATACAGCCTATGGGTTGTACAACCTCAATTTCTGGGGTTATAATATTGTACTAGATTGATACATATTTTAATTGTAGTAGTATTATTCTATGCTCATATAAAATCCTACTATTAGAAGAAACAGTGAATGATACAAGTGTGTCTCTGAAACTTCCTGTGAATTTATATTAATTTTAAAAAGTTAAAAAAAATTACCAAAAACAAAATTCCCCAAAATTTCAGTACTTAAAGAATTGAGATATTTCATGCTCAGGATTAAGCAGAGCATTTAACTATATAAATTCTCCACAGTAACAGTTCTCAAATTTGAAGTTTACTTAAATCTGGTTACAGACAGTCTTTTGTACTTTTAAATTAACTTGGAAAATGTACTTTTCATTTCAAAACACCTACTACAGTCATGAGGCTTTAGTGAAAACCATGCACAACTTTAAGTAAGGGATAAGTTTAGGCATATCCAGCAAAAGAATGTGGAAGTCTGAATCAAGTGTTGCAAGCCACCAGTGCAACCTCAAGGCACGGATACCTACACTGTGACTGTGGCAAGAAAACAAAGAAGCTCTCAACCACATTAAAGGAGAACATTCTCATGATACTGACAAATCAGCATTATTTGAAGACCACCTGTATCGGGGTCCCTCATTTTCAACTAAAAATTGTCTCCAGACAACATAATTTCTAGCTGTGTCAGGTCTTCATTTCTTTTTCTTAAATCTCTAAATTAATTAATACTTAGGGTAAAAAGGACTGCTTATACACAAAAGACAATGAACAATTACTTATCTATTTCAAAACTAACTATTCACATCATACCCAACTCCCTCCTCCAGGAAAAAGAAAAAAAACAAAACAAAACTGTATTAAAGATTTAAATGTTGAAAGAGTGGGAGGAAAAAACCCTCCAGTAGAAAGTTTTACTATGTATGACAAAGATTAAAATGGTAAAGAAAAAAACGCCCATCCGAATAAACAAAAATTTTAAACTTTATATGGTATACACAGGTAAGTTAATATGTGGGGGCAAGTATTTTCAACAGGCACAGATAATAACTTTAATGTATTAAAAGAGGATTTCTAAATCAAAAGTACACGTTCCTCTTTTATTAGCCTAATCAGCTTCCCCTCGAACATACAACAAAATAATTTTAATTACATAATTATTAGTCAGATTTGTGCTAAACACTTTACAACCATGTGAAGTATGATCCTCAGTGAACTAAAATACAAGTGCAGGGTACTGGTTTTACATAAGATGTCTCTACATGAACAAAGCAGAAATGAAGGTGGCTTTAGTAAGTAATTTGTTTTGCTATTCACTGCCTGAACTTCTCTCTTCAAAAATGACTTCAGGAAAGAGGAAAAGAAATATCTCTACTAAAAAGAGTAGTGTGAAAATAGTCAAACCTTTCTCAGCTACATTAGTGGTTCTCAGTCTCTGGTTTTGTAACACTAACCGGGGGCACATATCTAAAATATAGATTCCCAGACCCCACTAATAGGGCTGGTTTAAGCAAATCTGGACTCAGGCCTAAGGACAGGATTTTTCCCAGAGGTCAGAAATTGAAAAAAATTTATTTTGGGGCACCTGGGTGGCTCAGTGGGTTAAAGCCTCTGCCATAGGATCAGGTCATGATCCCAGGGTCCTGGGACAGAGCTCTGTATCGGGCTCTCTGCTCGGCAGGGAGCCTGCTTCCCTTCCTTCCTCTCTCTCTGCCTGCCTCTCCACCTACTTATGATCTCTGTCTGTCAAATAAATAAATAAAATCCTAAAAAAAAAATTTTTTTAATTCTTTTGATTAAAATTTAAAATGACTAAGGGGCCCCTGGGTGGCTCAGTTGGTTAAGCACCATATCCTGGGATTCAGCTTGAGTCCTGATCTCAATCAGATTGAGCCCTGCATCCCTAGATCTGTGCTGAGTGGGGAGTCTGCTTAGATATTCTCTCTGCCCCTTCCCCCAACTGCACACTCTATCTCTCTCACGTAAATAATTTTTTTAAGATTTATTTATTTGAGAAAGAGCACAAGCAGGGGGCGGGGCAGAGTGAGAAAGACAATACTCAAGCCGACTCCCAGGACTGACTGAATGAGGAGCCCAATGCAGAGCTCAATCCCAGGACCCCAGGATCATGTCCAGAAGCAAAGGCAGATGCTTAACTGAGTAACCCTGGCACCTAAATGAGTAAATCTTAAAAAATAATTTTTTTTTTAATTTAAATGATTGAAACTGTCACCATATGGCTACAGTTTTACTATGCTAGACACCATATTCAGTCATCCATTCAAGCTACTTCACTTCAATTCCCCAACCCAATATCATACTCTTACCTCTAATCTAACTTCTGAGGAAATGTATTCAAGGTTCACATAGCCAAACATGTAGTAAAGCTAAAGTCTGTCTCCAAAGCCGTAAACATGCTCAGTACCTCCTACTACTGTTCACAAGATCCAGCAGAAATGAGAACTCAATGGCCTCACCAGTGAGGGGACTTGACACACAAACAGCATGGTGGATCCAGAAATGGTTACCACTCAAATGCTTAGTAGTTTCTTGATTCCCCCACTTCACACCACCATACAGCTACAACAGGATGAAATGCTCATAATCACCATCAAGATTTATCAGTGAAATGTGACAATCATTCTGAGTAGCTAAAGTCATAAACAGTCTAACTTCTTCTACAGAAGTCCTGTATTTATATTGAGTAACTTAATAACAGTCTGTCCATGTGTAACAGCTTAAGACAGTTTCTCTATGTGGAAGAGCCACTGCCCAGCCAGTGGGAACATCTTTAAAGCATCATTCATCTCCAATACCAATCACATTATCCAGTCTACCACAAGCATATGCAAGTAACAAAGAGCCAGAGAATCAGAAATCACCATTCTTGAAAACACCGAGTAGTCCCTGGATGGACATGTGATTCAAACAAGTCCAATTAGAGCCTTTTCCTAGACATTTCATTTGAGATTAGAGAAGAAACACTGCAAAGATCCCATGAACAAAACCTGTCTACAGCGGAAGAGAGTTAAGAGAGTCCTAGTCCTGAAGGTACCTGGAGTTCCCCGGGAGAATTTTCCTTCCAATTTTGCTCCTGTCAACAACCCATATAAGCCATTTTAAATAAGTTTTGCTTAAGTCAATTTTGCTGGATTTTAATCACTGTCAATTTAGGATGCTATTTACAAATTAACTAAGGATAGTATTATCTACATATTACAGGTGAGAAAACTGAAGTAGAGAGCTGGTCAAGTTTTCACACAGAGAGAGGAAGAGAACAGGTTTGTCTGACTCTAAGACCTGCATATTTTCTAAATACCAAAATATAATGGATTCAAACAGGATACACTAATTAAGAGATTTTACTGAAAAGCTGCTCCTATCATTTTAGAAATTTTACTTTGAAAACTCACAAGGAATTTTCCAAGTAATTTACCGTCCTGGAATTCCATGCAATAGACACTTTCTATAAGATTTGACCAATAAAACATAGTGGGTATAACTAGATTCCATATTTTAAGTGAATGAGAAAAATAAGGTTTTTCAGGTAAGACTGCTTCAAAAAAAGGTAACAATGCAATGATAATCGAGCCCTACCAAAAAGGGAAGATGCTGCTTGCTTCATACCCCATTTGCCACCAAATAAACACTATGCAGAGTAGATTTTCATCACAGAAGCTTTACAGAAAAAGCCCCAAAGAATCAAAAGATACAATCCTGCTCCAATTATTGATGCCTTCTGGACCCTTCTCAAATGATTTATACATAGGAAGAGAAGTTAAAGACAGGTATCTTCTATATAGCCTGTGGTAGCCAAAAGAGTTGACCAAACTCTATGAGAAATCTTCAAAAATGTTATAAATAATATCTAAAATTGAGACTCCTAATGTCTTAAGAACTCTTCTGACCTTAATCAAATTGTAGAGTAAAAGTGTTAACAATCTAACTTTTCATGTTGTTCCTCTGCCCAAAGTTCTCATACAAGCATGAAATGTACTTCACCACATTTTTACCAAGCCTAAAACACCTTTAAAGTTACAGACATGCCTCATTAAAATGAGAAGTTATGCCACTCAGATGACCAGTAAATATACAGCTTTTTAGCTGACTTGGACACATCAAACTTGAAAATTCAGTAACAGCTCTATAGAAACATTTATTAAAACTAAGTGCTGGGGCAGCTGGCTGGCTAAGTCAGTTGACACACGACTCTTGATTTGGGGTTGTGAATTCCAGCCCCACCTTGGACATAGAGATTACTTTAAAAAAAAAAATTACTGAAGTTCTTATTCTATATCTCAAATAACTTTGTCCCAATCAGCTAGCCAAGTAAATACAGCTTACAAAAATCTGTCACAAAATAAAGTTTAAGTTTCTTTTTTTTTAAAGATTTTATTTTTTTTTATTTATTTGACAGAGAGAAATCACAAGTAGACAGAGAGGTAGGCAGAGAGAGAGAGAGAGGGAAGCAGGCTCCCCGCTGAGCAGAGAGCCCGATGCGGGCCTCGATCCCAGGACCCTGAGATCATGACCCCAGCCGAAGGCAGCGGCTCAACCCACTGAGCCACCCAGGCGCCCCTAAAGTATAAGTTTCCGAGACAAAAAAGCACTAACAACGAATGTCCCTCTACCAAACTGAAATCTCATAATCATCATAGTCCAGTTTCCTCCAAGGTTTTAAAATGTTGCTTCCTTACGATTCTACCCACTACAAAAATAATTTTTTCCATAATTTTAAACGCTTCCCAATCCATAAAAGACCATGAACAGCATTTTGTGAGCCTCATTATTCATGAGCTCATTCAGGTCGTCCGTCGCCGCCTTTCCCAGGGCAGATAAGAGCTGACAAACCTGACTGGAAGTAGTTCTGCTTTAATGAATGGAGGCCAGGATTCCTCTGACAAAAACATGACAGTCCAGCTTTCCCATTTGCTCCTATGCCCAAACGTCCTTCCCCTTTTATTGTGAAAACGACCATCAACTCTCAGAAGAATGTTAAAGAGCCGGCAGCTGACCTGCCCTCCCCCCCTATCAACCGCATACTTCCTGATACCAAAGCCGACTTTGCCTCTTAGTAAGGGAGCGCTCTGAGTCGTTCCCAAGGAGATGCCCACAAAAAAAGGAGCCTATTTTTCGAGGAAGTGCAAACGCTCGGATTTTGCTAAGCTCTCAGAATGCGCCGCATTCTTTTCTAAATCTCACGCAGATTCCAACTCTGGCAGTGATCTGTGCAAATCCACGCAAGGCACTATGCTGCCTTTTAGACACCGATTTTTTATTTTTTTTATTTTTTTATTTTTTTTTAAGATTTTATTAATTTATTTGACAGAGAGAAAGATCACAAGTAGGCGAAGAGTCAGGCAGAGAGAGAGGAGGAAGCAGGCTCCCGCTGAGCAGAGAGCCCGATGCGGGGCTCGATCCCAGGACCCTGAGATCATGACCTGAGCCGAAGGCAGCGGCTTAATCCACTGAGCCACCCAGGCGCCCCAAGACACCGATTTTTTAAAGAAAAATATCCATCCCATCCCACAGAACACGTGAGTGAACATGGTAAGCCTCGCTCCTTTCCTAACTTACAGTAAGTTTCAGAGCAGACCGATGTTTCCTACAGAAAAATGCAAAATACGCATAAAAGCTCTACCCAGATTTAATAAAAAACTAACAATGAACATTTGAGCGTTAACACACAAAAATTAGACGCCCCGTCCAGAAGAGGGGGGAAAATTGAACTAGGGCGCCAGCCTGATGTTTAAATATCTCAACTTAAACTCCATGGAAACAAGAGGGAATTCCCACTAGCCAGACAGCAAAAAGGCTTTTTTTGTGGGGCACCTTTTACTTTCAATGACTTCTGTAAGGGGGTGGGGGAGCAACTGTCAGTTAAAAGTTGAAAATTAATTTCTATCCGCTTTAAAAAGCGCATAAGGAATGGGCCAGAAGACAAACACAAAGAGCGTGGAGTGCTCTCGGGCTAGGCTCACCCCCCGGATGGAGGGGAAGGAGGGAAATGAGAGAAGGGGTCAGAGACGGCGGCAAAGAAGCGGGAGGCGCGGGCCGGGCGGCGGGAGGCGCGGGCCCGGCGGCGAGAGACGCCGGACAGACCGGCGAGCAGCCCGAGCCGGGCCGAGCCCCCGCGCCCCCGCCGCGCCCCTGGCCCCTGGCCCCGAACCCGGCCCCCTAACTGGGAACCGCCCGTACCTGTCCGAGCGGCCGGAATGAGCTGCGGGTCCCACGCTGCCCACCCCTCTCGCGCCGCCGCGTCCGCCGCCCGCGAGCCAGGAAGCCGCCGCGGCCTGCGGCTTCCCGCCACCTCCGCCCGCTCCTTCCTCCAGGGACACGGCGAGCTGGCTGAAGGCGTAGAGGAGCGAGCAGAAGCCGCAGGCCAGGCACAGCACCACGATGCGCAGATAGCGCCGCATCGCCCCAGCCCCGCGCCTCAGCCTTAGCAGCCGCCGCCACCTCCGCACCGCGCCCGCCGGGCGAACTGGAGCGTAGGGGTGCGCACAGCGCAGCCGCGGCCGCAACAAGTTCCTCCTCCGCCGCGGCCTCCAGCCCGCCCCGCCTTCCTCCTCTCCCTCCCTCCCTCAGCTCCTCCCTCCCTCCTCTCCTGGCCTCGCCCGCTAGCCTACTACCCGCCAGGAGCTCTGACACCGCCTCCGCCGGCGTGGGCCCCTCCCCGGAGCCCCCGCAGCAGGCGGACGCGCAGGCGCAGTGAGCGCGAGAGAGCAGTACTGGCCGGGGTGTGAGAGGAACGCCGAGGGAACGCGTCTGAACTCCCGGCGGCTCGGCACTGCCGAGGAGGGGTGTGGCGAAATGAACTGGGCGTTGGAGACCGCTGACCCAAATTCAAATTACGGTTCTTCCACATGGTAGTCTGTGACGTTGAGCAAGCTCAGTTCTCTGAGCATGTTTCTTCTCTAAAACGGAGATAGCATCCTCCTCATAGGCTGGTTGCAGAGAGTAAATTGCTTAACGCACGAAAAGCACCTTGCACCTGGAAGGCATTTGATTAATCAAGCCGTTTTTCAGTTCCGTGCTCCGCAGCAGGGACTTCCCCAGCCTCTGAGTTTCTGTAAGACTGTACGAGCCATTTCATCCAGGTATTGAATTACGTCGTAATGCTGCGGAGCAGGCGTATCTTGCCTCCTAACGAACTTGTTAAGGGCCTGTTCGACCGAGGCCGTCCCTGTTACATCTTTTTCGATCTTTTTGGCCTAATGTTCTCCCTAAAGCTTTCTCTTTAGCTTTCCATTTCTTCTCTCTTCAGCCGTATTTCCATTCCATTCATTTATTGAACATTCATAAAGCACCACTGTGTGCCAAGCACTACTTGAGTACTTTGGGGGTATTAAAGACACATCATTGGATATGGGGTGGGACAGTAAATAAGTACATAAATAAGTGGGACTTGTAAATAACTGTAAATAAGTAAATGAAGGACAATAAGTAAATAAGTGGGACTCTCAAGTACGCGAAATACCAGGACACAGACATTAGGATATATAAAAGCTTGTGAAGGTGTGGGCCAACACAAAAAGGAGTGATCAGTTTTACTGAGGTCACGGTCAAGAGGCACTTGGTGGTAAAAGAGTCATCAGGGTCTTGGCTGGGGGAAGAAAAGGAATTGCAGGCTGAGGGATCAATGAAACAGGTTCTTGTGTTTAGGGAACTGTGAGAAGTTTGATACAACCAGCTAAGTGAATGCAAGGGAGGGTGTGATGAGTGATAAGACTGGAAGTTGAAGGCGACAGATATTTGAGTGCCTTGGTTAGTATACCAAGGAGTTTGAACTTACTCTAACAAACAGTGGTGACCATTGAAGGGTTTCTAAATTAAGAAGTAACATGATCCCATCTGACTTTTATTAGAGATCAGGTTCTGGCCCCACTGTGCAGGCTGAGACAAAGATTAAGATTGGAACCAGAAAGCAGTTACAGTGCCGCAAAGTGAGGGAAAGAAGGCTTTAAACACACACACACACACACACACACACACACACACACACACACTTCATGAAGAAAAATCATGCTGGCTAACCTGTTCAAATGCATTTGGAGCTTTTTTTTTTCTTTTTACTATTTCATTTATTTATTTAAGGGAGAGAATGCGAGAGAGCACAAGCAAGTGGAGTGGAGCTGCAGAGGGAGAGGGAGAAGCAGTCTCCGCACTGAGCAGAGATTGATGCCAGACTGGATCCCAGGCCCCTGAGATCATGATCTGAGTGGAAGACAGACACCCAGGCGACTGAGCCACCCAGGTGCCCCGCATTTGGAGCTTTGAAGTGTTTGGCCATGAAAAACAAAGTGGGGATATGCTTTTTAATTTAGCAGTGGTTATCCGTTCAAAATCCCTACACCAAAAACTGGTGGCTCTGTGACCATGGGAAAGTTACTAAATAAATTTAAGTCTCAGTTTTTTCTATAAGGATTACATTTCTTGACTTACCAGGCAAAAAAAAGACAACTAGCACGCTATCAAGATGTGTAAGTATAATGAAAACATACACTTATTCATTCAATAAACATTTATTGAATATATTCTACATGCCAGACAAGAGGCTAGAGTGTACTGCCCTCAAAGGGACGACAGGCAAGTAAAAATAATGACAATATTAAATTAATCCTTCTACTACACCTTACAATTTTTAGAGAAATAAGGATAAACTTAATGAGGTACAGAAATGGATTGCAAAAGCATTTATAAGACTGGAAAATAGATTTTGAGAGAGAAAAAGAAAGGATATGGTACCAAGAAACTGGAGTAAGAAGTACTCAAATAGATCAAAGATGTTTAAAGAGATGCCTATCACAATTGTTTTCTATTTCAACAAAGAAACTAAATGTAGGAAAAACAGAATAATTTAATGCCCCACAGGTCATTAAAGTACTGGAATGGCAATTTTCATTCTGCAACAATTTATGGGACAAGCGCATCCAGAAGAATAATCGCTCATTTACTTGACATCAAGGTTGTGGACCATATCACACCCCTTTAGGTTCCTTTTAATCCTGTAATTAAAAAGAAAATTTTGTTGCAAAGTATATAAGGCATTCCAAAATTAGAAATGACTTTTGTATTACCCACAGTGTTAACTGGTTATCTTGGAGTATAAGGAGCCATTCACATGCCCTAATGATAATTTCCAGGATTCATACATTTTTAAATTTTTTATAGTTTTTTTTTAAGTTTTATAAATTTAAGTAATCTCTGCACCCAGCATGGGGCTCAAACTCATGACTCCAAGATTAAGAGTCAGATGCTTTTCTGACAGAGCCAGTCAGGTGCCCCTAAACATTTTTATATCCGTGAAATTAATTTTAAGTTATTGAAACTGATTAAAATGCTTGACTTCATGATAGGTATTTCTGTCATTTACTGTGTGTATGTATATACTCCTAAGTCTACTTTTTCATTTCTAGACCACCCCCCTAATTCTCTAGTAACAGGCTGTCTATATACAAATTTTTAATCTATATTGATCTTCCCATCATTCTGTCAAAAATGTTAATCTAGGTGGACAAAAAAAATTTTAAGTAGCAATACTTGTTTAAATTATAGAGATAGAGACCTCCTCCACAATCTAGAAAACTCTCAGATTTAGGATAATCCAAATTTCAAGAATCTTATATTCAAAAGATTAATCTTGGTTATTCCTATAGTTCCTGGTACATTTTGAATATATAAGACATTCCATTAATATTTTTATTTTTTTAATAAATCTTCTCTAATAAATCACTCTATAACAAATTTAGGGTTGTGCTCAGCATTTCCTTCTCCATCCGTTTACCATTTAGGACTTCTTTCAAAAAAAAAAAAAAAAAGAAGAAGAAGAAGAAATCCTCTTCGGGGATCTTTTCAGAGTAAAGTTCAAAACTTTTAAAAAATAACTTCAGTTTATAAAGGTCTATGCATAATCTGATTCAATCCTTGTAACACATATATGAAGATGTTATTTAAAAAACAAGGAACCTGAAACTCAGAAGTTTGTTAACCCCATCACTAATAATGAAGATTCATAATTCGAATGGAAATCTTTGAGGATCCAACACACATTTTTCCCCCATTATACCATACTATCTCTAAACAAATAAATGCTAAATTGAGTGATGCAAATTCAAGTAAAAGCAAAAAGGAAGAAACCTAGGTTATGTGAAAACCTCTTAGACTGGTTTTGGGATTAAAACAAAATTTACAATCAGAGAAATACAAGTCAGATTAGTTGCAGAACACAAGGATCAAAAACTCAGACTTAAAGTGAAAACCAGTCTCTCTTCCGGTTGGCTTCTAATGAAATCTCTTCATTTCCCATAGTCCATTTCCTAGAAACCTTGTGGGACTGGAGGAAAGAAGTTGAAAAAGACTATCGTCAGTTTGAAAAAAAGTATTTCAGTTTAGGTGTTCATTCAGATCAGAAAATGTCGGGGGGGAGAGTAGAGTCAGGGGTAGGATGAAAGAGAAAAGCAATTCTCTTCATTCTCCTTTCTCTTTATACTCAGCTGTAGACCACATGATTCGAAAAAAGTGTCAGTGTAAGACCAATGAATGGGGACACCTTAGCTTCTATAGGATCCCTGAATTTAGCTGGAGGGAAGAGTATGGAGAGGGTGGAGTAGGGAGGAGAGTAAGGAATATCCTCTGAACCATCCCTGCACTTATGCCCCATTCAGTCTTCAGGAACACTCCATTTCCATTAATACAATGGATTTTATTTTTTTTTTAAAGATTTTATTTATTTATTTGACGGAGAGGTCACAAGAAGGCAGAGAGGCAGGTGGGGGGGGGGGGCAGGCTCCCCGCTGAACATAGAGCCCGGTGTGGGGCTCAATCTCAGGACCCTGAGATCAGGACCTTAGTCGAAGGCAGAGGCTTAACCCACTGACCCACCCAGGTGCCCCAATACAATGGATTTTAATCTTTTTTATTTTTATTTTTTTTAATTAAATACTCTCAGTAAAAGTAAATGCTAGATTTGTAGGGAAATTTAGTCATGAGGGAAATTAGAATTAAAACATACACGCACAAGTTCTTTAAAACCTGCCATCAGTCGAGGTCATGATTATAACAAGAGTAAGTAACAGACTTTTTTCCTAACCCGGGCCCTTAAAGGCTGAAGACTGAAAATAATTAAGAATTCTGATACTATCACAGTTCATAAATCCAGGCCTCAGTTCAAAAAATAGAATCAGAATTCTTATTGTTACCCATATTGTTCTTTTCTACAAAGAAATTACATCACTAGACAACCCTATGTTATGTTTGGTTTCTTTTTACTTTTCTATATTTTTAATAAAGTAAAAAAAAAAAATTTTTCCTTTTTCTTCCGAGTTCAACTGTTCCTTGTTTATCTTATCCTGTACGGAAAACACAGGCTTTTTTATCTTCTTTGATTAAAGAACTATCTCTTGGGCCAAGATCATTTTGCTCTTCTGAGAACTCGGCCTACTTTCTGTTTTTAAAAAATGCTTTCACTACCATTCTGTCCCTTGGGAATCTTCTCCCAAACTGGTTTTACACAGTAACCCAACCTCAATTTTGCTAACTGTAAAAGTAAACACAGGCTCATTTCATTGTTGCTATTATTATAAATTAAGAGGATAGTGAAAATAATATACATGAAAAACTCCAATGAGTCTTGCTACCCAGCTTAGTTCCTGTATTCTCCTGCTAAAAGAGTTAATGGAAATACGAAGATGAGATGGCAGCTTTCATTCAAACTCCCTACTTCCAATTAGGCCAAAAGATCTAAACCTAGACATGTAAGCTCAAGACTTGCCACTCAGGAATTCCAGTTAGGGAGGCAACCTTGTCCCAAAAAGTTCTCAGTGGGGCTTAGCCTCACACATTGAAATGAAGAAATTTTCTAACTTTTTTAAAAAGTTAGTATTACAAAGTACTCTAATACTTTACAATACTATAGTACTTTATAATACTAACAGCATTACTAAATAGTATTACTATTTAGCCTTAGGGAAGAGATTTGAGGAACTTTGTAAGAACACAATGAAAAACATTAATATCAGAATCTACAAAAAAATACAATCAAGAGTAAGAATATGGATTTGGCAGGAGATTAAGTCCTACATAATTATTAAAAGCTGAATTTTAATCCGAGACTTCTCTCAGAAATGGAGGGCAATCAATGAATTGAATTATTTGCATTATCTGTAAGCAAAAGGCAAATTGTCTCACATGAATTAACGCTTTCCCTGAAATAGGTCTGAATAAAATTTCTCATTTGCATGCTGGGTAATGCTTCTTCATTAGCTTCACGGAAAGCAAAA
This sequence comes from Mustela lutreola, assembly GCF_030435805.1. Classification (NCBI taxonomy): domain Eukaryota; kingdom Metazoa; phylum Chordata; class Mammalia; order Carnivora; family Mustelidae; genus Mustela; species Mustela lutreola. Next base: position 72,103,604 of record NC_081297.1, on the reverse strand, counting down.
GCAGACCTCACTAGCTGGTTATTGGTTTTTAAAAATTATAATAGGAAAATGATCATCTTACATGGCCTAAAGGGTTAAACTTTGAAAATTCAAGCAGGAGTAATGAAATGAGAGCTAGTAAAACTGACACTGAACATTATTAGCTGCAACTATCAAGATGAGATCCTAAAATTTTCAGTGTGGACTTGCAGTGAATACTTAGGCCAAGCTGCATTTCCTAGAAAAAAATGGGGGCAGGGAGTGGCAAACACGTCCTCTGCTATTTCAGTTATCTTAGACGTTTTTTACCGTTGCAATGATGGCACTGTAATTACTTACTTACAGGTCTCTCCTCTTAACATGTGAGCTCCAACCCCTAGTTCAATGCCAAGTGCACAAAATATATTCAATAAATGTTCTCTGAATTGAGTACTGATATAAAGACAACCTAGATCAGGAAAACAGTGTAACAATAGTAAAATAGCTACTACATTCTACGACTCCTACTGATGAAAACACACAGAAAACAAACACACCCATAAAATGATTTAGAACATGAAACATGTCCCAGAGCACTGAAACTTCTCAGAGCTCTACTTGATCTTTCCATAGAAGTACCTAGTCTTAGTATGGAATTTCACAAGCTACAGAACTGGCCCATAAAGACAGGAAAAGCTACACTGGCTAAATACAAAGGCCACATTAAAAACTTAAATTATCTGGGAGAGAGGGGATCTGCTTTTAGGAAAGTAGTGTTCATATAATTCAAAGTAAAACTTCTCTATCACAGCTTCTTAAAATGAACTGGTTTTAAAGAAAATTGTTCTGAAGTTATTACGCAGATTGCTGCCCTAGTAAACACAGCTAAAATTTTAATGACTGAGTCATTAGGAGGATGTATCACAGTGCAGTTTCTAAACCTTCTCAGAGACAGACATACTACAATTTGTTCTCTGCCTCCCTAGTGATTCTCCTCTATGATCATCCAGATTGTGTTTCAATACCCCATTTCCTAATTTCTGCCATCTTTGCTTTTTCTCCACCCCCCTCCCTCATTTTCCCTCCATTGCCTTTGGTATTAATGGGGCTTATTTTCGATCACCCTCAATAGCCAGTGAGGGCATTCTTTTCCTTCTGCTTTCACAAAATGACCAGTCACATCCTGTATTTGGTAAACTTCAGTGTCTCTTGATTCTGATCACTGACTTTTCTGCACTTGAATTTTTCTACATTCATTATTCCAGAAAACTGAAGGTGCCTATGTTTGAAGGGCAGGGAGGGCAGTGCCGATAAGTCAAAATATTACTTTATGGTTATTGTTTTCCTTATACACCCCCTTTTCTATTTTCACTTAATGTTCATAGTACAGAAATTCCTATCAATGGTCCAGTTCCTATATCATGTCTTTAAAACTCCAGAAGAGGTAATGTGCAGATCAAGAAAATAAGTAAAATTAAGGGCCTCACTGGAAACTGAAATTTCTAGACCGTTTAGCATTAATGCATAAACATGCAGAAACTACATTCTTTAGGCAAGGAAAATAAAAGATTTTTGTCTAAAAGAAAGGTAATAAAAATGCTATCAACTTAGAAAAGCTGAGATTCTCTTCCTTTTTTAGTTTTCACTTTGTCTACTATCACTATAATTTTAGGAAAACATTTAACAAAAATAAAGCTTTTAAGTCAACTATTTCTACTGTGTAATACAAAAGGTTTTAAGAATACATATTCTGGTATGCCTCAAATTATATCTTTGCTCTTAATTGTATCAAAATAAGTTAATAAACTCTGAAAAACATTCAAATCCTCTTTTTGTATGAAATTTGGTTAAAAGAACCCACTGCTAAAACCACAGTGTAAATTGATGAAACAGAGCTACAAAGGTACCCTAAGCCCAGGCTCTGAATCTTTTTGCATATTTTAACATTAGGTATATTTACTCAATTTGGGTCTGTTTCCTGGTTTATAAGTATATTTGAGGTAGGGTGAAATAAAAGCACGTGAATTGTGATTAATGACAGGAAAACAAAATTTCAAACCAGCTGACTCAGTTCAGTTGTCCTGCCTCATATAGCATTCCATCAGGTTCTTTAATTACAGAAAGTTGGCTGGTCTGGGATCGGAGCAAACATCAGACATAGAAAATTCAGTGTAACTTACAGAACACAATTCCTTTTGGTCATCCAAGAGGGTGTAGAAACAATTTGTTTTTGTAATGGGATTTTACCGATAAAGATAGTAAAGGCTCATTCACTGATCAGCCAGTGTGTGCCATAGAGTTGTTAAGAATTTTATATGGACTGACATTAAATCCTCCCCACGACTCGATCAGTTAGATTAGATTACCGTTACCCCTATATAATAGATGGGACATGACCTCGAGTCGTTTACTCAAGCTCATTTAGGTTCTACAACCGGGATACAAAGCATCAGATACCAGTTAGCACTCTAAATTTCCACACTATACTATCTCTGCCACCCCCACCTTATGAAAAAATGACTATGCTCCATTCAGGTAAAATCCCATCTCTATCAAGATTCTTTCTCTCCCACAGTGCATTTAAAATACATCCAGAAAGAATTTGATCATCATAAGACCTAGTGCCTCCAAGCACAGTTTTGACTTAAAAATTGGAAGATTTTCCCTATTACAATTATTACTTGTAATTTTTACTATGTCTAAAATTTAAAACATTTGAAAAACATAAAAAGCAATAAAATATAGCAAAAATTTTTTGTGTTTTAAAAGAACATAACCAGTTCACTGGGGTTCCACTGAAAGCATCATATGATAAAAACAAACTTTAATTTTTCATTTAACAACACTAAAGAATGAGGTATATAAATGTTTTAATCACAGACTTTTACTGTATGCAAGTAACTGTATTTCACAACTAGCATCTTACAAAAAAGACAGTCCCATTGTGCCTGGAAAAAGTACTGCAATTAAACAGAAAATTACGTTACCACGAGAAACCACCAAATATCACAACTGTCAGGGTCTACAGTTTTGTTTTTTCTGTTCTTCAAATGCAATCATAGTGCTTTTAAGTGATATTTTGTATCTAAGCTATGTTTTTAATTTATATTTCAGAAGTCTCCTAGAGGTGGATATATATTAAACAAATGGCTAAAAGAAGCAGGAGACCCTAGAAAAATTTGAAAAGTACTGTGTGGCTTCTAGGTTGGATTTTTAAATACAACATGAAACACATTATTAGTTGTGAACAAAACTGCAAAATCTGTAGTCATAAAAATATTTTATTGGTAATTTTACATAATAGTAAGTGGGGCTGTAAATACTTTTATTTCAGGAATATTGATAAATGCATAAACTGGCATTTGTGTCTGAAAATAGGGCACTATGACTTTCATAAGAATCTTATATTTAATAAGAGGCCAATTAAACTGATTCAAAATTAGTTATTTCCCAATTCTGTGAAACAGTTCCATTTCTGTATTAATTAGATTCATACTTCTATGACCCTGCACAAGTTTGGGGCAAGACAACAGTGATAAACTATTATTAAGTTAAAGCTTTTCCAAAATTGCAGCCTTTAAAATATGTCAGGTTTCTTTTCTGTTTTTGCCAAATGCTTATAATTATTTGAACTTTAAAGTTTTATATTATACAGAAAATACCAGTGTTCAATGATAAGAGCACTAAACCTGAATTATAAAGCTAAATAATCAATGTTTTATTGTTTACTACTCTGCTAGTAAACATTACAATAATGAATGCTTTAAAGATAAACAAAAACAAAAACAAGATAAAACCAGAAACATAATTCAGGAACAATAATTTAGTAAAATGTGTCAAAAACATTGGCAACGGTTCATACAAATTCTTTATTTAATAACAATTTTTCCTATTTAACCACACCAAGTACCAGCAGGTGTATTTAAGAGGATAACCATTAAGAAAATCCTGTTGCAGCAATAGTTGATTAAGTTGATCTTTGACTTGTATACATATAACTATTCGTTCACAATTCTCAAATAATACATATTTAGGCAGCTTGCACTATGTTATAAAAATTTAAATTCGTTACATGCCAATAGTGGAGAATTCAAGAATTATGTGTTAGAATTCACTAAACTAAAAGTGAAAATAGACTTACCAATAACACTGCATAATGAATAATTCAACCACATTTTCATGGCACCTTGAACTGTGGAGACCAAAATGTCAGGTCTGAAAAGGTTTGTTTGGTAGGCATAGATTGCAATGAAGTCTAACAAATTCTAACAAATTTCTATTTTGTGTAAAACGCAAATTATGGATTGTGCATGAATGTTTGTCATGAAAATGTGGTACTTCTTGGCATAATCTGTGTATTTGCATGTTATGACAGAAGTGACGAAGAAATTGGAGAAAATAAACTTTAATGAGATTCTCCATTCAATGATGAGGCTTCTCCTCTGGGTGAAGATGACCTGGACATTCCCCTCTCTGTGTTATCAGAGCTAGAGCCACTCTGACTGTGTTGATCTGCAGAAGCAGCACTAGATGCAGGCGGGGACTTCGTTTTCTCCTTAAAGTCTGTAATAATGACTGTCAGATCTCCAACGGTTACTTCCAAATGCTGAGCACTACTCCGATCCACATTTTTCAATCTTGGCCTAAATACAAAAGATGATAAAATTTTAAACTAGCTTTTCTCTCTACCAACTTTCTGAACATATAATGGATAAATTAGGTAAAAATAACAAAATGAATACATCTATGTTTAAAGCTCTAGATTCATGTATGAACTAGCCACAAAAATATAATTAAATGTTTCAAATCATTAACATTAATTGAACCAATCATTGATGAATCTTCTTCAACATGACAAATGAATACTCTGGAAGCAATGGTCTCTTTTTTTTTTTTTTTTTTTTTTTTGCAATGGTCTCTTAATTGTGCTTTTAAAGCTTTATCATAGTTTTGCAAACAGCCTATCAATTTTACTAAATAAATGTTTTAGAAAAGCAATGACACAGTTGGATTGCAGAGTAAGTTAATAACTGTTAAGGCAGAATTATATATGCAAGGCTGTTACTCCAGAGATATGCACTGAGAAGGACATCATGATTATCTGTTCTGCCGATACCCATGAGGATTTTAACCGGTTAAAGCCCATGCAAATATTTGTTCAGTATTATGAATGTCACTCCTGGCTTTATGACCGAAAAAGTATCAGCTCCAACACAAATGTCTTTGAGTCTAGTAAGCAAAGAGAGAAGAGGGAAGGAAGAAAGGAAGGAAGTCAGGCAGGCAGGCAAGCGTTTAAGCTTATATTAGTGGCCTCTGTGTTTAATTTCTAACAGACCTCTCAAGCTCAGAAAGACACTTTCATATTTTATAATAAAGGAGATGAAATCCTTTATGTCCATGTTACATATGAATATATCAATGTTAACAGAGAATATTAAATGGTTCATTTATTATTTCACAAATTTACCTGGTTTTCTTATGACTGTTCTTTTTGCTAGTTGTTTCCTTTTCACTTTTTTCTTTTTCTACTTTATCTTTTTTCTCTTTCTTTGACTGTGTAGGGGGCACAAACTGCTGAGTAACCTGCTGGGCAACCAACTGGGAGACAGGTCGAGGTTTCCTGTGTGTATGTTAAAAAGAAAGGTTTTTGTTTATTATAATTTAAGAATATATATTCCTTATGAGAATAGCTCAAATTATAAGAATAGATAAATGATATGATTTTCAAGTATAAAAATTCCTCATGTGAGATAATTTAATGTGCAATTTAATAGGTTTTACATACACACACATGCACACACACACAAATTATTGTCTTTCCTATCCAACAAAAACAGAACTATAATAACAGTAAAAGTTATAAACTAAAATATATGGTCAACCATTAGAATATAACCAATACATGAATCAATGTGAAAATTATTAAAAAAGTATATCAAACTGAGCACTCACAGGGAAGCACACATATAAATAAGCATGAGTCCTAAAAATTAAACTTGAAAATTTATACTAAATAATGTTTAAATTTATCCCTTCTCCCTCACAGAAAAAAGAATCTAACCATCTTTGATAATGACGGTTTGTCTTTCCTCTAAAAATCTCTCATTTATTCATTTAATACTTGAGAGTCAAAATTCCTCACTCTTCATTGCTAAAATCCTTGAAGTTTTTTGTATCTCTAGTCACAATCTCATCATGCTTTTTCGACCCTGACAATCTGTCCATTCTTTTGAAACTTGCCTACTTACGCACTTATTCCTTTAAAAAATATTGGGAACCTCCTGCAGAAATTGCACCAAGATATCAGAAATGCTTCTTGGTTTCACCCTTTGGTGCCACAAGTTGTGGCACCCAAGTTGTGACTCTACTGACGCAGGGTCAAAGATCCCTCCAGCTTTATGGTAGAATCTGGGCAACTGAGGTCAAGATTCAAAGTAAACAATCTCTAAATTCTGAAACTGAGAGACAGAAAGAAGACTGAGGAGAAGGGGGAGGAATGAAAGACTAAGGGAGAGAAGATAAACATACATTTTAACAAATGGTCTACAAAACATAGTAATTCTATTGCGTGGAAAGTCCTGACCCTCTTTTGGTCAGCAGAATTATTAAAGAATCTTTTTGTTGTTTTGTTGTTGTTGTTTTTCCTCTAGAACAAGACAAAATAGAAACCAATGAGAAATGCTGCACTATCACTCAAAGCTATAAGGAGGAATCTTTTGAAGGAGTAAATAGGAAACACAGCATGTAAAACAGGTTTCAGTAGATGAATAATGCATTTCGTTTAGAGCCTACAGAGTCTGAAGCACAGACAGATACCCAAGAAAGATGTTCCACAGAACTTAAGAAGTAGAACTGACACAGATATCAGGGTTAATGATATAGATTAAAAGTTACACAAATGAAAGTGATACTGAAAACACAGTAATTAATGGCCGAGCTTGGTAAGGAAATACTTTTTAATGGATTAAAGCAATAGTCCTTAAATTTAAGGTATATCAGGCTCATCTGGAAGGCCTGTTTTTAGCTTGCTTAGTCCTACTCCCAGGGTCTCTAATTCAGAAAGCCCTGAGGTTGAGCCTAATAATTTGCATTTCTAACTGATTTCTGAGTTAGCTGATGCCTCTGATCTAGCCCCCACTTCACAAAGAAGCTGTAAGTGCAAATATTGGTATTGCTGCCATATAAATTTTGAGATGGAGAGCAGGGAATGGCAAGTAAATAATTTAAAAAAAAAAAAAAAAAAAAAAGCAAGGCTAACTGGATGGGAAGAAATTCAATAATGAGCTAAGGAATCTGGTTTACCCTTAAAAGTAAAGATAAGAGGGGCACCTGGGTGGCTCAGTGGGTTAAGCCTCTGCCTTCAGCTCAGGTCATGGTCCCAGGGTCCTAGGATCGAGCCCCGCATCGGGCTTTCTGCTCAGCGGGGAGCCTGCTTCCCTTCCTCTCTCTCTGCCTGCCTCTCTGCCTACTTGTGATCTCTCTGTGTCAAATAAATAAATAAAATCTTTAAAAAAAAAAAAAAGATAAGAGATCACAGAAGAAATTAAGAATTGAATTTTACAAAGATTACTGGCAGCAGCCTGAAGAGGAAAGGTACTACAGTGGCAGAGAAAGCGTTAGGAAAGCTACTTTATTTATTTATTTTTAAAGATTTTATTTATTTATTTGAGAGACAGAGATCACAAGTAGGCAGAGAGGCAGGCAGAGAGAGAGAGGAGGAAGCAGGGTCCCTGCTGCACAGAAAGCCCAATGTGGGGCTGGATCCCAGGACTCTGGGATCATGACCTGAGCCGAAGGCAGAGGCTTCGACCCACTGAGCCACCCAGGTGTCCCTTCACTTTTTTTTTTTTTTTAAGGTTTTATTTACTTATTTGACAGAGACAGGAGAGGGAACACAAGCTGGGGAGTGGGAGACAGAGAAGGAGGCTTCCTGCTCAGCAGGGTTCGATCCCAGGACTCTGGGATCATGACCTGAGCCGAATTAGAGGCTTAAAAACTGAGCCACCCAGGCGTCCCCACCTTTTTCACTTTTTTTTTTAAGATTTTATTTATTTATTCGACAGAGATCACAAGTCGGCAGAGAGGGAGGCAGAGAGAGAGGGAGGGAAGCAGACTCCCTGCTGAGTAGAGATCCCAATGTGGGGCTCAATCCCAGGACCCTGAGATCAACACCTGAGCCAAAGGCAGAGGCTTAACCCACTGAGCCACCCACACACACCCCTTTTTCACTTCTTAACCGACAAATATTCCTCTAGGAAAACAGAGCCTTGCCCTCATGAAGCCAACATTATGCAGGTGGAATCAAACAAAAAATGAATACAGAGTCTTAAATGTTGACAAATGCTACAGGAAAAAAAATAAGGAACATAGGGAGTAATGGAGACATTGCAATTTTTTTTTTTTAATTTTTATTTATTTGACAGACAGACGTCACAAGGAGGCAGAGAGGCAGGCAGGGAGTGGGGGGGGGGGGCGGCTCCCCGCCCAGGAGAGAGCCCGATGTGGGGCTAGATCCCAGGACCCTGGAATTGTGACCTGAGCTGAAGGCAGAGGTCTAATCCACTGAGCCACTCAAGCACCCTGAGAAGTTGCAATTTTAATTTTATTATCTGTTTCCTCTTCTAGGATGTAAAACTCCAGAAGAAAAGAGAAGGTATTAGCTTTATGCTCCACTGTATAACTAGCACTTAGCATAGTACTGAAAAAAATACTTAGTATTTGTTGCTGAATAATAAAATCGGGTTTAACAAGGAGGAAAGATGTGTTTTAAGGAGCAGTCTCTAAGGTTAGTTATTGGCTAGGATCAACCATTCACTACAGAGAAGTAAACAAGTAGTAAAAAGTAAGAGCAACAAGAATTAATAAATCTTTCAATTATGTTGGAAATGGAAAGAGAAAAGAAAGCTCAAAGGTGTGGCAGGGTTGAGAAGAGTTGTTTAAACTACTGCCTAGTGAACAGTGAGTCACCTAAAATTGAGAGTCACTCCAAGATATAAAATGCAACTGAGGTGTAGTCATCATTTGGTCTCCCAAGGTAATATGGATCTCTGAATGTCTTCCTTCCATAACAAATGAAGGTTTGACAACTTCCTTTATTATGTTTTGTACTGTGTCACTCCCTCCATCCTAAAATTTAATGCAAAATAAATTAACAAAAATGTTGATTAAATTGAAAATAAAATTATAAATATCAAAATAAATTTACATGCTTTTGAACCTAGAGTAAAAATCCTGATGTTTCTACCAACAATAAATCGACATTAGTTATTGAGTAGCCATTATTACTACTCAAGATATCATTGATTTAGTGCTGCCTTCAAGTAAAATTGCACATTTTTTCAAGGTTTTTCTGTATTCATTAATCCATTTCTTTATCCACCAATGACCTGTGTTCATTAATGACTTAATGCTGTAAGATCAGACTATCTCAATCACAGGTTCTCTGATCAAGATTTTCAGGAATATAACCCTTTGTGCTGTAGTTAGGTACAGAATACTTTTTATAACATGATCAATCACTTCCTTACCCCTCAAGGACTTGTCTCCAAGTGGGTACCCATCTATTATGTGACACTGTTCCTCAACTCCCACTTTTATGTGAGAAAGGGACATCCTAATTCCCCATCTTCAGGTCTCTTACAATTGTTATCAAGTCTTATTCATATTTAAGAAACTTTATCTCTCCAGAATCTTCCTAGAATCATTTCCCCTTTTAAATGGCCCATCAATATGAAAGTATTAGTAGAGCATGATTTGCTTCATAAAACCACGAGGTTGAGTAAAATATATAATTTATTTTTAAATGAGTTATGAATCTAAAATTCTTCTAAATGTTATTCTGTCAGTGGTAAGAACAAACTATTCAATAAATGCACACCATCCAAGTCAAAACCAACACAGAACGAACAATTAGTTAAACTGGTCAAGTGAGAGGCTGGTCTCTGAAGACAAGCTAGAAGACTACCAAATCAAACTGGGAATGAAGTAATAGTAATAAGGGTCTATACTCATCAGGAGAATGGCACTGAAGCACTGAATGTGAGGACATTTCAGAAGGAAAATATGATCAGATGTTTACCTCAATAAGAGGGATAAAGAACTCTCCTCCAAATAGGAATAAAACTGAAAGAAATGGGAAATTTTAGGACAGTGCTATGAACTGAATGTTTGTGTTCCCTCCAAAATGTATTTGTTGGAATTCTACCCCTCCAAAGTGATAGTATTAGGAGGTGGGGCCTTTGACAGGTGATTAGTTCATGTGGGTATAGCCCTCATGGATAGTGCTCCAGAGAGATCCCTTGACCCTTCTTCCATCTGAAAAAATAGCTGGCAATGTGGAAGTGGGTCCTTATCAGACAGCTAACCTGCTCGTGCCATGATCTCAGACTTGCAGCCTCCAAAACTGTAAGAAATAAATGCTTGCTGTTCATAAGCCATACCATTTATGATATTTTTGTTATAGTAGCTCAAATGGACTAAGGCAGTTACAGGAAAGCCAAGAACAGGTCTACTCTAAATCAGAAGGACTGACAAGCTTGATGTTAATTATGTTGGATTTATAGATTTAATAAAATATAAGCAAAGCTTTCCTTTGAGCAAATGTAAATATGAGACAAGTGATCTAATAAGCAACTGTGCGTTATTAATGTACCTAGTGTAGCTATTGATTTTGTTATTTTTCAATCACTAACAAATCTTCTGCAGTGGTTCTCTTTTCCCTTAAAAATATTTACTTCTGAAAAAAAATATATTTACTTCTGTTCTTGAGTAGTGATATCTTTTTATCCTAGACTTTCCTAAATGTCCAATGTTCCATTCCCTTATTCTCTTTTTAATGATGGTTGATTTTCTCTTAAAGATTATGATTGTGAGGTGCCTGAATAGCTCATTCGGTTAAGTGTCTGCCTTCGGCTCAGGTCATGATCCCAGGGTCCTGGGATTGAGTCCCACATCAGGCTCCCTCCTCAGTGGGAGCCTGCTTCTCCATCTCCTTTTGCCTGCTGCGACCTCTGCTTGTGCATGCCCTCTGTCAGATAAGTAAAATCTTGGGGGGAAAAAAAAGATTACGATTGTGTTCCACTGCTCTATGATTATTTGATCTAATTCAACTATGGGAAAAAAAGAAGCACAAAATAAAAATACACAAGTGTGTGTGTGTGTGTGTGTGTGTGTGTGTGTGTGTGTGTGTGTGTAGACTAATTACTGAAATGAAGTTCTCTGCTGCTCTCTAGAGGCTGAATGCACTTTAAAGATGCTTCACTGAAAGTAGGCGAGCACAGCTTACCTTTTTAACATATCATAAAGTGACTCAATACCATGCACTACCAAAAAGAAAGCCTTCATATCTCTAGGGATCTTAAGATTTAAACTATGATCCTTCTTCTCCTTAAAGAGAAAAATCTGGAAAATAGTGGGAAATTTTAGAGGTGAAAGATTGTTAACTCATTAAGGGGCAGGGTGTCATTTTTAAGAAGTGCCTTTTATGTCCAGTGATTTCTCATTCATAGTTTTCACAATACACCTATAATGCCAGAGATTTTGCAGTATGGAGGACAAAAGATCATCTAGTTAGTTAATTACCATATCCCAACTACATTCTCTTGTCCTCTTCCTATTTACATATATCATGACTAAGCTGTTATTTGTGAAATATGATATTTAGAAATTGAGGGAATCTTCATATGCCTCGGTATATCCTTCATAAACAGCCCAGATAGACTGTGTAAAATTTTGCAGGTCCTTTGATTTACTGTAATGTAAGAAAAAAGTACAAATTTAACAATAATGTAATGGCTATCTACTATTCATCAGACAAAGTATTTTTAGGAGCTGCTTAACTTTCCATGCAGGTGGAAGAATGGTGGTGCATGCTGACTTACTATATATCATTTCTAACTACCTGTCTGCCTTCTATCCTATCACCCCACATCAAAAATTCTATATGCTAAATATTTTAAGAAAAATGTCTCAAGCTTGATCAACCTCATCACAATTTAGCTTTGTCGAGTTGGGACAAGCAAAACAAGTGAGGTATAAAGTATTTACTGGTTTCTTTCTAAAAGAAAAAAGCTATCACTCATAGCTCAGAAAGAAATAGTCATTTTCATAACACTAAAATATAAAGTGAAGCAATACAATAAATCTCAGTGAGTAAAAATAACTGAACTAAACCTAAACTCGTTATGAGTCTCTTAATACACTGCTAACAAAACCCGAAAAATCTAACCAAGGTAGATTTGTAAGTGGCAACCTTGTTTTGTTTAACAAATTTATTGCATACTCACACAAGTCAGATATAGGTAAGATGCTGAAGATTCACTACGGATAAAACAAACATAATCTGTGCCCTCACAGAATTTACTTAGCAAATGAGATAAAAACCATGCAGAAGTAAAAGAAAAAAAAAAAAGGAAGAAAGAAAAAGGAAAGTGAGTTTTGTCAAAAGCATTAAGAAGAAAAAAACCAGTATACTGTAATACAGAAAAAAGAATGAGAATTTATTATAGACAATGTGGAAAGAGCTTTTAGTTCATGTTTAAACTGTCAGTACACCAGGAAAAAGAGCCATCACCACAAGCCCTTTTAAAAAATACTTTTAGTCATTGGGGCACCTGGGTGGCTCAGTGGGTTTAAAGCCTCTGCCTTGGGTTCCGGTCACGGTCTCAGGGCTCTCTGCTCAGCAGGAAGCCTTCTTCCCCCTCCTTCTCCACCTGCTTCTCTGCCTACTTGTGATCTCTGTCTGGTAAATAAATAAAATCTTAAAAAAAAAATACTTTAAGTCATTTTATGAATAATTTACAGAAAAAAGAAATAAAGTAATAAAATTCAACCAACATTAAATTTTTACTAAGCATTTAAAGCATACTTAGCCCAAACTTTTAACCTGTAATAATGTGGTTTTGAAGGTATATAGACCTGAAATAGACAAAGTTTTTTGACTTACTCCTCATCAGCTATTATGCCTATTCTTAGGAACACACCTACCTTGAAATACTGATTTCATGATTTCAAACACACCTCTAGTAGATTTTGGCTTCTCTTCATTTCCACTTTTTGCACCAGCATTATCAAAACATTTTACTTCAAAAACCTTGATGGTTCATAGTTTTTTTTTTTTTTTTTTTGAAGTGAGGACAACCATTTTATTTCCTCCAAAATTACCATTTTCATTTTTTTTAAAGATTTTATTTATTTATTATTTGACACAGAGAAGATCACAAGTAGGCAGAGAGGCAGGCAGAGAGAGAGAGGAGGAAGCAGGCTCTCCGCTGAGCAGAGCCCGATGCAGCCTCCATCCTAGGACCCTGAGATCATGACCTGAGCTGAAGGCAGAGGCTTTATTTAACCCACTGAGCAACCCAGGCACCCACCATTTTCAATTTGGTTTTTTATTTTTTTAAAGATTTTATTTATCTATTTGAGAGACAGAATGAGAGAGGAAGAGGAAGCATGGGGGGGGGGGAGTCAGAGGGAGAAGCAGACTCCCCGCTAAGCATGGAACCCAATGTGGGACTCGATCCTGGGACTCCAGGATCATGACCTGAGCCCAAGGCAGTCGCTTAACCAACTGAGCCACCTAGGTGCCCCACCATTTTCATTTTTAGACTAGGTATATGTACCTATCCTTCTGTATGGTCTATTTACAAATCATAGCACATAAATTTTGATGCCAAATGTCATAAAAGATGAAAGAACACCATCACATCTTTTTTTTCTTTCTTAAAAAGACTTTATTCATTTATTTGACAGATAGAGCACAAGTAGGCAGAGCAGCAGACAGAGGAAAAAGGAGAAGCAGGCTCTCTGCTGATCAGGGAGCCCGATGTGGGACTCGATCCCAGGACCCTAGGATCATGACCAAGCCAAAAGCAGCCACTTAACCGACTGAGCCACCCAGGCATCCTACCATCACATCTTCTTATGGCAAAACAAGATGGTTCAAGTTTATTGTTGCAAAATATTGCATGATAAAATCCTTTTTGCTGAATGACTCCTAATGTGAGAAACCACATTTCCTTTCTGTCCTTAAAAATATAATGTTCATGTAATGTTTCTTGAATTTGCAAAAAACTCATCTAGGAAATTATCATTTGAAGACACATCAGAAAGCTCTAGTACCACAATGCCTACAAAGGGTTAAAAAGCAAGAAGGGATGTAAATTACTCAGTGTGAACTCCCTGGATTTCTAGGTCCTTTAGTCTGGGGAGCATTCGGCAGTGTTCAATGACTCTCTGAGGTAGATTTTTTATTTTTAAATGAATCGGGTTTTGAGATTTTGTGATAAAGAATAAGAAGGAAATAAGACTGGATGAGAGAGGTTTTGAGAACTGCAGCTTGGAAGCAAAATGATTATGTGAGGACAGAGGTAAAGGAGGGAAAATGAGAACTAAAAAAATGTTGCTAGGGCTGTCTTTACTCACAGTGTTCAAGAAATACAAATAAAGGATTTGCTACTTTATTTTGAAATTTTAAAAAGAAAAAAAGAATGAGCTAATCTAACCTGCAGAATAAATTAATTACCTTTAGTGGTCTTCCTTTTGAGCATGTTCTGTTTGGTGCATAGAACACATTTATATAACATGTTCTTTTGGATTTTAATGATTAAAATATTTTTAAAAGCAATGTGCACCAAACATTTATGGAGCCACTGCAGCACCTCTGGGTCTTCCACATCACTCTGCAATGCTGTTGATCCTTACATGGCTGTGTTCTATCTCCCCACCAACTGTACTCTAACCCCCCCCCCATATGAGAAGAGATCCATATCTCACTTATTTTTGTATGCCCAGTGCCTAGCATAGATCTTACATGTACAGAAGCTCAAATAAACACTTCATTATTAATGATCATTAACAATACCAGTTAGATACGATGCATAAATACAACTATCAAACAACTGTGTAATTGATTTGTCTATGGGCCAACTTTCAAGAATTCATTTTCTTGAAAAAATTTCTGATGTCATCTTCTGAGGCATTCACTTCTTTTTCATGAAAATGCAATAAAGGGTTTAATGTGCATGTCTGCTTTCTATAAAAATTTATTTTATTTTTTAAAGATTCTATTTATGATAGAAACAGCGAGAGAGGGAACACAAGCATGGGGAGCTGGAGTGGGAGAAGCAAGCTTCTTGCTGAGCAGGGAGCCCAATATAGGGCTCTATCCCAGGATGCTGGGATCACGACCCGAGCCAAAGGCAGATGCTTAACCCACTGAGCTACTAGGTGCCCCTCTATAAAAATGTATTGCCAAATAGAAAGATAAAAGAGTTCTTATAAAGTGGTTTTCTCTACCTTCAATAAATAATCTACTCTGCTAATCACGGAACTATTTGACTTATCATCAAAATTCAAATATTACTGATATTCAAATTGTTACTGTTTTTGCAGCAGAATCATCATGCTAACAAAATTTTACAAGGAATCTCAATATGAAGTTGATGTGGAGACTCCTGAATCCCCATTTGCTCAGTGCTCATCCTTGAACATCAGTTATCCCTGAGGTGTGGCTGTGAGAAATACAATTTAAAATCACTGGTGCAAGGGTGCCTGGGTGGCTCAGTGGGTTAAAGCCTCTGCCTTCAGCTCAAGTCATGATCCCAGGGTCCTGGGATCGAGTCCCACATTGGGCTCTCTGTTCAGCAGGGAACCTGCTTCCCTTCCTCACTTTGTCTACTTGTGATCTGTCAAATGAATAAAATCTTTAAACAAAAAACAAAAAACAACAAAAACCACTGGTCCAAGGATTCACACTATACCAACTAAATTTATGCTCAGGTTCAACATACTCTTTCTTCTTGTCACCTGCCTAAGTGTGCTTATACCATCATTTCAAAAACCTGAGTATTCTGAAGACTTTTTACTCTGAGGTCTAATTTTCAACATCAAACACTTCTGCAAAAGCCTAGAACACATTTTTCCCTAAACTACTGGGAAGTGGCAGCAGGGGATACTTGCTTCTTTGGCAGCTACTAAGAAAGTCCTTGGTAAGCACAGACAAAATAGATGACTACACATCAGCTTTAGAAAAACTAGGTTAGAATGTTCAGCAATTAAATCGCTGACAAACCCCTCAAATCATTAAAGGACATCACAGCTCACTTAATTTGAAAGACTAAGGACAATCTCCAGAGCTATAAACAGGTCCTCCTCAACTTTCCCTTCCCCTTAGCCAAACAAATATCAAGTCCTTTCAGTTTATTTCTCTTTCACATTATTAGAATGATTCCACCTCATCATTCCCGTGTTTACCACTCTCGCCCAATCCAATAGCAGCCTTCTACATTATCTACTTAACTGACTTCTTGTCTTCTTCCCTCCAATCCAAGATTACTCTTCCTTCCATTCATTTATTTAACAAACATTTATTAAATAGTGTTCAAATCACCGTTTGAAGCACTGGGGACAGAACACTAACTTACTTTTATTGTGTGCTGTTTTATCATGGGGTGATTCTTATTTCACAGAGAAAACAGAAGGTATTTGATGAAAATTTCCACAAGCTTTCATCTAGGCCCATATCCTCTAACTTCCCTATCCATATTCCCAATTATGGCCATGTCTCTACTTGCTCTTCTCCAGGACACTACTCCTGCTACTGACCTCCTTTCTCTCCTGCTTCAAGATACTTCTTCTGTAAATAGGTAATTCCTCTCAACATACAAACAGATAACAACAGGTCTCTTACCTTAAAAAAGGAAAAGAAAAAACTCTTCCCTAAGTCCATATCACTTTCTAGCCACTGCCCCACTTCTCTGTTCTCTTTTTTACTATAAGCATCAAATGATTTATTTATACTTACTTTCCACACCTCTTTCCTCCATTCTTTCACAGGTTCATCTCTATCAGGCTCTGGTCCCAACCATTCTACTAACACTCACTTTCAAAGTCACCAACAATCACTTCCCCATACGCACTAGTCAACTACAGCACTCATCTCATGCAGTCTTTTCAAACAGCATTTAACTGAGTTTACCACTCCTTCACTTTGGGCAGAACCTTCGTCATAAGCCTCTAGACCACCACACAATTTTTCTTGTCCCTCACCAGCTACTCTTTCCCTGTCTCAGTTATTGGTTCTTTTCCTTCTTTCACAATTTCTAAACTTCAGAGTGCATCAGGCCTCAGTCTTCACATATTTCTCTATCTGCACTAACCCTCTAGGACAGTGCTAAACAAAGGGTGGTCCACTAATCAAACCGAGGCATCAGCACCTGAGAGATGAGCACAAATGCAGATTCTCAGACCGAGCCTAAGAACTACAGGTATTTTTTATGCACACAAAACTTGAGAAATGCTATTCAAGATGACCTCATTCAGTCCTTGCTTTAAATACCATTTGTACAACAGTTCTCAGTCCAGGCTCCACATTAGACTTAACCACCAATACTTTTTAAAAATATAGGATACCTGTGTGGCTCAGTCAGCTAAGTGTTCAACTCTTGATTTCAGCTCAGGTCATGATCTCAGGGTCATAAGACCAAGCCCCTCATCAGGCTCCACACTCAGCAGAGAGTCTGCTTGAGATTCTCTCTCCTCCTCTGACCCTCCCTGCCTTTGCATACATGCACTCCCTCTCTAAAGTAAATAAAGAAATCTTAAAAAAAAAAAAAAATTAAAATAGAAATAACTATGCCTAGGGGGAAAAAGTTAAATTCTGTTAAATTTTTTAAACAGAATAAGATTTGTAAAAATGAACAGACATTTAAGAAAAAACTAGATTTTTTTATAAATGAAACCTAAATTGAACATTAATTTTAATAATGGAAGTAGTCCCTGAATAATCTTTTGTGGGCATAAGAGTTTTCCTTAAAGATACACACACACACACACACACACACACACATGCACAGACAAAACCCCTCATTCTGAAACATGAGAAAAAATGTGATACATTCCACTCCAAGAGATTTACTCAGAGAAGAAAATACAAATCTATAAAAAGACTTCTACACAAATGTTCATAGCAGCTTTATTTGTAATGGCCAAAAACTAAAAATAAATGTCCACAAACAGATGAGGAAAGAAATCATGCTATGCTCATATAATGGAATACTGCTCAGCAACAAAAAGGAATGAATTACTGATACATGCAACAACGCAGACGAACATTAAAACAATTATGTTTGAAGAAACCATAGAAGACTATAAACTGTATGATTCCATTTATAAAATTCTAGAAAATGCAAACAAATCTATACAGAAAGCAGATCAGTAGTTGCCTAGCAACTGAGGATCAGAGAGAGGCACGGGAGAGAAGAACTGAGAAGGGATACAAAGAAATTTCTGGTGATGATGGATATCTTCACTACCTTAATTGTGGTGATGGTTTCACAGGTGTATTCATATGTCAAAACTTATCAAATAGTACACTTTAATTGTATACAGTATACTGTACATCAGTGATACCTCAATAAAAGCTGTTCTACAAAATGTTTAACCTAACCACTAATCAAATTAAAAAAATGCCTGAGTCTCACTCCCAAAATAAATCAACGCATCCAAGGTTGAGAATAACTGATCTATTCAGTAATATTCCAAAGTTTTTATTACCAACTCCAATATCTCCCCTACACTCGAGATTTTACATAACTATGTACATCTTCACTTCAAGGTCTAGTAGCAACTGAAAATGACAGCTTATTCAACAATACTTCTCTGATTCCACCCTTTCCCCACTCTTCCAGTCTCTGACGTCTTCCTGAGTAAATACATTCTACCTTTCCATCTGCTCAGACCAAACACATGGAAGCAGTATTCATTCTCCACATTCCCTCTCACATACATCTAGTTTACCAGCAACTACTTTCCACTCTACCTTCAAAATATGTCGAGAATTGGATTTCTCACCAACTTCACTGAGGCCACCCTTGTAACATCCTGCCTGATTCCTCAACTGCTTTGCTATATATAGACTCTTCTCCCATAAAGCAGCCAGGTGATCCTTGCAGATGTAAATCAAATTACGTCACTCTTCTGCTTAAAATCATTCATTGGGTTCCTCCTCCCCCACCCAAACCCCTTGTTAACACTCTGGCAACCAGACTATATGGTAACTGAAAACAAAATCCAGAATTCTTGTGCTAGTCATAGCAGATGCTAGTCTGCAACCCTACATGATATATTTAGTCTCTCTTCCTACCTCATCTTCTATACTCTCCCCTCTGAAATGCTCTGTTCTTGTGTGTAAGCCAGCTTGAGCTGCCATAACAAATGCTATAGGCTGTGTGGCTTAAACAACATAAATTTATTTTCTCACAATTCTGGAGGCTAGAAAGTCCAAGATCAAGGTCTGGCAGGGTCTGGCTTCTGGGGAATGCTCTCCTCCTGGCTTGCAGCGAGCCTCTTTCTCACTATGTCCTCACATGGTAGAGAAAGAGAAAAAGAGAGAGAGAGATCGCTCTTTTCCTCTTCTTACAAGGCCACCAATTCTATCATACCTTTCACCAATCCTTATAACCTTATTTAACCTGAATTACCTCCTAAAAGCCCTATCTCCAAGTACAGTCACACTGGGGATTCAATGTAATTCAACAAATATAAGGGGATGGGGCACAATTTAGTCCATAATACCCAACCTCACTGGCCTTCTACTCCTGCCTGGGGATTTCTCCCTGCTATCCCCTCTATCTACTCACTCTCTCACCTCTTCCAGGTCTCTGCTCAAATGACAGTTAAGTCTTTCCTGACATAAAATGGCACTTTCCTCTACAACTCCACTGCCCACTTGTCCATTACACTGTCCCTATGACTATGCTTTCTCTTCCTCAAAGCACTTGGTTTTACTTACCACATTATATATATATTTAAGATTTTATTATTTATTATTTTATTTATTTATTATTTATTGACAGAGAGATCACAAGTAGGCAGAGAGGCAGGCAGCGAGAGAGGGAAGCAGGCTCCCTGCTGAGCAGAGAGCCCAATGCGGCCTCGATCCCAGGACCCTGAGATCATGACCTGAGCTGAAGGCAGAGGCTTAACCCACTGAGCCACCCACGCGCCCTTACCACATTATATATTATTTTATGGCCTGTGTTCCCCTATCAGAAAAGAATATAAGCTCACTACCATGACCATAAACAGGGACATTTTCTTGTTTCAGCTGGTTTATTGCCATTTGCCTTGCACCTGCAGAAAAAACCTAATGTGTTTTTAATGGACAGGTGAATGCTAAGCACTCCCATTCAAAAATTTCCAGGGACCTTAAGTGATCCTATAGCAGTTTTTCAAAGCTTCTCCATTGCTCATTTTGTACAGTCACTGGCCTACAGAATAAGAGCAAAGCGCTGGTTAAATCGTCA
This sequence comes from Mustela lutreola, assembly GCF_030435805.1. Lineage (NCBI taxonomy): Eukaryota > Metazoa > Chordata > Mammalia > Carnivora > Mustelidae > Mustela > Mustela lutreola. The sequence goes on along the minus strand of NC_081297.1, from coordinate 72,083,343 downwards.
GATCTCTCCAAATTGGACTCCAGGATCTGGATCTGTCAAGTGAAGCAAGTTACTGCATTTCACCTTCTACTTTCCTAATGCACCCTAGATCCCATCTTTTCCAAATAGCATTCTTTATCTACTCTTAGACTACATTCATCTCTCCCCTCCCTGAAACCCAACAGCCCATGTAGACTGTCGAATAATCATAATAAATACATATATAACAATAAAATAAAGTTTAGCTTACTCCCATTTTTAAACTACTTACTTTTTTACTCCCCATAAGTGCTATGCATATACTAGGCACTGAATAAATACATGATGAATGAAGAAAGCTTCTTCATAAAATCATCTCCTTTTCAATTTATATGAAACCAGAGAAAGGGTACATAGTTGAATCCTTCCACTAAGAACCACTTAAATTATCAGTTATAAAATAAGTCACAGGGATTAAAAGTACAGCATAGACAACAGTGTCAATAATATTGTAATTAACTTTGTGTGGTGACAGATGGTAACTATACTTATGGTGGCAAGTCTTTCCTAATGTATGTAATTGTTGAGTCACTATGTTATACACCTGAAACTAATGTCAATTATATTTCAATTAAATTTTAAAAAAATCAGCAGGGTCCCTTCCTAACCCTGACCACACACTGCAATCTCCTCACAAGCTTTTTATTTTTTTAATTAAAAAAAAAATTTTTTTAGATTTTATTTATTTATTTGACAGACAGAGATCACAAGTAGGCAGAGAGGCAGGCAGAGACAGAGAGGGAAGCAGGCTCCCTGCAGAGCAGAGAGCCCGATGTGGGGCTCGATCCCAGGACCGTGAGATCATGACTCAAGCTGAAGGCAGAGGCTTTAACCCACTGAGCCACCCAGGCACCCCTCCTCACAAGCTTTTAAAGCAATAGACCCTGTCCAGGCCCCACCTTTAGGGGCTCTGACTTATCTAGGCTGGGTGAGAGACCAAGTATCCCTTTTTGGCATCCCGCCAGCCCTCCCCCCAAGTTTCCAAGGTGATTCCAACGTGCAGGGAAAGCTGAGAACCAGTGACTGAAAAACATCAAATCTGGAGACTCTACTTTTTCTAAATATGGACTGGCAGTATTAAAAGATGTTATTTGATTTAGAGTCTGCAGAGAACAGCACTCATGTTCTCCAACCCTTTCATTTCTGATATGGATGAGTTTACATGTCTATATGATGTGATATGGATAGTGTACCTACTGATCAAAATATGTCTATTTTTAGCTAAAATAAGTTTTCTCTGGAGATTTTCTCTTTTACGTATACTTTCCATTCTTGCAACCTTTATTTATGGAGAACTTATTAGCACAAGCTATTTTTCCTAAGTTTCTCTCCTTTCCTTTATTAATTTACTCACTCATGAAAATTACTGTGTTAAGTAGTCTTCTGAGTTGGTCCCCAATAATCGCTGCCTCCTAGTATTCATGCTCTTGTCTAATCCCCTCCCTGTGAGTGGGCTGGACCTAGTAAAATACTTCTAACAAACAGAATATAGCAAAATTAACTGATGCTACTTCTAAAATTAGGTTACTAAAAGACTCAAGCTACCATCTTGCCCACACTCTCTTGCCTTGTTGTGAACTCCCTACAGAGTGGCTCGCTTAACAAAGAACAGGGGGAAGCCTTTGGTCAACAGAGCAGTGAGGAACTGAGGCCCGCTTGTCCAACAGCCATTGAGGAACTGAAGCCTGTCACCAGCCACGTGAGTAAGACTAGAAGAAATCCCTCCCCCCACCGATGCCTTGAGATGACTGAGGTCTGTCAGAGACCTGAAATCAGAGCACCCACCTAAGTTGCACTCAGATTCCTAAGTGGCAGAAATTATGAGGTAATTGTTGTTTTAAGCAGCTAAGTTTTAAGGTAATTTGTTATGTGGCAACGGGTAACTAATACACATACTGACACCTACTACCATTCCAAGAAGTGAGATGCCATTCTTTGTTACAGAAAATCTAGTATCTATCTCAGAGGATGGTTTCTTTGATATACCACGGAATCTTTACGTATCAAATAGAAGTTATGGTACTTACTTAGCTCACCATCTGACTACAATAAATCAATCATCAAATTATAGCACCTGCAGTGTGGGACACACTGTCCTTTGCTTGAAGTTATTGGGTTTGTCCCTCACTTACTGTCCTCATACAGTTGTTCTAGTCGGTATTTCTTCACTCCTTTGTAGTTTACATGCTGTCAGTTATACCTGTCACACAGTTTACTGTGTGTTGTTTCTCCTTATTCCTTCACCCTACTGCCTTTCCTCTGCTTCCTGATCCAGTGTGGGTAAGACACTGATTCTCAAAGTCATCATCAGACAGCAGTGCTGCTTCTTTCATTTTACCTCTCCTTTACTTTTACCACCCAGACCTGTTACTTCTTGTGCTTCTAGAACAGCTTGGCACAACATTCCCAAAGCACAGTCTGTGTACCACTGGCAGGCCTATCAATCAGTCAAATAGAGACAGCCTGTTATAATGATATATTTAAAAGGTAAGATCAATGATTTTTCACTGAAATCCTGTTATTTTGTAACAATCCAAACTCATAAAAATTGTTTCAGCTCATAGAAGTAGAGATGAAAATAATTCCAGAAGTGCTAAAATTCAGAATAATGATATAAACACTGAACAAGACTTCAGTAGAATATAGAATGTCAATTAGAGCTGACTGGGATAAGTCAATCTGTAAGTGTTGTTGTGGATGCCCAAGTACCTGGAAAGAGAAGCGTGAATGAAAAGTACACCTAAAAACTGTTTTTAACAAACCAGCATTCTTTTACCTCTACCAACCACAATATACTCCTTTGTCAAATAGTGGCATTAAGCATCTAAAGCTGTTGAACAACTTTCAAAATTATTGGCGAACCAAGTACTTTTTACAAAACAAGAGCAAAATATAGGCTTCGGTGTAAAATTGATTAATTCTGTCACCAAAAACAGAAAGAGGTCTAAAACCACAAAGGCATCATTTATAGTTGTACTCACAACAGCAAAAACATTATAAAGAGAAGCTTTGAAAAAAAAAAAAAACTCACAAATGTGATGACATGTTTGAAGAGAAAGCAGAAGGCACAAATTTCTTTCAATATAGCAGATTTTTTGCTTTACAGTTAGAACCACAAATGTGAAAAAATATCAGTTCTTCTTATATCATTATAGACAACCTATTTGAGAGAAAAGTGATCAATGACAGATTTATCACTGACATGCCAAGCTACAAAAAAGTTACTGCCAGTAGAGTGAAACTATATTAAAAACCATGAACTACAATGTCAGCTGCATTAGGCGGGTTGGGATCAGTACTGACAGAACACCAGCTATTTGTGTAGGTATGCAGCTTTTATGAAAGAGGTTGTAATTGACTGCCTAATCTTTAATTTGCTTTAGTCTTCAATGCATAGACAGCAATCAAAAATACACCTCCCAATTCTGATTCAATGTTATCAGAACGGCTATAATGTCTTTCCTATACAAAGAAAATATTATTTAATATATTGAGTTTTCTATCTTAATATAAACTGTTGCAGGAAAAAGTGTTTACATTTCTTTCAGACACTGATAACATCTGAAATGAATGTTCTTGTGTTTTGTTTTGTTTTTTTTTTAAGATTTTATTTATTTGAGAGACAGTGAGAGCCAGAAAGATCATAGAGGAAGAGAGTGAGGGAGAAATAGACTCACCGCTGTGCAGAGCCTGATGTGGGACTTGATCCCAGGACCCTGAGATCATGACCTGAGCTGAAGGCAGATGCTTAACAGAATGTGTCACCCAGTCACCCCTGTGATTTCTAAGACTTGCTCAAGTGGCATGCATTTCTGAGCAATATATCTAGAATCGTGAATAGCATGAATATATTGATTTAGGGCGCAATACAATAATTTTTAGTTGAAGAAAAAGACAAACAGTGGGTGTAAGGTTGATCACCAAGTGACTTTCCTACTAAAAATAACTAGGAAGTACTTAATACATTTGTCATCGCCTCAATCTGAAATATTCAAACTCTAAGCATTTTAGTGAGATAAGGTTCATTAAGAGTCTGAGAACACAAAAACAGCCTAAGAAATTATCTGTAACTTTGGGGTCATATTCAGTCTGAATATCCAGAATTATCTGAGCAAGCCACTGCTTATTACCACATCAGCAATACATCATTTTAAGTTAGCAAAATTAAGGGCAGAAAAAAAAAAATACATAATGTAGAACCTAATCTATAGTTCATGTTCATGAGCCCTAGAGAAAACCTAGAGAAAAACATCTTTTTTGCAGATATGACTTATTATAATAATAACTATTATTTTAAAAAATACTATATTACTTTAGGATTTTTTAATTTTAAAAAATTTGTGGTATGCTTGTATATCCTCTGCGTTCCAAGGATAGTGAAAGACTGAGATTCAATGGCATGTTTAAGAGCTTGTTTCTGAAATAAGATTGTCTGTGGAATATGACACTTAAAGTCTCATTTTTCATTTAAAAGCCAATAATTATGAGAAGCAATATTGTGAGGAGCAAACATTGTGAACATGAAAACACCTTAACACACTGATTTATCCACACTATTATTAAAGATTAATAATGAACTATTATTTTATTTTTGAGGTTATTCAGATATTTGAGTATATGAAAAATCTAAAAGCTAATATGTGAAGATACCACTAAAATTTGATTTAGGAATGCATCCTTATGAGAGTTTAAGTCTTTCATACTTTGTCATTTTCAAACAAAAATGACAAACTTTAGACTTTATGCTCTGAAGTCCCAATTTGGAAAAAACTAAAAAATTATTTGGCTTTTTTATTTCACCGCTCTGTTGCTCAGTTCCAGACCAGAGTTAGACAACTGGCAATAGCCTTGAAGATGGACCTCTCTTAGAATTCCTATCCTTGTATAGTCTCCTCCCACACTGAATAGCGCTGACATGTGTAACCAGAGGATACTGCTGAATGACGGAGTAGGATTTTCGAGGCTAGGTCATAAAATTCACAGTGATTTCCATCTCTTGGGTCGCTCAGTCTAGCAGAAGCCAACAGGTATGTTATCAGGACACTGAAGCAGGCCTATGGGGAAGTACACATAGCAAGGAACAGAGGTCTCCTGCCAACAAAAGCCAGTGTAACTACACCATCTTGGAAGCAGATGCTGTAGCTGAGTCAAGTCTTCAGATGACTGCAGGCCTCAGCTGACATCTTAATTACAACCTCAGGATAAACCCTGAGCCAGAACTATCAAGCTAAGCTGCTCCCAAATTCTTGACTCACAGAAACTGTGAGAAAATGTTTTGAGATAGTTTGTTAAACAGAAATATATAATAAATCTGTCTGCAAAAATCCATGTGAAAAGAGTTGTTTCAGGTATAGGAATACAGATGAGACCAAAAGGGAGCAGAATGGGAATACAGCTAAACTAAAAAGTGAATAGAGGGGCACCTGGGTGGCTCAGTGGGTTAAGACGCTGCCTTCGGCTCAGGTCATGATTTCAGGGAGCTGGGATCGAGTCCCGCATTGGGCTCTCTGCTCAGCGGGGAGCCTGCTTTCCTCTCTCTCTCTCTGCCTGCCTCTCCATCTACTTGTGATTTCTCTCTGTCAAATAAATAAAAAAAATCTTTAAAAAAAAAAAAGTGAATAGAATACATCAATGTGAAATGTTCAAAAATGTTTGAGGCAGGGCTGCATACTATGGACGGAATAGGGTTAGATATGTTATCTGTAACCAGTAAAACCTAAAATAAAGCTTGGCAACTTAAAAAAAGAAGTTTTAGACTACCATTATTTCCAGGTTTCTAAGGTGATTTTACTTTTCTTCTTTTTGTCTTTAGCTGTATTCTCTATACTTTTGACAAAATGTTTTACTTTTTGAAATAAAAAACAGAAATACACTTTTTAATTCTAAAAACTAAAGTATTCACTGTATGGTTTTATTATATAATAAAGTTACTATAAAATAACTGAAGGTCAACTGTTGAGATGACTATTCCTTCAAAGCCTCACCTATACACAAGACGCTGCTAAATGCAATAAGGGACTAAATTAAGGAGGACAACATGGTTCCTAACATCATGGAGCCTCAAATTTAGAAGAAGAAACAGACATGAGGAATCCAATAATGGCCTAGAACATAATATATTCTCAGTGAGTATTTGTGAAATAAATATGAAGGTAGGAAACACTAAAAGAGCACACTTAAAACTGGGAGAGTCAGAGTGGAAAAGAAAAATGTCAGAGAAGCCTTCCTGAAGAGCTCATACTTAAACCGAGCCTTAGGCTGCAGAATTTCAACAGATGGCAATTAAGGCAGAGAGAACACTGTGAGCAGTCACAATGTCAAAAGGATGCATGGAATTTCCAAAGCATTTTCAGAAAACCCATAGTTAGTAGGTAATCCAGTATAGCTGGAATACTGAGATTATAGTAGGAATCAAAGCTAGAAAAGCAAGGTGGAACCAGGCTATGAAAAGTTCTGATTTATAGATTAAGTGGTCTTAAGTCTGAATTTCACTTTGAAGGAACAGGGAGCTACCTACCACAAGTTCAATCCACAGGTTATTCTATCATATTTGAAATGTTATTTAGGGGCACAGGGTGGCTCAGTCGTTAAGCGTCTGCCTTCAGCTCGGGTCATGATCCCAGGGTCCTGGGATCGAGCCCCACATCAGGCTCTGTGCTCGGTGGGAAGCCTGCTTCTCCCTCTCCCATTCCCCCTGCTTCTATTCCCTCTCTCGCTGTGTCTCTCTCTGTCAATAAATAAATAAAATCTTAAAAAAAAAAAAAAAAGAAATGTTATTTAATGAAAAGTTTAAAAAAGGAATCCATTTTCAAATCCTCACTGTTGAAAATGAAAGGGCATCAGGGTCAGACTTAAACTAAGGACAACCATAAGGAAATTATTACAACAGTTGAGAGAGAAGCAATAAGGGTTGAAAGTAGGGCTTTAGGGGTTAAATGGGCTATGTGAGATAATGTGATGAAAAACACAAGTCTTATTGGATTCGAGGCTATGGAGACAGAGGGGAGGAGAGTATACAGTGACTTCAAGGCTTAGGCTGGATGCCTAAAAGCATGATGATGCCATAATAACAGAAACATTATTTCAAGTTTGCTCTGTGGCCTTGTGTATGTATAAATGTGAGGGTGTAAATGTGTACACATCTGTACACATATACCTATTATCTATACATAATATGATATTGAAATGTTATACACATTATATATTATAAAATTATATATAACGTATTGGTAGCAGATACAAGAGTCTTAGAAATACTTTCCTGATTATGTTTCTTATGGTAATATTAATATTAAATGGAATTTCATAAATATTAATTGACAGTATATGCTACAGATAGACAGGAAAGGTAAGCAAACCCACACTATATATCAGAAGAAAATTAACCCAGTATAAGCACCTTTTGTTGATAATTCATATATAAATAATCAGTTCAAGACCAACAAAAGAATCAATAATGTATATATTACAACAGCACATTCTTTCTAAATAATAAAAGAAGCCACATTTAGTATTTTTAAAACATTTTTTTTAATCTGAGAGAGAGAGAGAGCGAGCATGCACATGAGGAAGGCAGGGGCAGAGGGAAAGAGAAACTTAAGCAGACCCCGTGCTCAGCCCAGGGTCCAGCTCAGCAGAGAGTCCAAAGCTGGGCTTGATCTCATGACCCTAAGATCAGGACCCAAAGATCACAACCAAGTCAAAACGAAGAGCTGGATGATTAACCAACTGTGCCACCTGGGCGCCCCAAGCTACATTTAATTTTGAAAGTGTTAGAACAAAAATCTTGATGAAAACTGCTTGTTTAAAAAAAAAAAACAACAATAACACAAAACGCTTGTTTTAATACATTATACAATATCATACAATTTACTTTTGTCATTTTCTTTAGATTTTTTCCTACTTAATTCAAGATACCTATAATCACAAATTTCACTGTTATTTTATTTTTAAAGATTTTATTTTATTCATTCATGGGAGACAGAGAGAGAGAGGCAGAGACAGAGGGAAAAGCAGGCTCTCCTCAAAGCAGGGAGTCCCGTTTCGGACTTGATGCCAGGGCCCCAGGATCATGACCTGAGATGAAGGCAGATGCTTAATTGACTGAGCCACCCAGGTACCCTCATTCTAATTTTAAAAAATGTTCTTTCAGAGATGCTCTAATTAGAAAAAAATTTTAAGAATTATACCTAATAATACCAATCACTGCTAGTCTTCCTTTTGATTATACTACATATTACATTTTGTGTGTGTATGTGATATGCATATTACATATTATTACATTTGTCACAATTAAGGTAGTCATAAACCAACAAATGATTATTATCTTTACCTGCTAACAGATCTAATTCAGTCTTCATAAAGTTCTCTAAAATTTGGATCAATGGCTATATATGAAGTTTATGATCTAATACCATAGTTCTTAGAATAAAAACAGTATTCTGAATAACACTTGTATGTTCACTAAGACAGATTTAGCTCTAATCAGTTAAATCATATCACAAAACAGTAAGTGAACATTTCATATCACAAACAGTAAGTGAACAGCTTTGATTTGTAGAGAATTAAATTACTTCATATTTTTTTAAGATTTTATTTGTTTATTTGACAGAGAGAGAGATCACAAGTAGGCAGAGAGAGAGAGGAGGAAGCAGGCTTCCTGCCAAGCAGAGAGCCTGAAGCGGGGTCTGATCCCAGGACCCTGGGATCATGATCTGAGCCGAAGGCAGAGGCTTTAACCCACTGAGCCACCCTGGCGCCCCGAAATTACTTCATTTTTAAAAAATATTTTATTTGTTAATTTTTTTTTTTAATTTATTTGACAGAGAGATATCACAAACAGATGGAGAGGCAGGCAGAGAGAGAGAGAAAGAGGGAAGCAGGCTCCCAGCTGAGCAGAGAACCTGATACGGGACTCGATCCCAGGACCCTGAGATCATGACCTGAGCCGAAGGCAGCGGCTTAACCCACTGAGCCACCCAGGCGCCCCTTTGTTAATTTGAGAGCAGAGAGAAAGTATGAGTGGAGAGAAGAAGGCTCCCTGCTGGGCAGGAATCCAGAGGGATACAGATGGATATGGGGCTCAATTCTAGGATCTCTGGGATCATGACCTGAGCCAAAGGCAGATGCTTAACTGACTGAGCCACCCACCCCAGAACTAAATTACTTTCAAATGAACAGGTCATAAAGACATACCCCAAAATAACTGAAAAGGGGGAAATTAAGGTTAACAATAAAAGCTACTATAAGGAAACATGCAACAAAAAGGGGCTTACCTGAAGAAGAGAAGAAAAGACTACAGAAGAGATGGATTTCTGTTGATGAACAGAGTTCTAATTTAGGAAAGACAAATGTCCCTCTATTCTCAGTATTTCTCAACCAAACACAAGAGAACTCTCAGCTTCTCTCAGGGGAAATGGGAGGGGTTGGGGAAGATGGGTGAAAGGGAGGGGGAGGGATAGGCTTCCAGTAGTGAAACAAATAAATCACGGAGACGAAAGGTATAATATAGAGAATACAGTCAAGGGTATTGTAATAGGGTTGTATGGTGATAGATGGTAGCTACCCTTGTGGCGAGCAGAGCATAAAATATAGATTTGTGGAATCACTATGTTATACGCCTGAAACTAACGTAACAATTTGTGTTAACCATACTTCAATAAAAAAGAAAAAAAGAACAGAAATATTTAAGTTCCCCAAATGAGATAAATAATAAAGAAATATGAGAAGACTACCTTTGTAATCTCACATAGAATATGTACTAACAGGGGCGTCTGGGTGGCTCAGTGGGTTAAAGCCTCTGCCTTCGGCTCAGGTCATGTTCCCAGGATCCTGGGCTCAGAACCTGCATTGGGCTCTCTGCTGGGGGGGGATGGGGGGGGTGGGGGGTGGTGGTGTGGTGTGTGTGTGTGTGTGTCTGCTTCCTCCTCTGTCTCTGCCGGCTTCTCTGCCTGCTTGTGATCTCTGTCTGTCAAATAAATAAATAAAATCTTAAAAAAAAAAAAAAAAAGAGGAATATGTACTAACAAATGGAAGCTACGTGCAAAAATTTTTGTTGGACAGGCCACGAATAAACCCAATTTATTAAAAAACTACTGCCACTGAGTTAATACAGACCAACAATGACTACAAATTAACTCAGTCCTTTGAAATGAACTTTTGAATAAAGTTTACATAAAAGAGTTTGGTGTGTTTTTTTTAAGATTTTTATTTATTTGTCAGAGAGAGAGAGAGCATAAGCAGGGGGAGTGGCAGGCAGAGGGAGAAGCAGACTCCCCACCAAGCAGGGAACTGGATCCCAGGACCCAGAGATCTCAACCTGAGCGGAAGGCAGCTGTTTAATTGACTAAGCCCCCCAGGTGTCCCCATAAAAGAGTTTTCTTAACACAGAATTTACTAAGTTATAACAGTTATCAACTATATTTAGCAATTCACTAGTAGTAGTTTGATACAAATGAAAGATACTATCACAATAATATTCAAAGTTAGATTCAACCAAACTGAAAATATGAGACCTATGCATTTTATTAGATGTTAATTATACTTCAGTTAAATGAAATGCAGCAAGATTTTGGTTATGAGTAATCGAGAATGGAAGTGTTTAAATAAAATTGATTTTCTGGCTAACTAAAGCATACATTTAAAAAACCCAAATCTTTCAATTTTGTTCCTAAAATTTGTTACATGCTTCACCATTTTAATAAACAGTATAACATATAAAAGCTATGAAGGGTGTCTTATGTGTGCCAAGAATCAAACTAAGCTCTACATCTACTAACTCATTTCATTTCAAATCCCTTTTCACATGATGAGGAAACTAGATATCAAAATGTTTAAGAAACCTGCCAGGATCACATTCCAAGTCATAGTCAACTCCCAGTCTCCTGGATTCTAAAGTTCATACTTTTTTTTTCCAGCCTTATTAAGGTGCATTTGACAAAAATTGTATATAAGGTGTAAAATGTTATATTTCATATATGAATACACTATAAAATGGTTATCATAATCAAGCTAATTAACATACCCACCGACTTCATTGTGGTGGTGGTGATGAGAACATTAAAGATTTACTTTTTTTTTTTAAAGATTTTATTTATTTGACAGAGAGAAAGATCACAAGTAGGCAGAGAGGCAGGCTGAGGGGGGGGGGGGGAAGCAGGCTCCCTGCTGAGCACAGAGCCCAATTTGGGGCTCAATCCCAGGACCCTGAGACCATGATCTGAGTCGAAGGCAGAGGCTTAACCCACTGAGCCATCCAGGCGCCCCAGTAGTTTTCACATTAAAAAAAACTCAAAAAGGGCGCCTGGGTGGCTCAGTGGGTTAAGCCGATGCCTTCGGCTCAGGTCATGATCTCAGGGTCCTGGGATCGAGTCCCGCATCGGGCTCTCTGCTCAGCAGGGAGCCTGCTTCCTCCTCTCTCTCTCTCTCTCTGCCTACTTGTAATCTCTCTCTGTCAAATAAATAAATAAAATCTTTAAAAAAAAAAAAAAAACTCAAAAGAATTTTGACTGAATTCTAATTAGTAAAGCAAAACCAAAGCCGCTTTGGTTGCAGAGGGGTTAGGGAACTCTAACTGATGGGTTCTGGGAGTACTTTATGCAGCTCTAAAAATGACAACTCTAAGTGCATCTGGCTGGCTCAGTCGATAGAGCATGACTCTTGATCTCAGGGTTGTGAGTTCAAGCTCCATGTTGGACATGTAGCCTACTTAAAAAAAAAAAAAAGTTAAAAGATAAATAAAAATTACAGCTCTAGGGGCACCTGGGTGGCTCAGTCGTTAAGTGTCTGTCTTCGGCTCAGGTCTTGATCCCAGGGTCCTGGGATCAAGCACCAGTTGAGGCTCCCTGCTTGATGGGAAGCTTGCTTCTCCCTCTTCCACTCCCCCTGCTTGTGTTCCCTCCCTCTCTCACTCTTTCTCTCTCTAAATAAATAAAATCTTTAAAAAATTACAACTCTATTGTTTTATGCAGTTTTCTATGTTGCAGTCCATTATAGTGATAGAAAACAATTGTTTTATAAAATATGGTCACCAATTTGATAAGATCTTCTTATTCTTGGCAACTTTCGATTCTTGTTTGGTTATGGTAGATATTAAATTAGAAACAACTTGGTATTGGGAGTTGTGAATGTGATCATTTAAGGTTGCCAAAAGCTTGTGAATGTGATCATTTAAGGTTGCCAAAAGCAGATCTATCAAGAAGTGGTAACTGGTAATGAGATAGGAGACCAGAGAATTACCAACTAGAACTAGATAGAATGTTTGAAACTGCCCTTTCAAATAAGGGGAGATGGCCAAAACATCTTAATGGCTATGTTGATGAGACATGTTGTGTGTAGTTCTGAATGGTGACTCTTGAGTCATCACAATCTCAACATTGAGACCTATAGAAAGCATGGGCTGTTGAAGGTCAAATACTGCATGAACTCATATATATGTGGAATCTAAAAAAGTTGAACTCAGAAGCAGAATAGAATAATGGCTGCTGAGGAGTAGAAGAACTGAGCAATGTTGGTCAAAAGACACAGTTTAAGTTACACAGAATAAGTAGGTTCTGGGGAATCTAATGTACAGCATGGTGACTATAGTTAATATTGTATACTTGAAATTTGCTAAAAGAGTAAATCTTTGGGGTGCCTGGGTGGCTCTCTGCCTACTTCTAATCTGTGTCAAATAAATAAGTCAAATCTTAAAAAAAAAAAAAAAAAAAAAAGCTAAAATAAGCTTCCCAGAACATTTTAAGACTGTGTTGGATAGGAGTTACTGGAAAATGGGTGAAAATTCAAAAAAGCACAATAGTCAGTGAACACACATTAACTAAATGCCCAGAACAAAGCACTGGATGTTACTGAAAGGGCTAGGGAATTACTCCTATATCATGACTCTCTAATTGCTATAACTTTTAGTACATCTAGAACAAAGTTAAATATTTCTGATAAGAGAATGTTTTTGTTTTGTTTCTATTAATTTCACTTTATTTCTAATATATCTCCGTGAACTACTTTCCCAACTATGGTTCTGAGATACATATTTTATTTTATTTATTACTATTTTTTTTAATCAGAGAGAGAGAGAGAGCAAGCACAGGCAGACAGAATGGCAGGCAGAGGCAGAGGGAGAAGCAGGCTCCCTGACGAGCAAGGAGCCCGATGTGGGACGCGATCCCAGGACACTGGGATCATGATCCGAGCCGAAGGCAGCTGCTCAACCAACTGAGCCACCCAGGCGTCCCGAGATACATATTTTAATAGTAAAGGTTTTATTAAAGACTTTTCAGGAATAAATGTACAATTTTATTAACTGCATTTCAAGATCTACTGAGATGGGGCCCTGGGTGGCTCAGTGGGTTAAGCCTCTGCCTTCAGCTCAGGTCATGATCTCAAGGTCCTGGGATCAAACCCCACATCAGGCACTCTGCTCGGCAAGGAGCCTGCTTCCCCCTCTCTCTTTGTCTGCCTCTCTGCCTACTTGTGATCTCTATCTCTGGCAAATAAATAAATAAAATCTTTAAAAAAAAATAAAAAAAGATCTACTGAGATGACCATATAGCTTTTCCTCCTTCATCAACTAATATGTTCAATTATATTAAGAGCATTCATCTTTGCAGTCCTGTAATAAATTCCACTTAATCATTATACAGTATATTTTATTTATATTACTGGATTTCTGCATCAATATTTTTAGATAAAACTGATCTGTAGTTTTCTTTTATTATGATTATCTCTATTGGGTGTTATCAATTTCACGTCTGCTTTACTGCTCTATTTTTGTGACAGTAATATTTATTGAGTGCTTTCTATACGTCAAGCATTGTTCTAAGAATTGTGTTTGCATTAACCTGTTTAATCTTAGCAACTTTAGATTGTGGTAGATTCTCTTTTTTTTTTTTTTTTTTTTTTTAAAGATTTTATTTAGGGACACCTGGGTGGCTCAGTTAGTTAAGCAGCTGCCTTCGGCTCGGGTCATGATCCCAGGGTTCTGGGATCGAGTCCCGCATCGGGCTCCTTGCTCGGTGGGGAGCCTGCTTCTCCCTCTGCCTCTGCCTGCCTCTCTGTCTGCCTGTGCTCACTCACTCTCTCCCTCTGTCTCTGACAAATAAATAACTAAAATCTTTAAAGATTTTAGTTATTTATTTGACAGAGAGAGATCACAAGTAGACAGAGAGGCAGGCAGAGAGAGAGAGAGAAGCAAGTTCCCCGCTGAGCAGAGAGCCGGATGTGGGGCTCGATCCCAGGACCCCGAGATCATGACCCGAGCTGAAGGCAGAGGCCTCAACCCACTGAGCCACCCAGGTGCCCCAGATTCTCTTATTTTAATAAGAAGACTCAATTCTTTCCAATTCTAACTGAGGTCAGTTTAATATGAGTGAAATCACCTGTCCCATAAAGGTTTGAAAGAAGTCATTTGAAAAACCATCTGAGCCTGGCAGGTTTAGGTTTTCAGTCTCCTCTTGGATCAATTCTGATTATCTGCATTTTCCTAGAAAACAATATTTTCCCAGTATGTTCTAATTTATTATGCCAACCATTCTAATTATATTAGTATTATTTATATCTATAGTTGCTTTGTTTTTCATAATTCTAATTCGATTTTTGTACTCACTCCCTTTGTTAAAAAGAATGCTCTTAGCTAGTCTTATTTTTCTTTTTATCAAAAAACCAGCTCTTGGTTTTATCTTAACTACCTTCTAATTTATTACTTGCTATCTTTATCTTTTAAGAATACTTTTTCCAGCTTTCCTTACATTTATCTTTTTTTTTAAATTTTATTTTACTTTTTTAAGATTTTATTTATATGAGAGAGACAGCATGAGAGAGAGAGAGTATGAGAAGAGGGAGGGTCAGAGGGAAAAGCAGACTCCCTGCCGAGCAGGGAGCCCAATGCAGGAATCAATCCCAGGACTCCAGGATCATGACCTGAGCCTAAGGCAGTCACTTAACCAAATGAGCCACCCAAGCGCCCCTATTTTGTTCTTTTATTAAATTTAGTTGAAAATTAACTCATTATTTTAACTCAGTATTTTAGTAATGACATTTTAGAAATAATTTTTCCTGTGTCCCATATATTATTTATGTGTTTAATTTTCATTGTAATTATTTTCTAGATAGATTAAATTTGCCAATTTGCAGTATCTTTTAGACCCTGACCTAAGATTTTATTAGGAGATTATTTTTACATTTTTTAATTCAAGTGTCTGAGGTTTTTGTCTTAAGGTTTGAGAAGGTTTTGTGGTTTGGTTTCTGAGTCTGCTTTTGTTATTAACTTAAAATTTCATTGTATGGGGTACCTGGGTGGCTCAGTCGGTTAAGCAGTCTGCCTTCAGCTCAGGTCATGATCCCAGGGTCCTGGAATCAAGCCCTGCATTGGGCTCCCTGATCAGTGGGGAAGCTGCTTCTCACTCTCCCTCTGCCTGCTGCTCCTCTCTGCTTGTGCTCTGTCAACTAAATAAAATCTTAAAAATTTAAAATTTCATTGTAGAATATGTGGTTGATAATATTTTTACTTTTTTTTTCCAATTTTCTTTCCAGTACTTATTTTTCAATGTTCCTGGGAAATTAAAAAGGTGTTCTTTCTTTTACAGTGAGAGTATGTTTACTATATCAGATTTATTGATTGTATGATTCAGACTACCTATATCTTGTTTTTTATCTCTTTGATGTGGCAAGGACTGAAAGTCTCCCATTACTGCTGTATTTTTTTTCTCTTCCTCCTCGGATTCAGTTTTCACTTTACATACTTCAATGCTTCATCTTTAAACTATAAAGATTTATGGTTATCTTTTTACTGGTAACTATATATATCCTTGACGATTACGAGGTACCCCTCTTCTTTCTCACACTGCTTTTTCCCCCCTAGGATTTTATTTATTTATTATTTATTTATTTATTATTCTCTAAGATAGAGAAGCAGACTCCTTGCTGAGCATGGAGCCTACCTTGGGGCTCAATCACAGGATCCTGGGATCATGACCTGAGCTGAAGGCAGTTGCTCAACCAACTGAGCCACCCAGGCACCCCTGATGTTTATGTTTTTAATTCAACTCCGTCTATCAATACCATCCATTGATTAATTTCTTGCTTATGTTTGCTTAGTATCTTGGTTTGACTATCAGTTTACTTCCAGCCTTCTTAGTAATTTTGTTCTAGATGTGTTTCTAATATCCACTGTATAGTTGGGTTTTGTATTTCACCTAATCTGAGTCTTGCTTAATAGCTGGGCTTATTGTCATGGGTATTTACTGTTTTAATAAGCACATATGGTCTTCTTTTTATGTTTTCTGGGGATTTGTTTCCATGCTCTTTTTTTTGTTTTCCATCTTTTGTTATACAGTTATTTCATATATTGAACAAATGTTTACTGAGGACCTACTATGCACCAAGCACCATGCTTAGTATTAGGAATACAATGGCAAACAAAAAAGTTAGCTAACTATATAATTACAAACTGGCATTGTTCTTCCCTGTCCACTCCAACACCATGAGCAACCGTAACAGGAATGAGGGCAGATAAGGCTTTCAAGGAAGACTGCACACAAGATCTGACATGCTCAGATTTAAATAATACAAAGGAGTTACTCCAATGAAAGACTGGGAGAAAGATTCGATCTGGCAAAAAGTAAGCCCTCAGTGTCCAAGGGCAGCAAAGAACTTAATGAGTGATAGTAACTGAGACTTTGTGACACTGGAGAATACTGCATGACATCATGCAGTCATGAGGAGGAAGAACTGCCTAATGTTAGAAGGGAGGCAGGCCACACTAGCTCTACAAATGGGCCAAGTTAAAGAACCTGAATTTTATTCTAACAGTAAAGAAATATTTTCAGAAGAAAGGCGATTTCCATCATATTTCCATTTTAAAACTATTGTGTAGAGAATGAACTAGAGCAGGATATATTTGGAATTGGAGAGATCAAGTAGTACACTATTACAGTAGCCCAGACCAGAGATGATGGTGGCATGGAGTAGCTAGCAAATCACAGATATAAATGGATCCAAAAGATTTTAATCAAGGTAGTATTATCACTCTTCCTCTCCCCTTTCTACCAACTTTGGAGTTATATAGTCTACTCCTAGTTCTATTCAAGATCACTTGCACATGTTTAAAAAAAAATTACTTGCACATACAGTATAATTTGGTTATTTCCATAATAAAGATATTGCTGTTCCTTTACATAAACTCATTGAGTCAATAAATATTAAATATATATTGCCACCAGGCAACATTCTATACATAAGAATACAGCAAAGAAGAAAATCCTTAGCCTCACAAAGCTTACAAGTTGTGAAATAAAATAAAACTAAGCCTTTCTTACGTATATGATTGTGTCCTACCATAATATTCTAAATCAGACGCTAAAACATTTTTTGGTATAATACAGTCACTCACTCAATATTTACTAGACACCATTTATATACCATGTCCTATTCTATAGATGTACAGAAATATCCCCTTATGGAGCATACATACATTCTAGTAAAGATGGGCAAACATATATATCTTACACACACACACACACACACACAATTATATGCAAATATATGCATGTACACACACATGCACATGAAATATTCTTAGGTAGTAGCAGAAATATTAAGCAGGGTATGAGAAAAGAGAACTACACAGAAATGCTATTTTTCTTTCTTATTTTTTTTTCTCTTTTTCTTTCTTATTTTTAAAAGAGTTTATTTGAGAGAGAGAGTGAGAGAGAGAGCATGAGAGGGGGAAGGTCAAAGGAAGAGGCAGACCCTCTGCTGAGCAGAGAGACTGATGCAGGACTCTTATCCGGGAACTCCAGGATCATGACCTGAGCTGAAGGCAGTCCCTCAACCAACTGAGCCACCCAGGCACCCAGAAATGCTATTTTTCTATAGGGAAATCGAAGTAGCACCACCAATAAGGTTATTTAAGCAGAGTCCTAAATGAAGT
Organism: Mustela lutreola; assembly: GCF_030435805.1. Taxonomy (NCBI): domain Eukaryota; kingdom Metazoa; phylum Chordata; class Mammalia; order Carnivora; family Mustelidae; genus Mustela; species Mustela lutreola. The sequence continues at coordinate 72,065,402 of NC_081297.1, read as the reverse complement.
GATGGAGTAAGCGATGGAGGTATCTAGATATGAAAAATCCCAGGAAAGGCAAGACCAATTGCAAAGGCCCTATGGCAGAAGGCTGGCATATTTGAAGAACACTAAGATGGCCAAAATGTCTCAACTGCAATGAATGAGAAAGGAAATGGTAAAAGTAGTTTGAGGAACCCCAAAGGACCAGATCATGTAAGACATTCCTTTGAAAAAAATGGAAAGAACATAGAATATTATTCAAAGTAGAATGGGAAGGTTCTGAAAAAAAGAATAACATGACCTGACTAAAGTTAAAATAAAAATTATCTTGCTGTCCTTTTAGAATAGTCCAATTCCAGAATACTGTTCATACCAAATGCTGGAAAGGATGTAGGGCAACAGAAACTCTCATTCGTTGCTGGTGGGAATGCAAAAAGGAACAGCCACTTTGGAAGATACTTTGGCAGTTTCTTGCAAAACTAAACATATTTTTACCATATAATCCAGCAATCATACTCCTTGGTATTTACCCAAAAAAGCTGATATGGCCACAGAAAAACCTGTATATGGATGTTTATAGCAGCTTTATTCATAATTATCAAAACCTGTTAAAAGGTGAATGGACACATAAAATGTGGTACATCCAGACAATGGAATATTATTCAGTACTAAAAAGAAATAAGCTATCAAGCCATCAAAAGACATGGATCAACTTTAAATGGATATTGCTTAAGTGAAAGAAGCCAGTCTGAAAAGGTGACATACTATATAATTCCAACTATATGACATTCTGGAAAAGACAAAACTACAAATAGTAAAAAGATCAGGGGTTGCTAGGGATTGGGACGAGAGAGATGAACAGCCAGAGCATCAAAGATTTTTAGGACAGGGGCGCCTCGGTGGCTCAGTGGGTTAAGCCTCTGCCTTTGGCTCAAGTCATGATCTCTGGGTCCTGGGATCGAGCCCCACATTGGGCTCTCTGCGCAGCAGGAGCCTACTTCCCCATCTCTCTCTCCTTCTGCCTACTTGTGATCCTTCTCTGTCAAATAAATAAATAAAATCTTTAAACAAATATATTTTTAGGACAGTAAAACTATCCTGTATGACACTATAATGGTGGATACATGTCATGATATACTTGTCTAAACTCAAAGAATGTACAACACCAAGAGTGTACGCAAATATAAACAATGGACTTTGCAGGATAATGACACACCAGTATAGGTTTATCACTTGTAACAAATGTACCACTCTGGTGGGGAAAGATAATAATGGGGGGTACTTAGCAGCTGTGGGGGCAAGAGGTGTAAGGAAAATCTCTGTACCTTCTGCTTAATTTAACCCTGAACTTAAAACCACTCTTAAGAAGTGACTCTAGGAGCACCTCGGTGGCTCAGTTGGTTAAGCATCTGCCTTTGGCTCAGGTCATATTCCCAGGGTCCTGAGATTGAGCCCCACATCAGACTCCCTGCTCAGCGGGGAGCCTGCCTCTTCCTCTCCTCTTCCTCCCCACCTTGTGCTCACTCTTTCTCAAATAAATAAAATCTTTAAAAAAAAGTAACTATAAATAGTATGAATGACATATCCCTTTGGAAAACTGCCTAGGGGAGACTTTAAGGTAATGTCCTTATGGATTCTCAAGTCATCACATTTAGAATTTGTGGACCACAGGCAAAGCTCTGAGACATGAAGATCTATAATTAAATTTTGGCTCTACTAATGAATGGCTTCTGTTCTCATGTAAGTCACTTAACCTGCAAGGACTCTGCTTTCTTGGTAAAATAATTGCAATAATAATTACCATAATAATAGTGATTCTAAAAAGGGGTTTGCAAGGATCAAATTTAAATGAGCTTTGGAAACTAAAAAAATAAAATAAACAAAAACTACCTGGCTGCTATTTAGACTACAGATCGTAGGAAAGCACACTATAATCACAGCAACCAATTAAAAACTTATTATAATAGGCAAGCAGGAGATGATGGTAGCCTATAGTAGGGTGGCAACAGGTGAGAGTGAGAGAGGTGGGATTCTAAATGTATTCTGGAGAGGTGGGATTCTAAATACATTTTGGAGGTATAGCATGTAGGATTTGCAGATGAACAGCAGGAAGTAGAAAGTAAGAGAGAAAGAAGCAGAGAGAGAGAGTATGTGTCAAGGGAGGGAGAATTAGGGGAGAGAACTCTAAGTTCAATTTTGCACATATAAAGTGTGAAATTCCAAAAAGACACAAAGTAGAGTCACCTACATAATTGCCTAATAATTATCATGCAAAAAAAGAGAAATGTTCATGCCTAACTTATTAAAAACACTGTCTTATAGTCACATATTAAACATGCACACGGTGAATATCAAGATCTTCTCAACTCCAGTATTAGTTAAGATATGCCAACAGGTGGTTATAACAAGGCAGACATGGTTTCAACCCTTAGTTTGAAAGCACACTATAATCACAGCAACCAATTAAAAACTTATTATAATAGGCAAGCAGGAGATGATGGTAGCCTATAGTAGGGTGGCAACAGGTGAGGGTGAGAGAGGTGGGATTCTAAACACCAGTTTTCTCACACCAGTTGAGTGTGAGAAAACGGAAAAAATAACCAAGCAATTAAGATACATGCACTGTTGTTATGGGAAAAGCGGGAGAAGAAATTTAGGTAGAGATACAAAATGGAAGAACAAATTTAGGTAGAGATATAAAACTTCTGGCTAGATGTCAGAGTTCTCAATAAACAAGGGAGATTATTTAAGATAGTAGCACCTTGGCTCATAAACTGAATCTAATCACTAAATTACTTTAGCTAGCAATCTACTAATAAGCACAAGTTACTGGCAAATAACACTTTAAGATACGTTAAATATAACTTAATGTACATGAAACCACGGCAAGTGCTAAAATGAGACATTTTTTAAAAAGTATTCCCAGAACCTAAAGAAGTGAAAGATAAGTAGATACTGAAATTAGTCCTCTAACAAACAAAAAAATACTTAGGTTAGCCTCCCCCAGCCAAGTTGAAGCTTAGAGGATGAACAAGAGTTGGAAGAATAAAAAGAATATTCCATACAACAGAAATTCCATAAGCAAAGACTCAGAAACTATTAAAAGAACTTAGAGAAAGGAGCCATTAAAGAAATATTTACTATATAGCCAATTCTATGACAGGCCTTAGGAATCAAAAGCGATAAAGACATCCTCTTAAAAATGTCTAGAGCAGGGGCACCTGGGTAGCTCAGTGGGTTAAAGCCTCTGCTTTTAGCTCAGGTCATGATCCCAGGATCCTGGGATAGAGCCCTGCATCGGGGTCTCTCTGCTCAGCAGGGAGCCTGCTTCACCACCCCCGCTGCTTCCCTCTCTGCCTACTTGTGATCTCTCTGTCAAATAAATAAAATCTTTAAAAATAAAAATCTCTAGAGCAGGTCTGGAAAGCAGACAACCAAAAACACTTGGCAAGTGCTAAGACTAGGTTAAATGCAGGCAGTTATGGAAATAATATAGGATGAATACCAAGGCAGATCCCATGAGAACAGGGAAGGCTTTCTGAAGCATGTGACATCTAAACTAAGACATGAAATTAACAGGAATTAACCAAACTCGGGGTGGGAGGTGGTAAGCAGTGGGGATAGAGGATGAGAGGAAAGACAAAATAGTATTTGAGATCAGAGTGTGTGCAAAGGCTAGAAACACAATACAGCACATCACTGGTAGGGGAATGGTGGATACGGGGGAGGCATAACATTACTGGAATGAATGGTAAGAGCTAGGGCTAAAGAAATAAACATGAATCAAGCCATGAAAAGATTTGTAAGCCATGTTATGGACTATAGACTTTACATAAGGATGTCTCTTGGCCATACTAAAAACTTCATATGAAAGAAAAGAAAGTTTAGAGTAGTGAGATATGAGATTACCTAGGACAGGAGTTACAAACTCAATTATCTACAGAGACTGGATAATTAATAAAAATGAGTGAGGAGGACCAGGCAAAACCAACACCGAGGAGACAACCAGGGAATGATGAGAACTATGGAGAGCCAAAGTCCCCTCTAAGTGGGTTAAACTTTTGCAATGAACAACAAGACTCAGGGCTGCTAGACCTGCCAACTAGTAACAACAAAACAAAACAAAACAAAAAAATCTTTAAGCAAGCAAACAAACAAACAAACAAATAAAAAGCAGGAAATTTAAAATATCAAGAAAAAATTCCTGAACTTTTAATAGTGGCAATTCAATTTCTTTGAAACATGATGTAGACCAACACTGAGGGGACCAAACAAAACTAAGAGTCAAACTGGTACAATTGGTCATCAGTTTCTAGTTTCTACTACAGAAACTCAAAAACTAAGCTGAGGCCTCTGACCTGGACCTAAAGGCAGGAGAGAATGAGCTCCTGGACATTGAAAGGGGAATAACAAGTAACCACTGCTTGAGAATGCACATGTCCATCTTGGTCACTGCTAACAAAGTACCTGGCGCTTCACCAGTCTCAGTAAATACTCAAAGATGAAGCTAAACCTGAATCTTTTGAACATTAGCATGATGGCATAAATAGGACTAACTATCCAATCACAGGAAAGAAAAGAATAAAACAAATCCAGTGTTTCCTTGCTCTAATCCTAGAACCCTCTTCCTCCAGTCTTTAGTTTGATCATAGTCAGTTGCTACTACATGCTGCCTAGTGTTCTAGGCCTCTAACTCAAAAACGTGCCCATCATACCAGCGACCACAATTAGCAACTATCTGCTTTCACCTAGGTAGAGGCAATGAAATTAAACAGGATGAATGGTCACAGTGGATGGGAGAATGAGAATATTCTATGCTTCACTTTACCAACAGACTAGGCCCTCCAATGCTAATTCCACACCACACCCTACCACACTTGCTAAAAAACCCTACCTTAATAAATGCTCTGTTCACTGCGCTTGGCAATACCTACCAACAATAATGGGTATGCCTGCATAGCAGGACTGGAAAGGAAACAGAATGGGATCGAGATTCTGCTAGAAGGAGATAGAGTAACAAAAGAGGTAGGCTGAGAATACTGGAAATTTCAAAGATGTATGAAAGTTAAATAACAATTAAGAACAAAAAGCAGGTAGCTCAAGAAACCCCAATATCTGGGCATTTATATATTCAGAGTTCAAGTAATCCCATTCAAGAGCACTGTTTGAAATGAAATATAGAAGATTCTTCTGCTGGTATTGGGACACAGAGATAATCACTATTAGAGGTCATAAATTCATTTGCTGAGAATAATCCTCATAAATAATCCTCATCTAGGAAAGGTAAAATCAAGCGGATATCAAAATGTCAAGTCATATGTGTTATACCTTAGATATTCTTTTATTTTGCAACATGTTCATTCTCATAGTATCTATAAGGGAAGAAACAGAAAAACTGATTTGTTTGGAAATCTTCAAGCGATCAGTATCTTAGAGAATGGATACCCAATCCCCATAAAGAGTTGGACTTCCTCCTTCTTAAAAAAAAGTCATCATACAAGGAATACTTCTGGTTCAGAACAATGACTTTAAATGAAGAAAGAAGAGGTCTGTTACCCTGCTGGGGAGATGACAAGGGCAATAATGTCTAATCCCACCTGGAGTAGCCTACATAGTAGGTCTGAATCTGACATTCTAATAAAAAGCAGGAGCTTTTTATAGGAAGCTTGTAGGGAAGTATGGGGTGCCTGGATGGCTTAATCGGTTGGTTAAGCATCCAAGTCTTGGTTTCAGCTCACGTTATGATCTCAAGAGTCATGGGATCAAGACCCACGTCAGGCTCCATGCTCAGCACGGAGTCTTCTTGAGATTCTTTCCCCCTTCTTCTCCCTCCCTTACCCCCACTCACTCTTGCTCCCTCTCTCAAATAAATATAATCTTTAAAAATATATATGAAGAAATTAAGTAGACCTAGGTATCAGGGAATAATATAGTAAGACCTAAATGTTCTGTCAAACATAGGAATGGATAGTAGGTTTCAGGTTACCAATGATCAACAGTAAAGTTGAGCACCCACAAACAGGTAAATAATAAAAGAAAAAAGAAACTCAAAGCACCTTTAGTGAGAAGTAACAGAAGGATAAATATACATAACCAAATGTTTTTTCAGATGTTCGAAGTCTATGCTATATAATACAGAAGCCACATATGGGTATTAAGCACTTGAAACATGCTAGCCCAAATTGAGATGTGTTATAAATATAAAATATAGACCAGAGTTCAAAGACTCAGTATAAAAAAGATCATAAAATATCTCACTGATTTGAAAGATAATTTTTTAGATATACTGGGTTAAATATAGTATAGTATTAAAATTAATTTCATCTGTTACATTTCACTTTTTTCATTTGGTCATGAGAAATCTTTAAATTACATATATGGCTCCCTTTTGTTGTTATATTTCTATTGGACAGTGTTACTAAAAATTAGTCATCTTTAATGTGGAGTCTTCAATTAATGTAACTATTTTAACATTTTCATTGAATTTAATATTGTCTCCTCCTTTAGTATTAAGTTTCTCTTGGGTACATCCTGAATAAGATGATTTTAACATGAAGAACAATGAGAGCTTACCAGACTGTCCAGAAAAGAGACTGAATCAAATTTCTGGGCAGAGGCTTGAGCCAGCAGGCTTGTTCCACCAAATGGTAACCAGGCTCTCTTCATGTTATCTCTGGCAAAAGGGTTATATAGTAAGAAAGCAGCACTATGTACACATGGAACAGGATCTGACCAATAGTTTAACTAAATCCATCCAGCAGAGTAACATGCCTTGTTTTAGGATTGTCTCAATTATAATCGAATTGTTAAATTTACAAAGTAAAATAAACACCTTTCACTATGATTTATTCAAATTTACCCATTCTCAGCAATTTTTAATGTATTCACATTTGCTCTTTTGGGAAAGATTCTCACCTAACACTGACTCCAATTTGCTACCAAAGAAAACACACCTCTCATTAGGCTGAAAGGAAACAACAGCAACTATTTTTGATGAGGTTATCATGAGAAATTTTAAAAGACACTAGGATTTTCACACTATAAACACTAATACCATCTGGCAACAGTCCATGATCCATCTAGAAACTTGAAGAGAATGTGATTTTAGGAAATTAAGAATTTCACAAATAAGAAATAGAACATAAATACTTGTACAAGACAGCACTGACCCAAAGACAGAGAATACAGGAAAACAATTGTACTATCCCCATATTAGAAGACTACGAGTTTTCAAAAAAAAAAAAAATGTACTGGACTCAGCACAATGAAAATAAAATGAATTTTAAAAAGCCAAAATTTCCCACAGATTAAAATATTTCTCAAGTCAAAGCTCTTTGGCATCAATTTAAGGCATCAACCTGCCATAGATTCTGGTAATCATTGGAAGAAACAGAACCAATGGAAAACGTCCCAGACGGCTAAGGAGAAATTTGGGTTTAAGTGCTAGTTAACTGAGAGGGAAGCACACCAGTTATTCAATTAAGCACAAGGACTATACTAAGTTTTGGAGATACAATGGTGAACAAGCTAAATCTCTGACCACGAGCTTACTCTCTGGTAGTTTTGTAAAAGAACAGGATGTAGAATTGCCACTGACATTTCACTGCCTGTTTCCCATGCCCCAAATGAGGATGTTTCCCCCTTCTCTATTTGTATTTGGAGGAAAGGGTGGGAAAGGGGAGATGGAGAAACAAAGAAGAAAACAGATCTATATATAACATATTGAATTATAGTTATTTATCTCCTTCCTATAAAACTTTTAACTCCTTAAAAAGAGACATGACAAAACCTACCCTATTCCTAGCACCCAACTCAGTGACTGGTGCTCATGTGCTGCCATCTTAGAACTAAACTAAATCACAGTCACTCTGCTAGGGACACTGCTTCTTTTTCTACCATAAACAAATATCAAGAATAAATGCAGATTAACACAATTAGATCAATCCTTCTAGGTTTTTTTTTTTAATAAAAATAAGTTATATATACATTAACTGTAGGTGTTTAAAAGCTATTATATACATGTTCTTTAAGGAAAAACATGTATTTCCATAAAGCTTGCTTTCACCATTATCACTAGGTATCCCTCCCTTACCAACCCTCCCTTACCAATTCCCGAGGTAACCACCCTCATGAATTTGGTGTAAATGAGATCGCACTGTACACATTCTACTTTGACTTTACATTTCTGAGCACTCTCCCTATTTAAACACATCAAAAGGCAGCATGGCATAATGGACTCTGGGGCCAGGCAACTGAGATTCAAATCCCAACTTTCAATCTCCACTTTGCCATTCACCACCTTTGAAAGTAGGTAAGTTTTTTGCCTCTGTATGCTTCAGTATTCCCGTATATAAAATGGAGATAATAACTGTGCCTATTTTTGAGTTCTTATGAGGACTAAAATAATTGTTTATAAATGCTTAAAACAATTCCTGGGCATAAACAATATATTTTTTTTTTCTTAAAGTATAAAAATAGTCACCCATGATAAGAATCTAAACATAGACTTGGTAATTCTCTGTTATTTAAATATTTTATATTTTATTTATCTATGCTTCCTATTGGCAGATATTTAGATTTTTTTCCAAATGAATATCCCTGTACAAATTTCCCTGGGCAAATGTGTAAATTTCTCTAGACTAATAATACCTTAAACAGTAATTTCTGGATACTAGGATATGCACCTTTCAACTGTGTAACACTTACCCGATCTTGAGCTAATGGGTAAAAACTAATGGCTCATAAGTTTTTAATTGCATTTTTCTGCAAATGAGACTAAGCATCTTTTCAGTTCATTAGGCATTCCAATTTCCTTTCCTCTGTTGTGAATTGCCTTAATATCCATTGTTCATTTTCTCAGCATCTGTATCATCTGTCTTATTATTTTCCTCTTTATATATTCTGGACACGAATCCACTGAGTATTACAGACCTTATACCTATCTCTCAGTTGTGCCACTCACATTTTAGTTTGGTTTATGATGCTATTTTAGTAAACCTAAGTTTTTCTGAGGTAGTCAGATCCTTTATCCTTAATGTCCTTATCTTCTTTTCTTGACTTGTTAAAGAACACTTCACACATCCTAAAAACACATATTCTTCTATACTTTGCTCTTTATCAAACAGCTGTTTACACTTAGTGTCAAATTCAAATAGAACTGACTTCTGCATATCATTTGAAGCAGAGACCTAGTATTCCCCCCTCATATAGAAAACCTATTCAATAGTCCACTCTTTCTTTCCCGACTGATAGAAAATGTCATCTCTAGCTCTTACCAACTTCTCAAATATGTATAGATCCATTTCTGAACTCTCTATTAATCTGTCTTTTCCTGTATTAAGGTTATACTACTTTAACTACCATAAGTTTATTTACTTCTATTACTGAGGTTTAATTTACATAAAGTGTACAGTTTGATTTTTAAATAATGTATATCCCAATGGGATCCAACCTAGATCAATATATTAACATTTCTCATGCTCCAGAATGCTCCCTCCATGTTTCCAAGATAATCACTATTCTGATCTCTAATACCACAGATTAGCTGTTTCTGAACTTCCTATAAATGACATCATACAAAATGTCATATTTTTTTTAAAGAATTTGTTTTATTTATATGACAGACAGAGATCACAAGGAGGTGAGGCAGAGAGAGGGGGAAGTAGGTTCCCCGCCGAGCAGAGAGCCCAATTCGGGGTTCCATCTTAGGACCCCGGAATCATGACCCGAGCCGAAGACAGAGGCTTTAACCGACTGAGCCACCCAGGTGCCCCATTATGTAATATTTTGTTTCTCATTTCTTTTCCTCAACATTAAGCATGGGAGATTCATGCCATGTTGTGTACAGCAGTTGATTCTTTTTCATCACTATGTAGTACTATATTCTAAATACTGTAAGTTTTAAAATTAGTCTTGCTAAACAATGGTGCAAGCCCCTCCTCACTGTTCTTCTTGCAGAACTGTCTTGGTTATTGTAGCTTTACTTTTGTATATGAAGGTAATTTTATTAAAAAAGAAAAGAAAGAAAAAAAGAAAAAACTACTGGGGGGGGGGCTGGGTGGATCAGTCAGTAAGTGTCTGCCTTCAGCTCCAGTTGTGATCCTGGGGTCCTGGGATCGAGCCCTGCACCAGGTTCCCTGCTCAGCGGGTAGCCTGCTTCTCCCTCTCCCACTTCCCCTGATTATGTTCCCTTTCTCGCTGTTGAATAAATAAATCAAATCTTAAAAAAAAAATACTATTGGGATTTTTGTTTGAAATTATATGTATAATAAATCACAGAGAAGTAATTTTTTAAACCATGTTTATACTTAACATAAATATGGCATATTCTGCCTTTACTGGTCTAATCTTATGTCCTTTAATATCACTTCGGGTAGTTTATAGAATTCACTGTATAGGAGAAATTTTTATTTTATTTTTTATTTTATTTATTTATTTATTTATTTATTTATTTTTATTTATTTGACAGACAGAGATCACAAGTAGGCAGAGAAGTAGGCAGAGAGAGGAGGAAGCAGGCTCCCCGCTGAGCAGAGAGCCCGATGCGGGGCTCAATCCCAGGATCCTGAGATCATGACCTGAACTGAAGGCAGAGGCTTAACCCACTGACCCACCCAGGTGCCCCTAGGAGAAATTTTTTATTTTCTAACTGGCTACTGTCAATTTGAATCTTGATCTTGTATCTAGTGACACTGAATTCTCTTATCAATACAGTGTTTTTAAAAAAATTTTCTAGAAACATATTCAACTCATTTTTCCTCTTTTCCAATCCTTTTGGATTTTAGTTCTTTTTTTTCTTTATTAGTAAAGACATATTTGTCTGATTCTTGACTTTAACGGAAATGTTTCTAAGGTTTCACTATTAAGCATAATGTTGCTATTTGAAAGGCAGTTTAAAAGACTTTACAGAAAGCAAAAAGTTCACTTGTCATGGTTTAAGGGTTTTTTTCCCAAAACCTTAATGGGCACTGAGTTTTATCATAAACTTTCACTAAATCTTTCAAGATTGTTCCCTTGGGGCACCAGGGTGGCTCAGTCAGTTAAACGCCTGCCTTCAGCTCAGGTCATGATCTCAGCGATCAAGCCCCATGTCAGACTCCCTGATCATTGGGGCATCTGCTTTTCCAACTGCTCACACACATAACATGTATGTGTATGTGCATGTATATATATGTGTGTAATATATATATTTATATATGTGATTTCTTGTGATTTTTAAATTTATAATTGTGTTTGTAGTCATATATCATTTTAAATTTTATTATTAGCATCATCTGTTTTTTGAGGAGGACATCCAGAACTCAGTCAACTAAAAAGAACCAGCTCTGATTTGAATAAAGATTGCTATTGTTTTTATTGTTGATTATTTTCTACTTCACCAAATTCTATTTTTATTTCTCCATTCTCTTAGCTTTTACTTTCTCCTTTTCTTTTTCTTTTTTTTTTTTGTTAGTTTTTGAGTCGAATATCTGGCTCATTTATTTTCTTTCAACCCAATACACGCATTTAAAGGTATAAATTTATCCTTACGCACCACTTTTCCTGTACCCTTCAAGTTCTGATACAATGCTTTTTTTGTAAGATTTGATTTATTTATTTGACAGAGAAAAAGAGAAGAGACCACAAGTAGGCAGAGAGAGAGTGGGGGAAGCAGGCTCCCTGCTGAGCAGAGAGCCCAATGTGCAGCTCGATCCCAGGACGCTGAGATCATGATCTGAGCTGAAGGCAGAGGTTTAACCCACTGAGCCACCCAGGCACCCCTGATACAATGCTTTTGTTATGATTCATTTCTAATCATAAGGATACAAACATCTGTGATCTTGAATGATATCCTTAAATTGCCCTCAGAACAGATCGTGCCCATTTACACTCCCACCAAAGCTTTCACAGACTGCCCATCTCTTTGTCCATAAAACTCAGAGAATGTATTAACATTAGCTACCATATCTTTGCCAATTTAATAGATGAAATTGACAATACTTTAATTTATATTCATGTTGCTTATGAGTGAAGTTGAACTTTTTGTTTTTAATATGTTTAAAATGCCACTTTTACCTTGTCTGTTAGTTATTCCTTCCTGTCTCTTGCAAATTTTTTATTGAATTGTTGCCCTACTTCTTTTTGATTTGCAATTGTTATTTTTATATGAAGAATTTTTTCATGACTTCTATTGCAAATATTGCTTATTAAATATTGCCTTTTGACTTTATTCATAATTTTTCCACGTCATGTTATTACTTGGAGCCAAATATAACCAAACTTTTTGTATTAAACATTCCTCTATGTTTTATTCTAAAAAAAAAAAAAAAGTGCCCTTTTAGAAAGGATAAACTAGTAACAAAGCAGAGTAAGTGAGAAAGAGAGAAATCAGAAGCAAAAGTTTTTTAAAAAACTCTTGAAAATGCTTAGTCATTTTTTCTTCAATACTGCTTCTCCACCATTCTCTGTATTCCCTGTTCTGGAACCCTAATCAGACCTACACTGGAGCTTTTCAACCTGCTTATGAGGTGGCTTAGCATTTTTTCCCCCATTTTTTTCATCTCTTTTATCTTGCTGTAGGTGTCCTGGAAGAGTTATCAGTTTTATCCTGAAATTAACAACTTCTCTCTTCAGCTAGGTCTAATCTCCTTTTCTATTTACGGAGTTATTTTATAACCAGCTATATTTTTCTATTTCAATTACTTCATATATTTCTACGTATTTACTGCTTCTTGACTGCTCTTGTTCAATTATAATGCAATATGCTCTGAATAAAAAAAAGGGATATATTTTAAGCTAACATGCTTTTATGTGAATTGTACTTTGAAAGTTGTCTGCTATAAAACTCTTCTTTAATGTCAAGAAAAAAAAAAATCCACTTCTTAAAAGTTCTCTTGAGTACTATTCTACCAAAGGTACCCCCACTGTGCCTACCTGTATCAAGGCATAGAAAGAACAAGTTCTATTATTCCCATTTTAGAATTAGAAAAATTGAAACACAATACAGTTCTTTAAAAATACTTTCTTAACTTTTGAAAAATATCAAAACCACAGAAAAGCTTAAATTATAATGTACACCCTATATATCCTTCACCCAGATTCAAAATTATTAACATTTGCCACATTTGCTTTATCTCTGTATTTCTCTCTACATACACATATACACAACACACCCAAATACCCATACTTTTTTTCTGAACCCATCATATTTCCTTCTAAAATTTTCAGCATGTATCCCTAAAGAATAAAGAATAAGGATATTCTTAATATACTACAGCACTATCATACCAAAAAAACAATGAAGCTTGGTGTGCAGAAGGAAATTCAAAACAAGCACTTAAGTCACCTAAATGTCCTTTACTTTGGCTTCTCTAATTGGACCTGAATTGGTTCTCTGGTGACTATTTAAAAGTGACACTCAATCTGTCATTCCCTCTCTTCAGCAACCTGATATTAGATTTCATCTACTGCTTCTTCAGACAGGTATTCTTAAGCCCAAACATTTCTGAAAATCAAGCAATAATCTTCTGATATTTGAACCTCAAAAATCAAGTACACTGAACTCCCAGTCTGTTTTCTAACACTACACAAAGTCTTAAAGTGCAGCCAAACTAGTTAACTCTCTCAAAACTATACATTCTATTTTAACGTCCCATAGAAGAAATTTATATTGCACTAAACAACTATAATTTCACTATTCCAGTTTCAAAGGGAAAAAAACTTGTTCTTAAGAAAAACTGGCAATACAAACAAGACTGATAAGCCAAATGACCCTGTTTTATAAATGAGGAAACTAGTAAATATATTCCTGAAAAAGTAAGTTTGTTCTGTCAACTACATAAAAAACCATTTTTAATGGGTATAATTTAATCCCAGTCACTGACATTAGGAATTAAATAAAATTAAAAATGATTAAAATCCTATCCTTGTTCTCCATGATCATACAAATCATCGTAAGAGTTTCATATCAAAGAAATAGGAATAGCACCCACAGCTAATATTTAAAGGCTAAATGTGTCATAGACACAAAAATTATATCCATATTCGCAACAGTGTTCCACCTACATTCAAATAATAGTTAACAAGAGTGTTTACTATGTGCTACTAGGCATTGTTCTAAGTACCTTCCACAAATTAATTAATTCAATCCTCATAGCAATCTCATTTTTCTACCGAGGAAACAGAGGTTACAGAGAGATACTAGCACAAAAGGAATTGTGTAAGGGATAGAACATGATCTCAAACCTAGAGTATAGAAGAGTAAAATAAAAAGTCATTTTTTAAAAATGGCAAGGCACAAGCTCCAAAGTGTAAATATAACAAGTAAACAAGTAAGACCAAAAAAAAGTTTCAAAGTGAAGAAATAAAAGCTGGATAAACAGGATGGGATTGGATTATGAGAGGCCTTAAGTAGGCAGCAAATGGATGAAAATCTTATAAAACAACTTGAGCAAAGCACCACTACAGTTTTTTTATGGGTTAAAAGTGCCCTTTTAGAAAGGATAAACTGGTAACAAAGCAGAGTAAGTGAGAAAGAGAGAAATCAGAAGCAAGGAATTCTGTCCAGTTCTAACATTTATATGTGAGTTCAATAAATCGGCTGGTACTTGTGGAAGAACAGACTCAAAATTAACCAACTGTGCCACCCATCACATTAATAAGTCCACCTATTATGAATAAGGAAGTGGTAAACAGAACGGTAACACACCCTGAATTATCTCCCAAATATACCTATAATGAAGTTAAAAGGTACACTGAAAAGCATATCAGTAAGAAGTGCTAGTCAATTAATATAAAATTACTTTTTGTTGTTCAGTACTATGCCAAAAGAATTTGGCCAAATTTGGCATAAGCATAAATTTTACAGTTTAAGTATTTACTTCATATAAAAGCAACATCACAAATAAAGGAAATTATAAAATAATTCAACACATGGCTTCCTTAAGTTACTTTGAGTATTACACTATTTACCAAAAGGTAAGAGACACATAATTTTTATAAACAGCTGTTATGTAAATTATACTCTTGTCACATTTATTCATACACCCATTAAGAACGAGGTATTTATCATCCATACAATAAATTCCATAATCTACATCAAATTAACAAAATGAAGCTATCTCAAACAACTTTCTTCTTTGTAATTAAAGAGAAGAAATATGAGAAAAAAGAGAAGAAATGTGAGAAAAAAAAATCTCAAGTTTGTGAAAACTAGATTACTCACCAGTAACTTGAGTTATCCTATTGGGTCTTTTCCCTCACAGATCCACCTCTCTTGCCCTTCTGTCCAGCATGAGAATCTTCCTGATGGGCATCCACTGGAACTGAGGGGGCATGCAGTACAGACGTATATGTAAGAAAGTTGGGGGGAGGGGATTTGGGAGATGCTAGAGACATGCTTCAGTACACTTGCTTACCTTCCTGAAATTGGAAATTTCAACGGTTCCTTGGTCCTCGAGGCATTCACAATAACTTCAAAGAATGTGGATCTGTGGAGATTACCCAATAGGAGAACTCCAGTTACTGGTAAGTGATCCAGCTTTTTCTTCTCTAGCAGAATAAGAAGATTAATTTTATTTGAGAAATATACACAGTACTACAGAGGAAAGGGACATAAATTCACCAAATAACTGCACTTGCATGCCCCAAAGTAAATACAAAAACAATTTGCCAACCACAATGTCAACAGAAACGTCTGGCACTATCAGAAAGAGAAGGAAAAGAAAATATGATTTAAATGGTTTTGTTTTTAAATTCCCACTATAATGTCAGCTATATTTTAATATACAAAAATATCAGCTATTAGACTATTCATTTTACTGAAACACCACCACTTTTTAATATTAGTACAAGGATAATTAGTTGATCAAAATCTGCCATTTCTTAACTAGCACTGTCATTAACATTCAGCAAATTTTGGTGAAGAGGCCACAGTGAACTAACAAATTATGAGACTTCAGACAAAAAACATCAATACAATTCCCTTTTATCACTCATTAAGTCTTTAAAATAGCCATTTGTCACCTCTTAAGAAACCAAGCACACACACATATAAATGTATGCCAGGCCACTGATAAATAACAATAACAACAGATTTTATTTTATTTATTTTTTTTTTTTAAAGATTTTATTTATTTATTTGACAGAGAGAGATCACAAGTAGGCAGAGAGGCAGGCAGAGAGAGAGAGAGGAGGAAGCAGGCTCCTGCTGAGCAGAGAGCCCGATGCGGGACTCGATCCCAGGACCCCGAGATCATGACCTGAGCCGAAGGCAGCGGCTTAACCCACTGAGCCACCCAGGCGCCCCTAACAACAGATTTTAATTTAAATAACTTATACAAAGTAGTACGGCCATAGTTTTGATTAACTGTTATGCTTTTTAAATAACTGCCTAAAATGGTCCTGTCATTAAAAACAAAAAAAACAAAACAAACAAACAAAAAAAACCACTGACTTCTAACAAAAAGAAAAAAAAGGTCTCCTCAGAAGAATTTCATCTTCAAGCTTACATGAAAATATTCTATTACCTTTAACTCAATACCTAATGATCAGGTGCATGTTTACTTTAATGTACTACAGAAATGATGACTTCAAACACTAGTTCCTGTTGAAGCTACAGATATATTTCAGTAATACTCTTCCCTCTTACCATTATGTTGCTAAATAATCATCTACTACCATCAAAAAAGTAAGGTTTTTATGATTCTTAATTCAATGGAAACAAATCAAAGATAATGTATAGCTTTTCCTTTGTTTAAATATTTATTTGAGAAAGAAAGAGTGCAAGTACAGCATGGGTAGTCAGAGGAAGAGGGATAGAAAGTCTCAAGCAGACTCTACACTGAGCTCAGAGCCCACCATGGGGCTCAATCTCACAACCCTGAGATCAGGACCAGAGCTGAAACCAAGAGTCCAACAGGTGCCCCAGGTTTTCCTTTGTTTTAAAAGTAAGGAGGATACAGACCTGTACCCCTGAAACAAATAATACATTATATGTTAATTAAAAAAATTAAATACTAAATAAATAAAAGTAAATAGGATAAAACGGTGAATAAACTTATCATTCAACAAAAACAAGTTGAAAATGTAATTCTAATGAAAATGTTACATTTCACTCATTATGAGATGTTTGTATTTAGTAAGGTTGACTTCACATGTCAAGATTTTTGCTATATTACTACTTAATTTAAAGATACAAACTGTCTTGGAAAAAATCATATGCTTTTTAAAATAAGTCTGAGTTTTAAAAAATAGTAATTGCTACATTGTTTTTAAATGACTCATTCACGCAGACAGGGACACTATACAGACCAAAAGGATCTCCTCTAGTCACCTCTTCTAAAGAAGATTCCTAATTAACTACTATTACCTGAGAGTGAACAAGCACCTGGTGCAAAGGTCTTACATGTTTGGATTAATAAAACAGATAAGGTGCAATAATCCAAATATTTTATCCTTTTGGTATAAACTAGAATAAAAGATGTCACTAAGAACTAAAAATTTCCAATTTTTATTTATAGCAAATTCAGTCTCCACTTAGACTCATCTTATGAATTTAAAATAGAATCAACTGCATTTTTGGGGGTGCCTGGGTGGCTCAGTCATCTAGCCTTTGCCTTCAGCTCAGGTCATGATCCCAGGGTCCTGGAATTGAGCCCGGCATGGGCCTCCTTGCTCGGTGGGAAGCCAGCTTCTCCCTTTCCCACTCCCCCTACTTCTGTTCCCCCTCTTACTGTGTCTCTCTCTGTCAAATAAATAAATAAAAATCTTTAAAATTAACAAAAAATTTTTTTTAAAAAGAATCAACTGCATTTTTCAAGTAACTCAAGAAAATTAAAATATCTTGAAAATATTTTAAAGTAACCAAAATGGTCACTTAGAGACCAGCATTGAAAGCTGTTTGTTATCATGCTGTAAGTTCAACTTACATGGGTTTTATCAAAATAACTTAGAAAAGAAATTCCAGAAATTAGGCTGCTCTATTCAAAACTATCTTGTGTAAGCTCTAATAATTACAACACTTATCCACAAAAAGGTACTCAGTAATTAAGAATGAAAATCAAGCATTTCAGTAATGAAAATCTACTTCATAAAATCAATATGAACTTGTGAAAAAACTGGTCAGAAAAAACTGTGGTAGTTAACTTTCACTTCCAATATTACTCACTGATTTGAACATTATATTTTAGCTAGAAGCAATTTAAATTACAACTGGTTGTGATGACTGCAGGCACTTTATTTTCTAATTATCAATTAAGATTTAAAATTCTAATGTAAGGTATTATGGCTGTAGAAGGTTGTTCACAGTAAATCCTGGACTTAGAATCTTGTAACAGCATAACAAAATTTAATATTATATACATATTCACACATATTTAAGTGATGTTATTGATGGCTCATATGTAAACAAACATGGGGGGGTATGTATGTTTATATCTGAATTGAATTGAGTCCTTTATGACTTATTGCCCTTTCAGTCTCATGATATACTACCTTCAAGGTCCCCAAATTATAATCCCACTTCCTAATTAAAATTTTCATTCCCTCAGTTTTATCCCAGTACAGCAACCCATAGAGAAACAAACAAAACCAGTACTATTTTCTTGTTAACGTAAATTAACTTAAAATCAAGATGGCAAAAACTCTATTCATCAGTAAAATAAGGTAACAACAGAACCTAGTTTGCAGGACAGTAGAACGAATTAAGGTAAATAAAACATTTGAAGGAGCACCTGAGTGGCTCAGTGGGTTAAAGCCTCTGCCCTCAGCTTAGGTCATGATCCCAGAGTCCTGGGATCCAGCCCTGCCCTGGGCTCTCTGCTCAACAGGGAGCCTGCTTTCCCTCCTCTCTCTCTGCCTGCCTCTCTGCCTACTTGTGATCTCTGTCAAATAAATAAATAAAAATCTTTAAAAATAAATAAATAAAACAAGCAAACAGACATTTGGAAACAATGCCCAGAATCTCACTATGTATCAAACTGTTGACATAACCACCCAGAAATGGTTTTCAAATAATTCTACATATCTTTAGAGGGATATAGTCTAAGGACTAAAAGAAATACATAAAGAAATTCTAAACTTATTTATTTTGGCACAATTATTTTGAAAACATTTTCTTTATACTGCAAGATAAACAAAGTACTTTATGTTACTAATTAGGAATCACAACTTAACAGCATAAAAGCCATAAGAACATGTTAATATTAAAACTGAATTCCAGGGGTGCCTGGGTGGCTCAGTGGATTAAAGCCTCTGCCTTCTGCTCAGGTCATGATCCCAGGGTCCTGGGATAGAGCCCCGCATCAGGCTCTCTGCTCAGCAGGGAGCCTGCTTCCTTACCCCTTTCGCTCTGCCTGCCTCTCCGCCTACTTGTGATCTTTGCCTGTCAAATAAATAAAATAAAATCTTTGAAAAAAAAAAAACTGAATTCCAAATACCGCTATACATTTGTGATTTTTTTTAGAAATACATATAATTTGAAAATAACTAATGAAATATTTCAGGCAGCAGTTAATAAATCACTATTATTATCACACCAATATATAAATTATTATCTAATACAATATAAAAATTACATCTGCTAATACTACAAAACTAAACTAATTAATAGCATAATCACACCAACATACAGATTATATCTTGCTAATACTACAAAACCAGTTATTACATTAGACTTACTTTACTAAAGGAAGCTACATGACTTCAAAAGTTGCCAGAAACATTTATACAAATTGCTTTCCATGTTGAAATACCTGATTTTTATAAGCTAGAATTTTACAACTGTTGACACATCCTAAAATGAAAATACGAGAAAAACAGTATTTATTTATGTTTTTGACTGACATTTGATGGTAAAGGTACTAATACTCAAATTGTTTGGAAGCTAAAGGGGAAGGATGATAGCAGCGAAGATCTATCTCCCTAGAACCCCTGTTTTGGACAGAAGAATTTTTTTTTAAGATTTTATTTATTTATTTGACAGAGAGAGGGCATGCACTAGCGGGGGAGCAGCAGAGGCAAAGGGAGAGGCAGGCTCCCCCGGATGTGGGACTTGATCCCAGGACCCTGAGATCATGACCTTAGTAGAAGGCAGACACTTTACCGACTGAGCCATCTAGGCACCCTAGTGACTCATTTCTAAGGAAGAGAATTTAGCAGAGTAACAGGATATCACACCAAAATTAGTTTATAAAAAGACTGGCTTTCGCTTGGGGGGGCTCTCGCTCAGATACCTTGCTTTGGAGTAAACAAGCTGCCATACTGTGAGCAGCCCCATGGAGAAGCCCATGAGGCCAAGAAACTGAGGTCTCTGGCCAACAGCCAGAGTCCTGAGGCCTGCTGACAGCCACATGAGTAACCTGGAAGCAGGTGTTCTAAATTCTGATAAACACATGAATAAGTTTGGAAATGGATCCTCCCTCAGTTAAGCTTGAGACCCTGAGCCAGAATCACCTGATAGGCTGCTTCCAAATTCTTGACTCAAAAAAAGGGGGGGTGAGGGGATAAGATATTGATTTGGGGGTAATCTGTTATACAGTACACAAATAGATAACTAATATAGAAAGCTTTACATAAGTAATTAGTATTAAGCTAAAAGTGATAAATCAAAAGCCAATTAGCTGTCTAAATGGGAACTAAGAAAAATAATACCTATGAATTGATGGATGGGGTCCCAATTTTGATCTGGTTCTTGGTTTTTAGGTCCAAAAATTCAACCTAAAGCTAAAGCAGATACAATTCAATGACAGAATTCTATCAACCAATTTCACCAAACTGATTAATAAGTCAGAGTATTTCCTTCCCAGTATCAACATATTCGGACAGGGCCAAAGCATTAACAGAGACTTGCATAATGCACAGACTAAGGGTACAGTAGCAGCCCTGAAACCAGTTACTGCGTCTACAAATTACTTTTTTTATTTGAATGATGTGAAGAACTAGTTAATATAATAATGACTACATTACCATGACCCCAGAATAAAGTATTCTAGTGACCAAATAGCATCTTACTTCGTACCACCTTATACTATGCTAAATATTAACCAACTCTCCACTGCTATAATGCTGTGTGGTTTTTCTTTTACATCATTCTACTCATTCTTCCTAAGGATACCTTAATCACATTAATTGATCTTCAATAATATTTTGATCTTCCTAATTTAACAGATACCCCAGGTCCCTTAATTAAGCACAATTTATAAACTGTATCTTAAAATGGTATACTTCCATAGACAGTTAATATCATCTATTCTTTATAGCTTCTAGTCCAAGGAAACATTTTTCTAATCCTAGTCCAAAATGTTAGAAGCATCACATGTAATCCCTTATACACCAACTATAGTTAGTATCCAAGTTAACACACAAAAATAACAGCTAATGGTCCTCTCAATGACAACAATTATGCCAGCATGTCTAACCTTTCTTTACTCTGTAATTGTTTTCTCAACTTCTGATATTAAAATTAATCTGACCAAATTCTAAAACCTGTATTAGTTTTCAAAGCAATTCTTAATAACCATCTGTAAAACGTTTAAGTGCACATTTTCTGTATACAACTGATTTTATTAAAAAATGGCAAATTTTTCTAACATAAATTCCAATACAGTCTGAAGTCAACAGTGATAGTTTTCAAACTACTGCCTATATTCTAAATAATAACTTTGTTATTCAGCACTCATAAAATCTGAATCAACAACCACATCAAACCCAATATGCTCCACAGATAACTATTACTTTATGAACCCAACAGTTTTATGAAAAGTGCTGTGATTTGCTTGGTTAGCTGATCAATAGAGTGCTATGATTCATTCCTTCTAAAAACAGAAGAGCTTCTTTAAACCATACATGCTCCCCCGCACAATTATGCAATTACATTTACTTAGCACTTAAAAAATTCTTGGTACCAAGATGGACCCAGTTATTTAAATTAGGTCTATTAATTTTTGTACCTATAATGAGGAGCTACCTGTAAAAGTACAGGCTTAATGATAGATTTTACTAAATAATCAGAGCATTCTTCCTTGAGAAAGTTAGATTACTAACACAGTTTTGCTCATCTCCTGTCAGGACCTATCAATATTAACTTCCTCTATTTAACGTATAGATAGAACTACTGTAGCTTTCATGAAAAGCCTAGTACAAGCATTATGCACGATTATTATCTTGTTAAAACTTAAAAATTTTAACACCTATTAAAATAAACATTACACAGAATGCAAGGGAAAAATTAAGATTCTATCTGATGAAAGGCCATTTGACATGGCTCACCTTTTGACATCCTCTCCTTTTGAAAATCTCTTCCCTGTTTCTGTAACATTACACTCCCCTAGGTTTCTTTCTCCCTATTTCCCCTTCTCTAATTCTTTCCTTGTCTTGGTGGGACACTCTTCTACCATCACAAAAACGTAGTGATGTTTCTCAAGTTTCTCATGCTATGCAGTCTGCTCTCTCCTTGATCTGTTTTGCCTACTCCAAAGCTTCAACTCAATCATGTATGCTGATGACTACCAAGTATATATTTATAGCCCTATTTTCCTTCATAAACTTAAGCCCCACATGGCCAATTGTCTCACAGATCTTCCCTCTCAGATTTCCCTCAGATACCTGAACTTCAACAAATCTAAAAGTGAAATACTATCTTTCCCCAAAACTGTCTATCCTCCTATTTCCTATGTCAATGAAAAACACATTTACAAAGCTGCTTACTTGAGCCAGACTCCTGGGATTCATCTTTGATTCTTCCCTCTATACAACCCAACTTCCTACCTCCCAGAACCATATCCAGCCACTCATCAAATCCTATAAATTTTCTTCTAAATATATCTAGAATCTATGCATTTCTGTCTCCCACTGGCATTGTCCTTGTTCAGGACTACTATCTCTTGGGTAAACTATTGTAATGGCTTCCACTAAATGGTTTCTCTACCTCTAGTTCAGATTCAACAAACAAGCAAGCATGACATACGAATAAATTGCTATTGGTTGTGGTTTAAACAATATATTATACTGATGGCAAAAGAAAACATTTTTTAAACTGTTGAAAAAGTTGAGTAAGAAGATAACTTTGAATAATACAAGTTCTTTTGTCAAGTAAAATGGGCATAATAAAACATATTCTATCCAACTCACAGACTCCTGAAATAAAATGATATAATATAAATGTTCCTTAGAAAACAAGAAGTGGAAAACAGCTTAAAGCGGCAATCAGATAAATGATAAAGAGCCTCTGCAGTCAAGCATTATCAATACCTATGCAAGACATAGTGACAGGCACTGGGAATTTTTACTAATATAACTTATAATTATTATCATTATTATTAACTAAAAACTATGCTAAGTTCCTTACATCATTTATCACACTGAATCATCACCATAAAGCCATATGGTTATAGGGCTATAAATGGCAAGGTGGAGACTTAAGCTGAAATGTGATTCCAGGACAAATGATACTGCTCTCCAAGAGATTACAATCCTGGAAAGAAGAAGGAAACAGAAACAAAATGATTTCAATATACTATGTAATTACAATCATCACATTTTTGCATAGAATGCTTCAAGAGTAACTGAAAGGACATTCATTCTGGCCTAGAGATAAAGAAATGTTTCTAGAGAGATGATACCTGAGCACTCATAAAAATTAAAGAGGGGCACCTGAGCAGCTCAATGGGTTCAAGTTTCTGCCTTAGGGACGCCTGGGTAGCTCAGTGGATTAAGCCGCTGCCTTTGGCTCAGGTCATGATCTCAGGGTCCTGGGATCAAGCCCCACATCGGGCTCTCTGCTCAGCGGGGAGCCTGCTTCCCCATCTCTCTCTGCCTGCTTCTCTGCCTACTTGTGATCTCTCTCTCTGTCAAAGAAATAAATAAAGTCTTAAAAAAAAAAAAAAAAGACTTGTAAACATACTATTAAAAAAAAAAAAAAAAAAAAGCCTCTGCCTTAGGCTCAGGTCATGATCCCAGGGTCCTCGGACCAAGTCCCGCATCGCATCACTGCTTCCCTTCCTCTCTCTCTGCCTGCCTCTCTGCCTAATTGTGATCTCTGTCAAATAAGTAAATAAAATCTTACAAAAAAAATTAAGAAAGAAACTGTGAAGGACTGTAGAGTGCAAGGTAGAAGAAACAGCATAATATACCAGAAGATAAAAGTGGCCTAAAAAGACAATCAACATGCTTTCTGACAATTCAATCCTGGAAACAGATTTATTCTTTAACTATGGCAAACTATGTTAAAAAAATGCTGTTTTTAACTGTTCAATTCTTAAGTCTATAGACACTGCTTACCACTATTGTACTACTAAAGTGCTTTTGATTTTATTATTTTTTAAAAGATTTTATTTATTTATTTGACAGAGAGACACAGCGAGAGAGGGAACACAAGCAGGGGGAGTAGGAGAGTAAGAAGCAGGCTTCCCGCTGAGCAGGGAACCCCATGCACTGCTGGATCCCAGGACCCTGGGATCATAACCTGAGCTGAAAGCACACACTTAACGAATGAGCCACCCAGGCACCCCTAAAGTTAAAATTTTTACTGGTAAGCCCCAATGTTTCTGCGACAAGCCACACTAAGTTACTAGGACACACACACACACCCTGCAGGCACAAACAGGGTAGGAAACAAGAAGAGGGGGAGGTAGGGGGAGAGGTAGGTGAAATTCTCCCTGAAGCAATTTCTGGAAATGTTATCTTTTAGTAGAAAACACTTGTTTTTATGCTCTGGTTTTGTTAGAGCATACCTGAACCCACATGCTTGACAAAGGGGACTGTTATACACTTAAATTATATCACCATTCATGTATTTGATTGTTTAAGCTAACATTTATTGAAGACTTACTATATGCTAGGCACTCTGTTAAGTACTTTATAAGAATTATCTCAATTAATCTTCACAACTCTATGAGTAAGTGCTATTATCAAGTCCACTGTATAAACATAGTAACTGAGACTCAAAAAGTTGATTAACTTTCACAAGATCACACAGGCAGTAAGTGGTGGGTAGGACAAATATTTAAACCCAAACCATCAAGCTCCAGAGTCCAAAGTCTTCACCACTATAGCACTATAGTACTTAATGGCAGGAAACCCTGAAATACATACATATATATGGGTTTTTTGTGGGGTTTTTTTGTTTTGTTTTGTTTTGTTTTTTGCTTTGCTTTCCACTATGCTGAATACACATAAAAAATTTAAAAAGAGGTAACTGTGTGGCTCAGTCAGTTAAGCATCTGCCTTTGGCTTGGACCATGATCCCAGGGTCCTGAGATGGAACCCTGCATCAGGCTTGCTACTCGGTGGGAAGCCTGCTTCTCCCTCTCCCTCTGCTTGTTGCTACTCCCTGCTTGTACTCTCTCTGCCAAATAAATAAATAAAATCTGGAAACAGGGAGGAATAAAAGGCTTTTCAAGGAAGAAAGTTTCAAATTCACCCATCACTACACTAAACTTATTAGCTCATCTTTGAAATGTGAGGATAAGCAGTCCAGTTACAATTAACCTAGCCTTGTGCTGAACAGAAGAATTTAGTTGTAGAAGACTAAATGGATGGAAGAGGGCAGTGGTTTTTTAAAGAAAAAATGTTCTGATAGAAAAATATCTTTCAAAAATAAAAATTAAAAGAAATCCCAATAAATAAAGTGTATAAAAGCACAGATGATGTGGCTGAAGTGGAGTGTGGGAGCATGAAGCCCAACTTGCTTGCTCCCAGTGACAAGCAGTGAGATAATTTCATAAGACTTCAGGGCTCCAATCAACACAATTAAAAACTTTTGAGCTCTCCTGAGGGAAGGCTAGCTCACTTCCACTCCCAAGAAACCTCTTACTTGATTCTAACTGGCAAACACATCTTCTCTACTCACTTACTTCCTGATACCTGCCCTCTCACAGGTTTCCCAAAGTCAAGCCTGAATGAGCTGTATGGGTGAACGACGTATGGCTGTGTACGGATATCAGAAACAGGGATAAGAAGGAGGAAGTGTTAACAGAGAAGGCACTTTTGAACATAAGAGTTCATGAGGGAAGTGTTGGCCAGAGAGGAGGCATCATAAACAGACACACCCATCCTTACCTGCCTGTACACAAATGAACACCCATACATGCACCCCCAAAAGAGTAAAGACCTTTGGAAAATGCAGTTCAAATGTAATGAATATGTCAAAGCCTTGCCCACTTCACTAGCTTATCCTGAAAAAAACTAGAGCAGTGCTTCTCAAATTTTAATGTGCATATTGAATAATCTAGAGATCCTGCTGAAATGCAGGTTCTGTCTGACTCATAAATCCTTGGTGGGACCTGAGCTTCTATATTTTTTTCTTAAGGTTTTATTTATTTAAATAATCTCTACACCCATTGTGAGACTTGAACTCACAACCCTGAGGTCAAGAGTCAGACACTGAGTCAAATGGCACCCTGAGATTCTGCATTTCCAAAAGCTCCCAGGTGATGTCTATGCCAGTGGTATTTCGCCACCCTTCAGTAGCAAGGGTCTACAAAACAGTATGCCCCAACAAGTTCTGTATTATAGTAGAGAGGAAATAAAACAAACAAACAAACAAAAAACCAGTCAGGTGCGATTGAGAACTGCTCAACGAACTAAGCTAAAACAAGTTCTACTGGAGGACTTCTCAGAACTTTTAATTTATTAAACTCCAAAGAAAGGATACACCGCATTTTCCAAAATCTTGGCTTTTTTTTTTTTCCCCAAAAAAGTATTCCCTAGGACGGGTGTTTGTGAAGCATACTGAAGGGCAGAAAGAATCAAGTCAATGTGAGAGCTATCTTGGGAAGTCAGAGAACTCCCCTGATTTAGAAGTCTCCTCCTTTCTTCCATGTTAAAGAAAGACACCTCAACTTCCACTTTTAAATGCTAATATCCATGGAATTTAAGAAACAAACATGAACATAGAGGAAGGGAAGGAAAAATAAACTTAAGATAAAAACAGACAGGGAGGGTGCCTGTGTGGCTCAGTGGGTTAAACCTCCGCCTTCGGCTCAGGTCATGATCTCAGGGTCCTGGGATCGAGTCCCGCATCGGGCTCTCTGCTCAGCAGGGAGCCTGCTTCCTCCTCTCTCTCTGCCTGCCTCTCTGCCTACTTGTGATTTCTTTCTGTCAAATAAATAAATAAAAATCTTAAAAAAAAAAATTTTTTTTTAGGGCACCTGGGTGGCTCAGTGGGTTAAAGCCTCTGCCTTCGGCTCAGGTCGTGACCTCAGGGCCCTGGGATCAAGGCCCCCATTGGGCTCTCTACTCAGCAGGGAGCCTGCTTCCTCCTCTCTCTCTGCCTGCCTCTCTGCCTACTTGTGATCTCTGTCTGTCAAATAAATAAATAAATAAATCTTTTAAAAAATAATTTTTTTAATTAACATATAATTTATCATTTGTTGCAGGGCTACAGGTATGTGATTCATCAGTCTTACACAATTCACAGCACTCACCATACCACATACCATAAGAGACTCTTAACTCTAGAGAAAAAACTGTGGGTTGCTAGAGGGGAAGTGGATGGAGGAGGAGGGGTAATTAGGTGATTGGCATTAAGGAGGGCACTTAATGTAACAAGCAATGCATGTTACATGCAACTGATGAATCACCAACTTTACCCTGAACCTAATAATATACTGTATGTTCACTAAACTTAATATAAATAAAAAAACACTAATATCCACGTTTAAAGAAAGGAAACACATTTTAGAAGTAGCTATCTCTGGCTGGAGAGATGACAGGCATTCCTATTTTCCTTCTATTTCTTTTTTTTTTTTTTAAGATTTTATTTATTTATTCAGAGAGACAACTAGAGAGGGAACACAAGCAGGGGGAGTGGGAGAGGGAGAACATGCTTGCCATAGAGCAGGGAGCCTAAGGCGGGGCTAGATCCCAGAACCCTGGGATCATGACTTGAGTTGAAGGCAGGCGCTTAGCGACTGAGCTACCCAGGCACCCCCCCTTCAATTTCTTCAGTATCTTCAATGAACAAGTAATACTTTTATCATCAGAATGAGAGTTACTACCTTAAGAAAGAAATAACTATCCCCCATACTCAGGTTCTTTATAGTTACACTTGAAACAATTACTTTATTCAGATTTACAGAACAGATAAAACAAAAAAGATTTTCTAGTAAAGGAAAAACTGTTGGTGGAGTGAAGAAAATAAAGGAATCAGAACCGCTCAGAATGCAAGCAAGCTAGGAAAAAAAAAAAAGGCAACCTAGAAATGAATAATAGTGAGGAGACTTTGGGCACTGGGGAGACCAAAAATAAATAGCAAAAAAGGATGGAAAAAAAGATGATAGAAGGGGCACCTGGGTGGCTCAGTGGGTTAAGCCACTGCCTTCGGCTCAGGTCAAGATCTCAGGGTCCTGGGATCGAGTCCCACATCCGGCTCTCTGCTCAGCGGGGAGCCTGCATCCCCCTCTCCCTCTTTCTGCCTCTCTGCCTACTTGTGATCTCTCTGTCTGTCAAATAAATTAAAAAAAAAATCTTTAAAAAAAAAAAAAAAAAAGATGATAGAAGACCAAAAAAATTTTGCCTTCTCTGCAAATGTGCCTAGAGCTCTACTTTTTGAGCAATCACCTTGCTGGCATCAAATATAAGCTACCTGCTGCTGTTATAGGTTGATCGTCCCTAGTGCATCCTATGAAGTATGACAGTGTGCAGAAGAACCCTGATCAGACTACAAAACATGTAAAAATGAAGTGCTTTAACTCATGTCTAAAAATTGCCAGTGGACTGCACAAACTTTTTATTATTCACATACATTCATATACATACATGTAGTCAAATTGGTTATTAATTATACTATTAATGACTTTTATTTTGTCGCCATAAAAGACGGAAATTACATTCATAGGGATTTTTCTTCTAAGTAATACTATGATATCAAAGAAGTCAGGATACACTGCAAAAAAAGTGTTACTATAAAAAACACCAAAATGAAGTTTGTTAACATTTGCACTTCAAAAATACTCATTATTTTTGGGGCTGTCATTTTGTTCTTCATTTCCTATACTGCTAGCCCAGTTTTAAGATAAATTCTTATATTTGTTATACGAAGAAGGATTAATGTTAGAAAGTATCAAGACATACAGCACTAGATCTCGGTATATGAAATCTATAAGAAGAAATCCTTAAGAAGTTACTTGCTAACAAATTTAAATGTTACCACAGCAAGGTGATTAAAAACGACTAGAAATCCAAATATCTGAATCTGACATTAACAAGCTATTGACTTTTAAACAGTTACAATCTTTCCAGGCCGGTTTTCTTACCTGCCAAGAGGATACTAGGCTAGAGCCATGAGTTTGAACAAACAGAAAAGACCTCACCCAGCAAATTGCTATGCTTCACCTGGCAGTTCTCAGTATAGCAACAAGAAATCCTCTAAACTGAGCTCAAAATTCCAATCAGGAAGGATCTGCAAACAATGGTGGCCTCAACCTATTTCAAAAGTTTTAATACCAACATTTTTACCCCAAACCCCTCAAGATCTTTCCTCTGAAGACAATCTTCTCCCTCTACTACTACGGTTTCAAGTTATAAAAACTAGCCTGTCTCAGGAAATGACTAAACAGCATGGAAGCTCTTGAAAGGTTTCTTCCAGCTCTAAAATTCTCAGGAATTCTGTAATTTCCCATAATTAACAATATTGCAAAATGGAGTGCCTACTGAATCTTCTAGATATTATCATAGATCATGTAACGGAAGTCAGAGATTTTAACAACCATGAAAGCCAATAAACAAAACATGGTCAGTATTCAGTAAATACTCGTTAAATAATTTTTAAAATCACAAGGACATATTTTACGTATTTGCAATACCACTAAAATTTCAAGCTATGAAAGATGATTTTTTAAGGAAAATGAAAATGTGTATTTTTAAAAAAAACCTGTTTCATTAAATCTTGAATGAAAACTTAATACTCTACAAAATGCTAATCTTTCCATGGTATATATACACAATGGAATACTATGCAGCCATCAAAAGAAATGAAATCTTGCCATTTGTGACAACGTGAATGGAACTAGAGGGTATCATGCTTAGCGAAATAAGTCAATCGGAGAAAGACAACTATCATATGATCTCCCTGATATGAGGAAGTGGTGATGCAACATGGGCGTGGTTAAGGGGGTAGGAGAAGAATAAATGAAACAAGATGGGATTGGGAGGGAGACAAACCATAAGTGACTCCTAATCTCACAAAACAAACTGAGGGCTGCTGGGGGGAGGGGTGTTGAGAGAGGGGGGTAGGGTTATGGACATTGGGGAAGGTATGTGCTATGGTGAGTTCTGTGAAGTGTGTAAACCTGGCGATTCACAGACCTGTACTCTGGGGATAAAAATATATGTTTATAAAAAATTTAAAAAAAAAAGAACAAAAAAAATGCTAATCTTTCTACCAAAATATGCTGGTCCTCTAATATCTTAAAGAAAATAATAAGCAACGAAGTCTTTCACTCAAATAGAGTTTTATACATCTCTTTATGAAAGACAAAAGGATTAAAAAGATCAACTAGTAGTCAATCTTCATTTCACTCTAGGCTCTAACACAATTTGTGATTTGATGACCATCTTCCTCTCCTCCACATAAGGTGATCTGATCAGCAAATGGAAGGATATGTAGGAAAACATTCTGAACACAGAAAATCACCACCTGAATAAATAATGTAAAGATATTGCTTTCACTTAATTCCTACCCTCCAGAAACCACCAATAACAAAATTAATTTTACAGCAATACATTATAAATATTCTTTCAAATATATACCTTAATAGTAATGGCTACCATTTAGTGAGCCAATCTAATGAAGGCTTTTTAGAAATTAACTCATTTCATTTTCTCAACAATGCTTTAAAACAAAACAAAACAACTGAGTAGCACACTGAAAATCACTGCCATAAATATAATCAGTAAGATAGCTGGGAAAGATGTTAAATTCAGTTCCATTATAAAATTATTCTATTCTCAAAAAAGATGGTTTCTGGGATTATTAACTATTCAATATCTATACATACAACAATCTATACCATCCTACGTAAATTTGTTACAGGCAAATAATTTTAGTTCTCTGAAATCTTACTTCAATTATATGACAATTATCACCTTAAAAACAGCAGTTCCTTTTAAAAATATTCATATTTATATACACATAAACCTATACAGGAAGAAAAAAGAGGGTTTTACCTAATAGTGACATGGCAGTTTCATTTGGCTTAAATTTCTTACGAGAAAGCTAACTGATCAAACTAGAAATTGGCCATGATGTTAAAACACACTTAACCAAAAGGGCTTGACTCATAATGACTACAGCAATAACTGATTTCCTTCTTTTTTTTTTTTTTTAAGATTTTATTTATTTATTTATTTGACAGACAGAGATCACAAGTAGGCAGAGAGGCAGGCAGAGAGAGGAGGAAGCAGGCTCCCCGCTGAGCCGAGAGCCCAACACGGGGCTCAATCCCAGGACCCCTGGATCATGATCTGAGCCGAAGGCAGAGGCTTTAACCCACTGAGCCACCCAGGCACTCCAACTGATTTCCTTCTTAACTTGAGCACAGGACTTCTCCAAAAACTAGGACTATGTTGGAAAATTAATTCTAAATTCCTTCTTCTTTTTACTCATTACCAAATACCATTTATCTATTTTTCCTAGAATTCAAACTCTCTTGAGTATGGAACTGGGTCTCATCCACGATTCTACAGTCCTAGCATAATTCCTGGCATATGGTATGTTTTCATGAGGCTTGGGCAGAATTCTAGAATTTTGCTCATGACCATTTACTTCTGATAATTCATACATGTATACAAGAGAGTTCTTTTTCCAAATGACTTACACAACCTGCATAAGAATTACTTCTTCAAAGCTTATATATTTAAAAAAGTTACAATTTTTCCTTTCTAGTATGTATACTCCTCTCTCAACGAACTTTTCCTGAACACCTATTATTTCCCAGGTACTTTGTCAAGTATCTTTGAAAAAGGTAACAAAAAGCTCATAGTTCCCTTAAACTCATCAAGAGAGTAAATGCATACATGTAGCACAACTCTAATGTGCTAAATGATAAGACGATAAGCATCACAAACTGAGGTACTATTCAGATTCTAAAATGAGAATACGGCTACTCTCACAACTTTAACCAAAGAGCCACCCTCCTCTCTCTGGATAATTCGTCCTCTTAGAATATTCAGCTTCATGAGAAAGACAAAAATCAAGCCTAAATTTATAAAGAAATGCTAAAGCTTGATGAAGATCACAATCAGAGGTACATATAATGTATCCTTTGCACAAAAGATAAAGGAAGGCATGTTTTGGTTGGGTCAAAGAGAACAGAGACATAAACTACATTTTGAAGAATAAGCAGTTACCTCAGTAGGCAAAACGGTAACAGAACTGTAAAAAATATCAGCAAGTAATCCTGTTAGTCTGACTCTGGACAACTAGAAATAGTAAAGAAGCACAAGATGAGGGAAAATTCCATTACTTCTTTAATGTCTGCCTAATTTCTACAGTTGTATAGGTGTCTGCTATTTTATATAATTGATTCATCTTTAAAAGTAACAAGTTCATAAGTAAAAGATTATCTCAATCATAAAAAGTAAAAATTAGTTCCATTTTAACTATAATTAAATTTAATTTGTTTGTTAACTTAAAACTGTAAATTCATCAAATGCAAAATCTGAATTCTAAACTATTTTTCAATTAAACAATCTCAAATATCACAAATCTATGTTTGGCATATTCTAGTTTGGACAAGCCCTCAATATCAACTATCTAACTTTTAAAAGCCCCCAGCAGAAAATCTAAAATTTAGTCAAGGAATAAAATATATTTCATAATATAGTGTACTCTTTCATGACTTTAGTACTTTACTTCAGTCAAGAAATACTTCCCATTTTTAGCCATGCTACGCAAATTTCAAAAATCTGAACAAGACCTATATAAGTGTTGTGAGGTAAGAATAATAAGCAACTTTCTAAAATTATACCATAAAAATGCTAAGGTATTCATGCACATTATCATCCTTGAAATATGAAACTAATATATTGTTATATGTTAAATTAAAAATGGTAAAGTTAAAAATGTTTCAGAATTGAGATGCAAATTATTATTTTTTTACTTGCACACATACATGTTTTTTAAGTATATGACAAGAATATAGTAACAGAAAAAAGTACATAAAAGAGATGCAATAGTTCTTTATGTTAATTCTTCAAAATAACCACATATTGTATTATAACATTACTATATTATAAAAATACTATTTCCATGTTTAAAGACAAAAGATATGAAGATTCAGGGTCACTCATCTCAGTTACTAGTCTACTGTAAACACTTGCTTTGAACGAAATAATAGCAACAAAATACAAGACAAAAATGTGAAATATTTTTAAAAAGTAATGCTAAAATATATACCTACAAATTATAAACAAAATAGTCTGATAACATTTACACAGTCCTAAAAGTTATTGGGGGGTGCCTGTGTGGCTTAGTCAGAAGAAGGTGTGACTCTTGATCCCAGGGTCCTGAGTTCAAGCCCCACGCTGGGTATAGAGATTACTCAAAATAAATAAATAAACTTTAAAAAAAAAAGTTATTGGAAAAGCAATGCTAGGTGTCAAATAGCAAGAATAAAATTTAAAGGAACGTTGGCTGAAAAAGTTTAAGTGCCTATAATATTCCAACTACTTTTCTAGCTTCTGAGGATACCAAAGAGGGTAAGACTGCCCAGAAAGGCAGATAAACATCTAGATGATACTACTACAACATGGTGATTCTCTAGGAATAATTACATATACATTTACATAGACTGAATCAATAAAAGAGTTGGGGTGAGGAGGCTATAACCCAAAAAAATTTCAGAAGGGCCATTTGATGAAAACACTTCAGTGCTGATCGAGCATTAGATTGGTTGGGATTTGCAGCAGGAAACAAAGGTAGGAAGACAGTTCAGAGATAAATAATATAGCTTTGAATACCACCCTCAGGATCTCAACCTTTAGTCAATGAAGAGATCTTTATTCACTGGAGAGATGTCTCTCACTTTTTTTTTTTTTTTTAAATAAAGGGACCTGCATAGTCACATAGTTTCAAAAAACATACTGAAGATAATGTTAGCAGCATTGTGGAGAAGAGACCAATTTGTCATAATTCATGAGAGAAATGACATAGGCTTCTAAACTACAGCAACATAAACTAGAAAAAGGAGATATAAGAGACAATCCAAAGACAGGGCATGGGAGATGATAAATTAGAATCAAAGTTGAGACAATGACAGTTTCTGGCTTAGATGCCAGAAAGTTTATGCCACGTACAAAGTGAAGTATATAGAGAAGAAGCCAGCTTTCAGTGTGTAGAAATTGATTTCAGAGATATACAAGGAAAACTAGGAATAAGTTGTGTTAGAGACATCAAAAAGGGAGAATTTCAATTAAAAAAAAAAAAAAAAAGGCTACCAACATCAAATACTATGGAGGTGACATGGAAAGAAGAGTGAGATAGGCCACTGAGTTTAAGAAGTAGGTCACTAGGTTATCAGGGAGATCTTACTCAACAAAGGATAAATGAAAGGAAAAGAATCTCTGCTGAAAAAAATCTGTTGGACTGTAGAAACCTAAGCTAGCAAGCCCTACACCAGCAGTTCATAAACTTTTTGGTCTCAGGCTCTCTGTACAACTCTCAAAGTTAAAAAAGCTTTTGTTTATGTAAGCCTTATCTAGCAAGAAATAAATTACTATATTAGAAATAAAAACAACTAAAACTTTAATATATAGTAGTTCATTAAAAAATAAAAAACACATTTTAATATAAATATTTTTATTTTAAAAACCTGTATTTTCCAAAACAATAGTAATTCTGTGTGAAGAGTAGTACTCGCATACTTTTGCAAACCTCTAATATCTGGCTTAACAGAAGACATCTGGAATGTCATATCTACTTCTGCATTCAATTTGTTGTAGTAGGTTGGTTCAGTTCAAGAATATGAAGGAAATGTGGACTCCTACAAGTAGGTAGTTGAATAGGGAGGAGTATTTTAATAGCCTATTTCTGAAAACACACAAGTAGTTATTTCTCAAAGGTTAATTGCAATGTGACATGTAAAACCACAACAACAAACTTTTCATGGTAGACCCTTAAAATCTATTCGTTATTTTGTACTTTAAATGGATTATCTAGCATGGTTTTGTAACATCATACATTATTAGAAAATACTGGTTCACGGAGTTATGCAAATCTTCCAAATATCAACAAATTTCATGATAAGTTATCATATTACGTTCATTGGTATCACCACCTACTTTATCTTTAAAATACTAGGAACTATCACAGTTACACATTTTCAAAAACTCTAGTTTTCACTTGAAAGTTCAATTTTTATCATTGGAAACAAATACTATCTATTGTTTTCCTCGACGTGACAGATTCACTATGTTCATTTTCAGGAAAATATCGGCTATGTACCTGAGTCTGAATTCCCATAGTTTGCCAGGCATTCCTTCAAGTAAAAATGGTGTTCTATGAAAAAAGCAGCTAATTCCTCTTGCAACTCAAACAAGTACACAAATGCTTTCCCTTGAATCAACCACTATATTCTGGTATGCAACAGAAGTACTTTACTTGTAACTTCCCAGTTCATCAAACAATATTAAAAAAGACATGAAACTTCCTAAAATTAGTAACTTTTACTGCTTCATAAACAGAATACATTCTTAAGTGAAACTAGTGTTATTTTTA
This sequence comes from Mustela lutreola, assembly GCF_030435805.1. Taxonomy (NCBI): domain Eukaryota; kingdom Metazoa; phylum Chordata; class Mammalia; order Carnivora; family Mustelidae; genus Mustela; species Mustela lutreola. Next base: position 72,029,737 of record NC_081297.1, on the reverse strand, counting down.
CTTCACATGCATAGTGGTGAAGATAATGATAAATAAGATAGCGATTTGTTACCACTGCTTTCATTCATGCTAAGGGCCCAGCAGTTTTACCCACCCTTGCCTTTGTACTACCATTGCAGTGTTGACACAGGAAAAAAGGCAAGTAACATTTTAACATGATTATGAAAACAGTTCAGACCTTACAGACTTCCTTAAATGGGTTTCAGGGATCCCCAGGGTTCCTCAGATCACACTTTTTGAAAACCATTAATCCAACTGCTAATCAATTTGGGAATTTCTCTGTAAATAATGAATTCCTGGGTGCCTGGATGGGTCAGCGTTAAGTTAAGGTCATGATCTCAGGGCCTGGGATCAAGTCCCGCATCTGGCTCCCTGCTCAGCTGGAAGCCTGCTTCTCCCTCTTCCATTCCCTCTGCTTTTGTTGCCTCTCTCACTGTAAAGTAATAAAATCTTAAAAAAAAAAAAAAAAAAAAAAAGAATTCCTGTGATTACTCTAACCCAAGATAGAAAGAGAAAAACCAACCAACCAAGCGCCTAGAATAAAGAATCTCTAAACAACAGCTGTGTAGTAGCTGGAAAGTCTCCTCAGACAGATAAGGAAGATTGGGGAACTCTGCATTTCTGAAAAACAAACGGACCTAGATGGCCCTCGATTTTTTTCTCCCATTCCTACATCAAGAGTAGGAGAATCTGCAGGAAACCTCAAATTAGAAGACAAAAAGCAACTATGATAACAATAATACTGAAAAGATTTTTTATCAAATAGTTGGGTTTTTTTTTTTTTTAGATTTCTTCAAAATGTAAATCTTAAAACAATTTACTTCCATTTTACAGAAGCTGAAATAAGGTACCTTTTTACCAACAGTCAGATCCTAAATATTACTGTGTTCAGTTACAAATATGATTTTAAAAAATTTTTGACGTATTTTTTAAAGATTTTATTTACTCATGTGTGCACTCGCACACAAGCAGGCTCCCTGCCAAACAGGCAGCCTGATGTGGGGCTCAATCCCAGGACCCTGGAATCACGACCTGAGCAAAAGGCAGATGCCCAGTAGACTGAGCCACCCAGGTGTCCAAATACTACTTTTTTAAAATGAGAAAATCTCAACCTCTTTGACGTATACATGAAGATTTACTAATACTACTGCATGTATGGTATTTGATACTATTCAAGGTATTTCTGAAAAATCATAAAATTTTACAAAGGAAACAAAGAAACATCTATTTGCTCACCATTGTATGCCCAATACCTAGCTCAACCCTTATATAAACTAAGATGTTCAGTGAACACTGCTGAACGTTGAAGTAGTTGAAATGGTTAAGAACACAGGTGGCCTTTCTTCCAAGTGAAATCTTTTTCATTGTTCTCTAAAACAACATCTCTAAAACATCTAAGGGAACTGTTGCAACTTAACTGGAGAAAATAAACATTACCTGTTATACTTTAAATTACACCTGAAAAGCCCACTATAGACTAGGTGTTTTATATATTCTCACTGAGATCACATTTCAAAATCAAAAATTTGCTTCATCATTCTCATTTTTAAATTATCTGCCACCTGTAATTTCCATACCTATAAGAAGTGGCAGTTAAGACACCATTTTAACTCAATCACTATACATTGATTATACTACCCTTATTCACACTATAGTAAATTTTCTTTGATGATTTAGAATGGTTTTTAATTTCCTAACATTTCTGAGGTTTATATGTGAGACATTTCTTTCTATATAAAAACTTGAGATAAAAAGATGAAGGAGGCTGTATAGTACCTTTGATAGTAATTTGTCACCGTAGCTTTTTCTTTTTTATTTTTATTTTTATTTTTATTTTTTTTTGAGAGAAATCACAAGTAGGCAGAGAGGCAGGCAGAGAGAGAGAGGAGGAAGCAGGCTCCCCGCTGAGCAGAGAGCCTGATGCGGGACTCGATCCCAGGACCCTGAGATCATGACCTGAGCCGAAGGCAGCGGCTTAACCCACTGAGCCACCCAGGCGCCCAGCTTTTTCTTTTTTAAATGTTTCCTGTCAGTATGACATTTATCATTGCTTCCCTCAAAAGAGCACAAAGTAGAAAACTTCAGGTACTTGAACTATCTAGTTATTTAGATTCTGGATAAAAAAAGAGATTAATCAAATTTAAACTACTTAAGGCCAGCAAGCACAAACTGAAATTTAATCATAGAAATGGCATTAATTTAAAGAATATAACTGATCAATTTAGAAACTGAAGCTACTTCAAATCATGTTTTATTTTAAAATGCTACTATGAATATGACCTCATTTCACTGCATAATTATTCTGCAGAAAATCATGACCTACCAAGGATATAGCCAAAAAAAAAAGGGGGGGGGGTGCCTTCTGTTGGAATACAAAGGATTTGAACTCAATATTCCTTAAAGACAAAACTGTTAGTAGACTTTGGAAGGAAATCGTGGGCTCCATCTTCTCTGGAGATTTAAAAAGAAAAGACGTTTCAAATGTCTGGAATGGCTGAGACTTGGCCTCACATGTGGCGACTTCCAGACAAAATCAGTTCAAAGGTCAGTGTGACCCAAGCAATTCAAGTCCCTTAGGTCAGTCACACAAACAAGTCATTAGCAAACTACATCTCCTGCTCAGCCGCTATCCAGGCCCTGCTTTGAGAATCACCAACCTTACACATGAAATTACCCTAACTGCTAATTAACACGTCAGTTGTATAGAATTATTTCTTCCAGCTCCTAAAACTTTTGCTTCTCACTAGTGTTCTGTAATCCTGTTTTTCTAACATTACCAGAGAGGGAAATATTTTGTGGTGAAGTCAATCTGTCCTATTAACAATGCCTTGTTCCCATATTCTATCCAAACATGGATTCCACTCTGAATTGCAGAAACAGTGGCAGGAAAATAACAGATAACACAGAAATTAGAGCTCTTAGGTTTAACTTAGGGCCAAAAATCAAAAGAGAAGAGACAATTCAGAGAGAAGAAGGAAGAAGCTAAGAGGGTCGTACTGTAGAACACTTACTTTTAGGAACAGAGTGTCCCTTAGACTTCTGGTGAGTTGCCCAGAGCCTCTTCAGTTTCAATCCAAATGACAATGCTTCTCTGAGTCCTCCTCAAGTAATGTTTCCACCACTAAAAATTGGATCTACAAGAGCTCAGATGTACTGGTAAAAAAATATCAGGGGCCCCAATGTGGGCCTCAAGCCTCTTTTAAACTAGGCCCACTTCTCTGTCCTGGGCCAACTCCCCTGTGCACTCTATTCCTTCTTCTTCCAGGTGCCAGGTATTCAGCCTGTTTCTTCTCTTCTGAGCTGCCACCACCTACTCTATTTCTTAGGGTTCCTCTAACCCCAAGACTGGCTGTGGAGTAGGACAACAGCTTCCCCCCTTCCTTGCTGTCCCTGCAAATAAACATATAGGCTCTTCTAGTTTCAGTATTTTTTCTAATGGCTACAAGAAAATAGAGAGGGAACAACAAAAAGCAACAACATCGTACCAGAGATTAAGATGTAATAATTATCTCCACTTTAAAGTTCCTGCCTCCAAAAACCATTTTCTAAAAATTGTTGGAGTGTTTTAAGAAGTACAAAGTACTAACACAGATATACAAACATATTCTCAACCAAATCCAACCTTATATAAAGATATACTCCACTTTTCAGAACACTTAAATCACGGGTCCAAAAATAGTTGCCACACTCACTTCAGCAAATAAGTGCTTTTCTTTCTTTTTAGAATGGTCTATTATATTCCCTTGGATTTAGAAGATGTCTTAAATTCTGCTTCTTAAAGGATATCATGAAAAATGCTCAATACATTTTATCCAAAGTAAACAAAAATTAATGTAAAAAAAGCATATTATGATCCACAAAAATGTATGTCAAAAGCAGCTAGCTTAACTAAAATCTTAAAATTTGAATTATTGCCAGTCACTTTTCTCTACATTTTAAAATTTTAATAAATTGTTATAAATGGTGTTTAAAAATCTGGATATCTCATTTTTAGAAATCTAACTTCTACAGAATATATAAATCTCATGTCAATATTGAGTAGCCCTTTTTTAAAAGCAACAGTATATCACATCAGTATAGGTACAGTATTGTGAGAGCATAGTTTCTAACAGACTTTCTAATATCAAAATACATTATATCTAAATATTAGGCTATACATATGACTTTCATATCAGATTGGAGGTGGGAGGACAGAAATGGATGAACTGGTTGTTTTAAATAAACTGAATAAATTTTAAAAATAAAACTTAACCCCCCCCCCCAAAATATGTATTAGGCTATAAATCACATGATTATAACAAATTAAAGGCTACTTTCCTATAAAGGCAAAGGAACCCTGTAACCAAGTGTTGGCAGATCAAGAATGTCAGACTTTGAATTTCCTGTATGATTTTCTTTATCCACTTAATTCACTTAAGTGGTTTTTAAAAAAGACTGAGCTATTATAACATAAGCCTACAATAAAATACTGAAAATAGGCAGAGATCATTTCATCTCATTTGTATAGTCTAATAGATTGCCATTTAATCAAACTAAAAATATTCAGATACTTTCAGTGAAAATGTATCCCTGTGACTGGGCTCACCTCCAACTATTTATAAAATCTTAGAAAATAAGAATAAAAGTACTAACCAAAATCCTGATCTGACCCTTCCAGACGTCTATATTTTAAAAAAGGAAGCTGAACCTATTGTATATTCTATAATCAGATACTTTTTATTTTTTTGAAGAACGAAATTAAATTACATCTTCTGCTTCCACAGAGGATTTCATGGTTTTTCTTTGATTCCTACACACTAACACAACAATGCAGCCCACATTATTATACCCGGAATGGGGGGGGGGGGGGCCATTATACCCAGCAGTACGAATTAAATCGCAGTAGCTAATGCCTCTCTTAAATAATTTATTCTCTCTTGGCAGCAAATAACGTTACGGCCTCTTCAATGACCCCTCACCGCAAACCATCGCTCGGGTCGCGATCAATCCGACCCAGTTCCTATCGCGGCCACCACCTCGGTCTCGCCTCCTCCCGCCGGGTCTGCGAGTGTCACGCGAGGGGGCGGCAGCCGCAGGGGCGTCCTCTGCGCCGCGACCCGGGCGGCCGGCGGCGCGCGGGGCAGGCCCGGGACTCACCGGGTGGAGGTGCCCTTCCGCACATCGCACATCATGCACTTGAAGGCCTCGGCGCTGTTCCGGAAGGTGCAGACGCTACAGTCCCAGTAACCCTCATCCGAGGACGGCTTCGGCTGCCGCTTCGGCCTGCAGGACACAACCCGGACACGACGCGGCGCGGGGTCACCAGCAGGCCGCGCCCGGCGCCCGGGCCCTGCGGCCGCCCCCGCCCCGCCCCAATTCCGCGACCCCCGCCCCGCGGGCCCCCGGCGCACCGCGCTCCGGCTCGGAGTGGGAGGGAAGTCAGGAAGGGGGAGGGCGCGGGCGCGGCCGCAACCGCCGCCGCTCTGACACCCGGGGCTGCCGCTCCGGCCGCCGCCATCGCGGCTCCATTGTGGGGCGGCCGGCGCCGGCTCCTCACGCGGCAGCGCTAGCGCAGCAGCGGCGCCGGCGCCGCCCCCGTTCTGGCCCCGCTGCCCGGGCGGCAAGCGAGACGGCCGCCCGAAGCTCGGCGCGAGGGCCCCGCCGCCTGCACAGTCCGGGCCCGGGGGCCCGGGCGCTGTTACCTGGTCGGGCTCTTCTTGTCTCCCATGGCTTGGCTACAAACGCACGCCGAGAGTCGCCGCCGCGGCCGCTCTGTTTGTCAATAAGGAGGATAATAAGCCGGGCGGAAGCGGGCGGGGGAGGAGGGAGGAGGGGGCGGGGAAGGCCGCACCGCCGAGCTCGGGAGCCGCCGCCGGATCCCACGCAGCCTCCAGCTGTCGGGGAAACTCCTGCCTGGGCGCACGTGACCCGCGCCGGCCAACCAGCGGCGGCGCCGGAGACTTCAAACGCGGCCAGCGCGGCCCAGCACCCGCGGCGAGTTCGCGGGCGGACGGTGTGGGGGTGGCCGCTGCAGCCTCTCCGCCCGGTTCTCCGCGCTGCCCCACCGCCTCCCGGGCTGGCGGGAGTGCCCATCCGCTCCCGAGCCCCTCTGGCGGAGGATGCTCAATCATCCCGCGGGAAGTGTGCTCCCAGGTGGGGCCGGCGATCGGAGGTCAGCCGGGCTCGGGAGGAGTGCCCGGCCGCGGTCTCCAGGTAGAACCGCTTTCCCGGCCTCGGGGGTCGGGGGTCCTTGGCTCCGCAGACTCAGCCCGAGGGATACCTGGGGGAAGGCGGGAACCAATATTGAGCGCCATTGCTAGGTGCCTTAAAATACTGATTTTATACGCAAATCCCTACCGAGAAGGTATTGTCGCCCTTAATTTAGAGGAAACGAAACCGAGACTCAAGAGGTTAGGTAACTTCTGCATTATATAACTAGAAGATGGCAAAGCCAGGAATTTAACCTTGGTTTTAATTCCAAATGCACTCTTTTGCACACCCCCCCGCAAAGTACTCTATAGTGCTGCTTAAAAACACACACACACAAAAACTCATAAGCCCCCCCTTTTTTTAAAATAACGAGTTTACATATTCCCTGAATGCTATCTGTTGACTAAGAAAAGAACACTTATCTCCCAAGTCTTATTACCTCAATGTACCAGATGCCTCATCTCATAATAGACTCTGGCAATAACTTTCTAAAGGGTCCCAGAAGCTCCACCCACCCCCAACCCCAATCCATTCGGTAATATACAACCAGATTAAAAATAAAATACTGACACCAGGCTACCACTCTGATCCGGTATCTTGCTAAGGCTCTCAGACACCATAGCTTGGCAATCAAGGATCCCACTTTATCCCTACCTCCCTATCAGACTCCCCATCAGAAAAGCTGCCTCCTGGCAAACAGAGCAGATGAAACTCATGTATTCCTTTCCCGAAACTCTTCCTTCACCCACATGGCTGGTTTCTGCATAAAATATTTTCCTCTACTCTCAGCTTGTAGTGCTTCTACCCATATTCCTAGTTTCACAGCAAGTCCAAATTTCTGTAAAATAGTGATCTTAAAAACTGAAATAATCTTTTTTTAAAGATTTTTATTTATTTGATAGAGATCACAAGTAGGCAGAGAGAGAGGGAAGCAGGCTCCCTGCTGAGCAGAGAGCCCCATGTGGGGCTCCATTCCAGGACCCTGAGATCATGACCTGAGCGGAAGGCAGAGATTAACCCACCCAGGCGCCCCAAAACTGAAAGAATCTTAAAGCACTATAAAGGAACTAGTAGAGTCAGAATTCCCAGGGTCTCAGCCTCTTCACTGATGGACCTTGGAAACTGTGCTTAAGCCCTGTAATTCTCAAAGTCTTCATCTGCAAAATGGTATCTGTAATTATTATGAGGTTGTGTGATTAATAATAGAATAGCTAAAGTTTTTTAGCCTTATATGCCAGGTGCTTTGTAAATCTCTTCACACGAATGCCTTACGTCTAAAGGACTCCAGGTATTACGCAAATATTCTCACCAACTTGCCTGTCCTTTAATTTAAAAGACAAGAAATTTAGGGGCCAGGTTAAATGGTTTTTCTTTAATGAAAAGGCCAGGATTGGAGCTCAGATATCTTATTTGTCTTTTACTAAACCATTGTTTCTGATTAACTAAATCACCCCAATTTACAGGGGTGTCTGAACTCACTGCACCATCTGTACTATTTCAAAGTGTCACTTAGCCAGACTCCGACCTCAACTTGGAAACTATAAGAAATATGGTTGAGAAAAGCAAACAAGAGGAGATCTATAGGCCTAGTCTTCAATCTTTCAGTAATACAATGGGTAAACTTAGGTAAATCACTTCCAGTTTTCCATCTGTAAAATGAAAGAGTTAAACCTATAACTTTAAGGTCCCTTCCAAGTCATTACCATGTTTTAAAATTCCTCAACCATATGGATAAGGAGACTGGCAGGAATGGTCTACTTGCAAAAGTGATGGCAACAATGTATTTTTAAGTCAAAAGAAAACCAAATGGACACTTTAAAACTCTCCCATGTTGCACTTCACCATTTCACTAGAATACAGCCTCCACCACTGGAAAGTAAACTCCTGAATGACATAATCAAGAGAGGCAGGAGTTTTTATTTTTTTGTCTTTATCACTGCATGTCCAGCCCCTAGAGTAGTCTGACACGTAGTTGGTAGGCAATAAATATTCTGAAAATGAATACATTCACTTGTGTCCCAATTCTTGAGATATGTTTTCACACCAGGATTTATACCTGCTAAGCATATTGTGTGCAGAAGATGGCCAATCGGTGCTGAAATGTACAAAACCCTTTCCAGCTGAACTTTACAACTCTGCAAAATATGGTAGCCCTTTTAGAAGAACTAGGAACCCAGTTTCAGTGGAGTACAAAAGCACGTACCCTTGCACTCCCATGTATTGGTGAGTCTTTTAGAAAAAAACAAACAAACAAACAAAAAAATGAAAACCTTCTTATAGCAGGCTTCCATGAAGAGAGTACTACAGAAGCTACTCCTCCTACTTTACCCCAAAATCATACCTTTTTCCTACAGTGTTTCCTACTACTCTGGAATAGTGGCCAATGCAGAGGATAAAGATCCTTGTCACTAGAGTGACCCTGATTCTTTCCTGTTCAGGTGTCTTGTCAATACTTAATGTATTGACTTTAGACATACAGTTCACTAGGGGGCACTTGTAAAATGACAAAAGCACTTTAACAATAGTTTTAACAATTTAAGAATAAAGTGTTGGGATTTTCTAATTCTTTACTTTTTAAAAATTAAAACAATTCCTAGGTCCTTTATGTAGTAATACTCACTTTCATTCTGATAGGCTTCCTAGAATGCAGAGACTGAAAAAGTTACTGAAAATATATATGGGATCCTATGTACAGGTGAACAGTAATCTACTCTCTTTGAGGTAGATGAAGAGATTGAGAACCCATCTTAGATCAAGAGACTGATTGTGGGATCCCAGAAACCCCAGGCAGTTCTGATTAGCCCTGAGTTTCTAAAAAGAAGGCAAACTCAATAATAAAACCTGTGTATTAAACTTTTCTGTGTAGTTATTTGGTCACAGGAGCTAATATCTGAAGACTTCAATGTGAGGGAAATGGTATAACTGAGGGAGAAATGAGCTACAAATCTTCCCTGACAGAACTAAGAATGAAGGATAAGAATAATTAACTGCAATTGTAAAAACAATCACATTTTAAAGATTGATTTTTTGGTTTTTGTTTAGTTGGTCGGTGTTTCATTTTTGTGAGGCGGAGATACCTTTTCTGATTTTATTCATTATAAAAGTTATGTGTTACCACTCTCTTGGTTTCTAGGTACCAAAATAAAATACCACAGACTGGGTGGTTTTAACGAAAGAAATTTATTTTCTCACAATTCTGGAAGCTACAGTGTGAAATCAGGGTGTCAGCAGTGTTGGTGTCTTCTGAGACCTCTCTCATTGGCTTGTTGATTGCCACAACCTCTCTGTGTGTGTCTTGTGTCCTAATCTCTTCTTATAAGGACAGTCATAGTAGGTTAGGGCCTCCCCTAATGACCTAATTTTATCTTAATTACCTCTTTGAAGGTCCTATATCCAAACGGTCATATACTGAGATACCTAGTATCTCAGTGGATTAGGAATTCCAACTTGAATTTGCAGGGGGCACTGCACAAATTAATCTCATAACAGCAGCATAAAGAGGTCAGCAAAGACTTTTTTTGACTTGACATTTCCAATGTATTCCTACAACATTACTAGCACAGTTTCACAATCCTCATCTGAAAGTCTTAAGGCTGGATATATTTCATTAGTAAGACATTTGGGGATTTCTCAAAAGGCATTATAGGGCGCCTGGGTGGCTCAGTGGGTTAAGCCTCTGCCTTCGGCTCAGGTCATGATCTCAGGATCCTGGGATCGAGGCCCACATGGGCTCTCTGCTCAGTGGGGAGCCTGCTTCTGCCTCTCTGCCTACTTGTGACCTCTCTCTTTCTCTCTCAAATAAATAAATAAAATCTTTTTTTTAAAAAAAAAGGCATTATAGTACAAATACTACATAATTATATAACCTTCCAAGTGGGTTCTCAAATAGTGCCCCATGACCAAATGCATTAATATTTCTGCAAAATATAGAAATATTCACACCACGTGGGAAAATAAAGTCCATAAATCATCTCACCTCAGTGATACTCAGGTTTTACTGCTGAGTGATTACAGATCTTGTAAAATATGAAAATCTTTTCAGTTTTCAGTACTTTTTGGATAAGAGGAGTATGGAAAAAGGATAGTGTATTTGTAAGAACTTGAAGACAAAATAAGATTGCAAAGATTAAGATTAAAAAGTCCACATATTTCTTCCTCCTTCCTTTCTTCCTTCCTTTCTTTTTCTTTCTCTTTTAAGTATACTTTTTAATCCATATCCTCTATTCCTCCACCCACCCCCATTTACCTCCCTTTTGGTAGCCATCAGTTTGTTCTCCATAGTTAAAAGTGTATTTCTTGGTTTATCTCTCTCTTTCTCTCTCTCTCTCTCTCTTTTTTTCTTTGCTTATTTGTTTTGTTTCCTAAATTCCACATATGAGTGAGACCACATGGTATTTGTCTTTCTGTGATCAACTTATTTCTGTAGCTCCATTCATTTCATTGCAAATGGCAAGATTTCATTCTTCTTTATGGCTGAATGATATTCCATTGTATATATACACCATCTCTTTATCCACTCATCTATTTAAGAATACTTTGGCTGCTTCCATAGTTTGGCTACTGTAAATAACGCTGCAATAAAATAGGGGTGCACGTATCTGTATGAATTAGTGTTTTTTAATTTGGGGGGTAAATAGTTCTTGTTTCACTTTCTTGAGGAACCTCCATACTGTTTTCCAGAGTGGCTGCTCCAGTTTGCATTCCCACCAGGGGTGTAAGAGGATTCCCCTTTCTCTGTATCCTCACAAACACCTGTTGTTCCTTGTGTTTTTTATTTTAGCAGTTCTGACAGGAACCTCATGACAGTTTTGATTTGCGTTTCTTTGATAATGAGTGATATTAAGCATCTTTTCATGTGTCTGTTAGCCCTGTATATGTCTTCTTTGGAGAAATCTCTTTTCATGTTCATTTTTAAATTAGATTATTTGGCTTTTGGTATTGAGTTTTATCAGTTCTTTATATATACTGGATACTAACCCTTTACCATATATGTCACCTGCAAATATCTTCTCCCATTCAGTAGGTTGCCTTTAATTTTTTTGGCCACGACCTTCACTGTGCAGATGGTTTTCATTTTAGTGTAGTCTCAATCATTTAATTTTGCTTTTATTTCCTTACCTCAGGGGTCCTATCTAGAAAAATGTTGCTATGGCTGATGTCAGATTACTTCCTGTGCTCTCTTCAATGATTTTTTATTTTTATCTTTTTATTTATTTTAATTTAAATTTTAGGTATTTAACATGCCATGAAATATTGGTTTCTGGAGTAGAATTCAGTGATTCATCAACTATGTACAACACCCAGTGTTAATCATAACAAATGCCCTCCTTAAATCCTGTCACCTATCTAGCCCATCACCCACCCTCCTCCCTCCATCAATCTTCAGTTTTTTCTCTACCATTAAGAGTCTCTTATGGGGGAGCCTGGGTGGCTCAGGTGGCTGGGCGTGTGCCTTCAGTTCAGGTCATGATCTCAGAGTCTTGGGATTGAGCCCCACATCGAGCCCTACATCAAGCCCCTCATTGAGCCCCATATCGAGCCCCACATCTCAGGCTCCCAGCTCCACAGAGAGTCTGCTTTCCCTCTTCCTCTGCCCCTCTCCCTGCTTGTGCTTTCTCTGTCTCTCTCCCTCAAATGAATAAATAAATCGAATCCGGTATCTTACGTACCATTTCCACTTGATGATAGATTGCTGCCATGCACACCCAACCTTATGACTTATTTAGTGGTCCAGATTGTCCATTTCATAAAGAGAAGCTCAGGTAATATTGTCACTTGATGTCCCATGGTTAGGCATTCAGTCTCTATCCAGAGCTAAATACCGGGGAGGAGCTATTTCTCAAAAGGAGAATAATTATGTGTAGAAGAGGGCATGGGTTTTCTCTAAGGTCTGCACTGTGATTTCCCTTTTCTGCAAAGGATATCTATTTACTGTATAATAGAGTGAATATTTGTATAGCTATCTGAGTATTAAATATTCTCACAGTTAATTTTCTTTTTCAAAAATCTTTTGTTAGGGACGCCTGGGTGGCTCAGTTGGTTAAGCAGCTGCCTTCGGCTCGGGTCATGATCCCAGCATCCTGGGATCGAGTCCCACATCAGGCTCCTTGCCCCGCAGGGAGCCTGCCTCTCCCTCTGACTCTGCCTGCCACTCTGCCTGTGCTCTCTCTCTCTGACAAATAAATAAATAAAATCTTAAAAAATAAAAAAATAAAAATAAATCTTTTGTTAAAAATGTGTTCTTTGATCTGCTGGTCTTCCTCAATATTCTATTTTGGTTTTTATTATTTTTTATTCTATTCTATATTTTATTCTATTTTTTATTTTTATTATTTTTAAATATTCTATTTGGTTTTTATTATTTTTGTTGTTTATATTCATTTTTTCCATCACTTTCTTATTATACTTTTTTCTTTACATTTTCCTTCTTTTGTTTTTTACAGCTACTGCCCTTTGACTTGATTGTTTCCAAGTTTTCCTCTTTTAGTTTTCTATTTGAGACACTTTCTTCTTAGATTTTCTATACTTTGTTCTCATATCCCCTTCTATTTCTGTATTTTCTTTTAATTTTATTTATTTTTACTAGTTCTTATTAGTGCCATTTTAAGTTTTTAACACATACCCCTGGAACAGGATTTTTATATTTATCCTTATAGAGCTTATTGAATTCCAATGGAAAAACCTGCACAGTATGTAAGAATATTTAATATAGTATAGTTGGATTAGCATTTGAGAAGAGCAAAATTATAAGATTAATATTGCTGGAAATCAAAGGGTCCCGACATGAAAAATTTTGTGTCATCACTACTAGCTCTTTTGAGTACACTCACCAATCTGCATCTTTGAATATTAAGGGAGTGTGAAGAAAGGAACGCCATGTTCATATGCTATAGCCAAGTAAGTAAATGGTGTTATATTTATTATAAAAAGGACCATGTTAATAAGCTCCATAGTTGTAAAGATTTCATCCTCAATCAAATGTTAAGTAATTTCATAAGCTTCCATACAAAATATAAATACTGTAGCTACTCTTAGGACCTCTAATAAAGTCCAACATATGTTATTTTATTTTTTAAGTAATATTTTAAACATTTTTATATTAATATGTCTGACCCAGAACAGTCTATAGCATATCCGAAAAAATTTTAAGTACCCAAAGTCTCTCTGCCAACAGCATAAACACAGCTGCAATGTCAAATTTCTCAGCAGTGAAAATACTATTTTCCCAAGAAACAATCTTGGAGACAGATGTTTAAGGAGAAATTCCAATCTGCTATCATATATATCTTCATAAAAAACTGATTGAACAAGCATCATATCTTGCAGTAATATAAATAAATCTCAAGGAATTCCTACAGGGATTTCTTACAGCAAACACATTACCATTTAAATAATACATTTCATTAGTATATTCTACAAGCAAATATATCTTACAGTAGTAATATTCTTAAGTAACGCTTAACATATTTTACATGTTATATATTACTTGACATTTCTTGGATTAAATATATTTTTAAATTTTAGTGTGGATAAATTTTGGCAAGAAGCAAAAAAAAAAAAAAAAAAAAATATTTGCTTGACCAATGGCTAAGTACATTCTCTATAGCTAGAATGCCTGGATTCACTTTCTGGCTCTGAAACTTATTAGCTGTGTTATTTTAGGCAAATTATTTGACCTGTGCCTCAGCTTTCACACCTATGAAATCAGGCTAATAATATATGTATTCACAGAATTACTACAAGGGTCAAACACTATATGAAATGTTTAGCATTTACAAGTAATATCAAAGAACTTGCTGTTTTTCTAACGTGGCTCAACAGAATGACTAGAGCCAGACTCATAGTTTCTAATACCAGCTTTATTGTTTGTTATCTCCATAACAACATTTAACTTTTCATACCTCAGTTTCCTTACCTAGAAAATGAGAATAATAATATTTACCTCATAAAACTATTGTGGGTTGATATACGTAAAGTACTGTGGCTGGTACACAGTAATATCTATACAAATGCATATGCTTTTACCAGCAGCCCTTGCTTACCCTGAATGCCAGTAAAGCTTGAAAGCCCTAATAGCTTAGTGGAATTTTTAGGTAGCCCATCCTCCCCTGACCCACTGAATACCACTATGAGGTAATTCCTCTCGGATTCTTCCTGCCAAGATTCTCCGTGCCCTTCAGGCAACTAGAAGTTTACAGTTAATTATTTATATATATATTTTTTCAAAGGTTTTTAAAAAAATTTATTTGACACAGAGAGAAATCACATGTAGGCAGAGAGGCAGGCAGAGAGAGAGAGGAGGAAACAGGCTCCCCACTAAGCAGAGAGCCCCAATGAGGGGCTCAATCCCAGGGTCCTGAGACCATGACCTGAGCTGAAGGCAGAGGTTTAACCCACCAAGCCACCCAGGGGCCCCAATTATTTAGATTTTAGATTAAAACAATAAGGAGAGAGATACAGAATCAGCTGAAGGTTATACCATATTTGACTTGGCTCTGGTTCTCCTACTCTGGAACTATTTTTTATCTAAATATCTTTATGTCTAAATATTGATCAAAGTCACTTAGTTTCTCTGCTCCTCAATTTTCTCACTTGTAAAATCAAAGGATTGTAACCAGAAATCCCTTGTGTCTCTTCTGGATGTAAAATTCTGAAACTCCAGCGTTCTACCCACATGGTAGATGGCATTTGGGTGTAGTGTGTGGTCTGAGAGAGAACGAGGATCTGAGTTGCTATTTGCATCATGTCCATAGCTCAAATACCACTCACTATTGGTAGCAGCTGCCTAAACTGTGGGTCTCTACAAATCCTGTAATTTCTTCTTATTGTGGAGAAAAGCAACCAAAGTAAATTGGAATAACAGAATTTTATAGGTTTGAAAGCCTCTAAAATCCTTACAAATCCAAGCATAAATTTGGGGGTTTAAATGAGGAAATATATATTTGTAAAAGTTCTTCACACAGTTAGTACATTTTACAAATGCAAGATGTGATCGTGTATAAAATCAATCTGGTCTTAACCTATTTTAGCCAAAGAACTTTATAACAAGTCATATAGATAGAAACCTCTTGATTAGTCCTTGATTCTAAACTGACATCAAAGCATTTCTACATGATAAGATGTCCAAGTAAGATTTCATGTATATGAAGTCATACCAGTTGCTAGGAGGATAAGCAGCTTTACTTTGATGGTTTTGAATTTCCATATTTACTTTCAGCTCCTCTGCCAGAGGCACATACTTTTTTATTCCCCTCTGCCTCCGGATAAGTTTCTATGATATCTTTAATAGCAAGGCATTTTTTCCTACTGCTTTTTTATTTTTATCATATAGTAGAATAACTAATCTGTTGGAAAAATTTGTTTATCCATTATTGCTCTTGGGGTGTCATGTAGTAGTTAATTCTATAGTATCCTTTAAAATATGGCTTGGGTTTATCTTTGTAGTATAATAGAGTGATCCATTTACCATCACATAGTTGAAGGACAAGTTTTTGGTGCAAAGTAGTGCAAAATCACATTTTAATTCCTGGCATAATGTTTATCACATTGGTACATCTCTCCACATACTCTGCAACATCCATGCAGATATGTTTTTTTAAAATATGTTTCTTGATCATATATTCATTGTTTCACTAATCACCTCAACAGATCTCTAGGAGTATTATTAACTAGGCTTTTCATGATCATATATGTAATTATTTCTTTAAAATTTTATATTTCACTTTAATACAGTAAAATTAACTTTTCTATGAGTTTTGACTAATGCATAGTCACATAACCACCCCTATGGTCAAGATATATAATAGTTGCACGACCCAAAAACTTCCCTCTTGCAGACCCTTTGCAGTCAACCCCCAATCCCTAAACTCTGGCAACTACTGATTTGGTATTTTCCCAAAAAGTTACCTTTTCCAAAATGTCATATAAATAGAATCATATGGATGGATTGGGCCTTTTATGTATCACTTCTTTCATTTAGAATACTGTGTTTGAGGGACCACCTGGGTGATTCAGTTGGTTAAGTGTCTGCCCTAGGCTCAGGTCCTGATCTCCCGGTCCTGGGATTGAGTCCTGAGTCAGGCTCCCTGCTCTCAGAAGCAGGAGAACAAAACTTCTTCTCCTGCTCATACACACATGCTCCTCCCCGACCATGCGCTAGCGTGCGCTCTCCCTCTCGCTCTCTCTCATATGCACACACGCGCTCCCTCTCTCAAATAAATGAATGTGGTCTTTTTAAAAAAGGGAATAATGTATTTGAGATTCATCAATGCTGTTGCTTGCGTCAATAGTTTGTTTCTGAGTAGAATTCCATAAATATCACGGATATATCCTGTCCCATTTGTTCATTCCCATAAGCACTTAAGAGTTGTTTCCAAATTTTGATGAATATGGGTAAAGCTGGTATCAACATTTGCTTGCAGGGTTTTGTGTGAACCTAAGTGTTAATTTACCTTGTGTAAATACTCAGGACTGGGATCCATGGGTCTATCCTATTTTATGTTTAAATTTGTAAGAAACTGCCGAACTTCCTTCCGAAGTCACTGTACCATTTTGCATTTTCATCAGCTGTGTATGAGAGTTCTAGGCGCTACAAATACTCATCAACACTTGGTATTATCAGTCTTTTTTTATTATAGCTAATTTTGTGAGTATACAGCAACATCTCTTTGTGGTTTCAATTTGTATTTCTTTTATGACAAATAATTTTTTCATGAGCTTATTACCCATTTGTATGTCTTCTTTTTTAAATTTCAAAAATTTATTTTTAAATTACAGTTTAATTAATATATAATATCATGTTAGTTTTAGATTTATAACATAATGATTTGGTATTTGTATATACTACAAAATGATCACTAAAATAAGTCTAGTTACCATCCATTATCATACAAAATTACACATTGTTTTTGTGATAAGAGCTTTTAAGATTTACTGTCTTACAGCTTTCACATATGCAATACAATTATTGATGATAGTGACCATGCTGTACCTTACATCCCCATATTACTAATTTTATAACTGGAATTTTATACCTCTTGACCATATATCTTCTTTGGTGAAGTCTGTTCAAAACTTTTACTCGTTTAAAGAAATTTGGGCAGAACCTGGGTGGTTCAGTCAGTTCAGTGGCTGACTCTTGATTTCGACTCAGGTCATGATCTCAGGATCCTTGGACTGAAGCCCATGTTGGGCTCGGCACTCAAGGGGGAGTTCTGCTTAAGGATTCTCTCTTCCTCTCCTTCTGCCCCTCCCTCTGCTTGTGCTCTCTCCCTCTCT
The DNA here is from genome assembly GCF_030435805.1 of Mustela lutreola. NCBI lineage: Eukaryota > Metazoa > Chordata > Mammalia > Carnivora > Mustelidae > Mustela > Mustela lutreola. Next base: position 72,012,271 of record NC_081297.1, on the reverse strand, counting down.
CTCTAAAATAAATAAATCTTTAAAGAAAATAAATACCAAATAAATTTGGTTGTTTCTTATTACTTAGATTTTTAAAAATTATAGTAAACAACATAACATAATATTTAACTTCAAACCATTCATAAGTATTATTTCATTGATATTAAATACATGTACAATGCTGTGTAACTGTCATTACTATCTATACCCAAAACTTCATCTTTCCCAACAAAAGCTCTCTACCTATTAAACACTAACACTCTCTTCCCCTTTCTTCCCCTAGTTCCTAGTAATTTCTTTACTTTCTATCTCTCATAATTTTTCTATTCTAGCTGCCTCATATAAGTGGAATCTTACATTGGACTTTTGTGTCTGGCTTATTTCCCTAAGCCTAATTTATTTGTTTATAAATATAAATAATTATAAGCATAATTTGTCATGTTTACAAGTCCATTTGTGTTGTATCATATATCAAAATTTCATTCCTTTTTGTGACTGAATAATATTCTATTGTATCAGATTACTGAGCTCTGTGTTCTGTTCATAAGTTTATTTGTATCAGATATATAATTAACAAATATTTTCTCCTGGTTTGTTGTTTCTCTTTTCATTTTCTTTGAGGTTTTCCAAAGAGGAAAAAAAATTAATTTTGATGAAATCCAAAGTATCAGTTTTTTTTAAGAACTATGATTTTGATGTCATATCTAAGAACTCATTTCCCAAACCTGGTGTCACAATGATTTCCTCCTATGCATTCTTCTAATATTTTGAAGTTTTCTACTTAGGTCTGTGACCCATTTTGAGCAAATTGTTATCTAAAGTGTCAAGTATAAATCAAGTTAATGTTTTGCGTGATCCAGTTGTTCCAGCACAATTTATTTTTTATTTTTTATTTTTTAAAGACTTTATTTATTTATTTGACAGAGACACAAATAGAGAGGGAACACAAGCAGGGAAAGTGGGAGAGGGAGAAGCAGGGTTCCCGCTGAGCAGGGAGCCTGATATGGGCCTCGATCCCATGACACTGGGATCATGACCTGATCTGAAGGCAGACGCTTAACAACTGAGCCACCCAGGTACCCTCCAGCACAATTTTTTGAAAAGACAAACCTTTCTCCATTGAATTACCTTTGCATTTTTGTCAAAAATCAATTAACCATATTCTTAAGGGCTTAATTCTGGACCGTATTATGTTCTTTTGATATGTGTCCATCCTTTTGCCAAAACCACATTGTCATGATTATAATAGATTTATAGGAAGTCTTGAAATCAGATAGTGTGAATCCTCCAACATCTTTTTCTTGTTTTGGCTACCGTACTTCCTCTGTCTTTACATATAAATTCTAGAAACAGTTTGTTGATATCTACAAGAAAAAAAAAATTTTTTTTTTGAGAGAGAGCATGTGCCCATGTGACCCGGGGGGCAGGGGAGGCAGATGGAGAGGGAGAGAGAATCTTAAGCAGGCTTAAGGCCCAGTGCGGAACCCCACTTGGGGCTTGATCTCACAATCCTGAGATCATGATCTGTGTTGAAATCAAGAGTAGGATACTTAACCCACTGAGCCACCCAGCTGCTCCAGTATCTACAAGAAATTCTGCTGGGATTTTATTTATTTTTTTTTTGAAGATTTATTTATTTGACAGACAGAGTTCACAAGTAGGCAGAGAGGGAGGCAGAGAGAGAGGGAGAAAGCAGGCTCCCTGCCGAGCAGAGAGACCAACGCGGGGCTCGATCCCAGGACCCCGAGATCACGACCCGAGCCGAAGGCAGAGGCCTTAACCCACTGAGCCACCCAGGCGCCCCTCTGCTGGGATTTTAATTGGGATTGGGGTGAATCTATAGATCAACTTGGTGAGAATTGACATCTTAACATTTATGATTATTTTTAGATGCAACTATTTGATTCTAAATTTCTGTGACAAATCTTTTATTTCTAAATATAATATGATATTGTCTTATCTTAGCTAACCTAATACAGATATTTAAAATTAAGTTTTTTCTTTATCAATTGAGTTGTTTCCAGGTGATTTTATGTTGTAATAGGTTATTCTCCACTATGAAGTTTTAGTAATGCAAAGCTACCGTCATTTTTATTTATTATTTTAAATATATTATTATTATTAAAAGGCTGATGATTTTTCCTTGATTTTGGAACTATTTAGATCTTTATACGAGCTAAAGTCTTTGTTTATTGATTGATTGTGGTAAAATATACATAATAAAAATTTACCATTTTAATTATTTTAAGTATATAGTTTAGAGGCATTAATTTCATTCACATTGTTGAGCAATCATTACCACCATTCATTTCAGAACCTTTTTCATCTTCTCAAATGGAAGGTATTATTTAAATTATTATTTAACGACTCCTATGTCCATTATCCCCTAGCCTCTAACAACTACCACTCCACTTTTTCTATGAATTTGACTACTCTAGGTTCATTCTGTAAGTGGAATCATACAGTATTCCACCTTTTGTGACTGGCTTATTTCACTTACCATAATGTCTTCAAGGTTCATCCATATTGTAGCATGTGTCAGAATTTCTTTTAAGACTGAATAAATTTCCATTGTATGTATACCGTAGTTTTTCATCCATTCACTCACTGATGGACACTTGGATTGCCTCCACCTTTTGGCTTTTGTGAATAATGCAGGATGGCTATGGATGTACAAATATCTGTCTGAGTCCCTCCTTTCAGTTATTTTGGGTATATTCCAGAAATGGAATTGCTAGATGGTATTCTAGGTTTAATTTTTTTTTTTTTTTGAGAAACCACCATACTATTCAGTTGAAGTCTTAAAAGAATGGTTTACTTATTTAACACTGCTTTTTATATGTTATTGCCAGATTTATGGAAAATATTTAAGAAACAAATTGGATTGTAGATATTAATGGACAATAGTGCGGCAAGTAGGGAGAGTCAGGAAGAACCCAATGAGAGAAAATGTATCTCAACAAATAATTTCTAACATCTCCTTGTACTTACATTAGTGCTAAAACTGCAGTATATCACAGCGTCATTAATAGCTTTCTCAAATTCTGATATTGGAGATATAGTCAGAATATGGATTTTAAAAAACTTTTTTTTAAAGATTTTATTTATTTATTTGACAGACAGAGATCACAAGTAGGCAGAGAGAGAGAGGAGGAAGCAGGCTCCCCGCTGAGCAGAGAGCCTGATGTAGGGCTCGATCTCAGGATCCTGGGATCATGACCTGAGCCGAAGGCAGAAGCCCTAACCCACTGAGCCACCCAGGCACCCCTGGATTTAAAATTTTTAAATTTATGTCTATGCAAAAGGAAAATCTGACATTCCAAATTCCTTAGCTCTGCAAACAACTTTGTACCAGGTTTTTAAAAAAATTAGTAATTCTTTTAATAAGCCATTTTTGGCTTTATCCAGAATTTATTATAACACATTTTAAAATTCTATGGGAAGCAAATACAAACACTACAAATAATTCAGTTGTTTATTTATTAAGATGTCTATATGTGTCAGTCATTGTGCTAGATGCTTGGAATTTTAAAAACAAGACACTTCATTTAGAATCTACTACAGATATGAGGAAAAAAAGTGAATTGAAAAAAATAATTATGTCTTAGATGGAACAGTACTTCTATTATTACCACATATGGAAGAGGTGCAAAGTATCCAAAAACTTTTGTGTAGAGACTGCTTTAATGGTGTGGGTAGTATTTGCACACTGAAGAGAGTTTCAGATGTCATTAACTGGAAACTAGACTTCAAGGTACATTGGGCCCCAAACTATGGAGAAAAGTGAGATCCTCAGAACTGACCTTTCTTCCTTTCTCCTTCCCTTCCAGTCACTCAGTAAAAGAATATTTTAAAAACCATCTCACTGATCTAGCCAGATCTGTTTTCAGGAGCTAAAAACGTTTATCATGCACTATTCTATTTTAACACAAGCAAAGGCTAAAGACTGTTGACAGAGGAAACAGTGGCTTCATCTGGTTTGACGCTGATTCAAGCCTTAGCCTGGGGCCACTTTTGAGCCATTAAAGCCAATTAATCCTGAAGTACTTAATCTCCATCATCCTCAGTCACTCTAACAACTCCAAATCACAATCTCTTTCCTTCACCAACATTTATACTCTACCCTATTTCAAAGTATTGCTGTCATGTTACTACTTTATACTTTCTCCCCAATAAATCACTCTCCCTCTGGTGGTTTCCTGCCCACCTTAACCCTTTTTATAGTGCCTTTTGGAGTACTGTCCCCAACAATCAACCAGCCAAACAAACCCTTTTCTCAAGGACATTGATTTTCCTTTCCTCTTTGAATTGGCTGCTAGAAAGCTTAGAGCCAATTTTGTGAATGAACTCTACTTCCATTTCCATGGAAGTGCAGTTCATTTTACCATCTTATTCTTATTTCTCCTTTGCTTTATCACTAATACTTTTTAAAACTCTGCCATGTTGTTAACATCTTTGTAAAACTTATTTAAGTACCCTTTATTTATTTATTTTTAAGTAAGTTTCACGCTCAGTACAGAGCCCATTGCGGGGCTTGAACTCACAACCCTGAGATCAAGACCTCAGCTAAGGTCAAGAGTTGGTGGCAACTAAGACACCCACGTGTCCCCTCCTTAAGTACCCTTTAGAGTAACATGAGATTACAATAAATAAATATTACTCTAGTAGTCACTCATTACATATCCAAATCTATTTTTTCTCCTTTACTAACAGAATACCAGTTTTACTTGGAATATCATTATGTCCCAGATCAAACAATTTTGATTTTTTTTTTAGGTTCCTTTAAAGCCAGGAATGTTCAGTTGATATGGTTTTAGCTAGTGAGATATAAATAGAAGTCTACCTCAGAGTTTCCAGAACAGCTATTGTTTTACTATTAAAAGGAAGTTGCACACACTTTGCCCTTCTCTTTTTCTTCTTCCTGTCTATAACTAGAGCATGATGCGTTGCATTACAGAAGCCATCTTGGTACCATGAGGTCAAAAGCCACATGCTAAGAATGGTGTCACAGGAAGCAAGCACGATCCTTCCCTGATGGTCTCATGAAGCCACAATACCAACCCTGAAATGCTTATTCTTAAACTTTTTATTTTATAACATCAGTAAATTCCCTATTTAGTTAATCTAGGTTCAGATCCTGTTACATACCACCAAGTGCAAACCTCTTCCCGATTCTATACTTTGGTTTCCCACCCTGCCAAATATGCCTTCCCTGGCCCTTGCCTTCAGTAGCTGCCTTCTTATCACACTCTTTTGACTATAACCCCAGATTGTTCATCCCCTCACACCAAAAGAAGCAAAGGCCTGAGAGGAGGTATTGTCATTCTCTTTTTTATTTTATTTATTTATTTATTTATTTATTTAAAGATTTTATTTATTTATCAGAGAGAGAGGGGGAGAGAGCGAGCACAGGCAGACAGAATGGCAGGCAGAGGCAGAGGGAGAAGCAGGCTTCCTGCTGAGCAAGGAGCCCGATGTGGGACTCTATCCCAGGGCGCTGGGATCATGACCTGAGCTGAAGGCAGCTGCTTAACCAAACGAGCCACCCAGGCGTCCCTGTCATTCTCTTTTTTAAAAAGAAATCTGTTTTAACCATTATTTTTCCACTCTTGAACTTCTTTCAGTTCTCACTGTTATCATTATCTGATCTCCTAAAAAAAAGTCTCTGCAATCTTACTGTCTACCCAGAACTTTATACACATTCTAGACAATCTCAATATTGATACTCAAGATCCTAATCTTGAAGTTTCTGAACTTCTTCAACCACTCCAATAGCCCATACTCAAAGTCTCATTCAGGAACATGTTATCTCTTTGAGCTCCTCTCTGTGTTGTTTTTTATAAAGATATCTCTTAGACCTTCGGTGTACACGTAATTTTTTTAAAAGACTGCCTCTTAATTAACAAATTAAACCATTTACAATGTTCATGGCTATGGTAAGTTTGGACAAATATTACCATCTTATTTTGTAGTTACCGTGTACTATGTTTTCCTGTTGTTTCATTTTATACCCATTTTGTTTTTTGCTAGGGATAACCAGGTTTTATTAATTTCATTTTTATTTTAACTGTTTAGGGGTTATGTATTCTATTTCTATTTTAGTAGTAATTAAGGTTTGCTTTACAATTTTGCTGAGGTAAAATTTATGTGCCATACAATGTACCAATTGAAAGAGGATGATTTTTCAATAATATTTAGTAAATTTATACTGTTATCACTATAATTTAGTTTTATTTATTTATTTATTTATGTTTAAAGAAGATTTTATTTATTGATTTGACAGACAAAGATCACAAGTAGGCAGAGAGGCAGGCAGAGAGAGAGGAGGAAGCAGGCTCCCTGCTGAGCAGAGAGCCCTATGTGGGGCCCTATCCCAGGACCCTGGGACCATGACCTGAGCCGAAGGCAGACCAACCCACTGAGCCACCCAGGCGCCCCACTATTCTAGTTTTAGAACTCTCTTATCATCCTCTAAAATTTCATTATGTCTTTTATAGTCCATCCCCTCCCCTGCTCAGCCTCAGACACACATCGATTTTCTATCTGTATAGTTTTGCCTTTTCTAAAAATGTCATAGAAAATGCAACCATACACTATGCAGACTTTTATGTCTGGCTTCTTAGATAATAATTTGAGGTTTATCCATATTGTTGCCTGTATCAGTTTATTAATTCCTGTTTATTGCTGGGTAGCATTCATTGCACAGATATGCCATTTTCTGTTTATTCATTCATTAATGAGTTGATGGACATTTAAATTGTTTCTAATTGTGGGTTTTTGTGAATACTGTTGCTATGAATGTTCATATACAGGTCTTTGTATAGACAAATGTTTCCAGTTCCCTTGAGTGAATATCTAGAACTGGAATGGCTAGGTCATATGAGAAGAATGTGTTGCTGCTACCCACTGCTTGGCATAAGCCAGAAAAGGTGGGGACAGCTAAACTCTGGTTATGTGTGCTCCAACCAATAATCCTGAAAGTTCCACTGGGCTCTTGTTCTCACCCCTCTTATAGAATCCTTCTGAACCTTCAGCACCCCTAAAACAACTCCCATATTTTTAACAGTCTGTCCTCTTCTTTTTTCACATTTGGTTTGGGTTCTCCCTCAAACTGAGCTCATCTGCTTTTTACCTTCTGGAATATCTCATAATATCTTGCCCACAAACAGCACCTTTACGTGGTTTTCTTTCTTTCTTTCTTTCTTTCTTTCTTTCTTTCTTTCTTTCTTTCTTTCTTTCTTTTTCTTCTTTTTCCTATTTTATTTTTTATTTGACAGAGAGAGAGAGAGCACAAGCAGGCAGAGGGAGAAGGAGAAGCAGGCTCCCTCCTGAGTAAGGAGCCTGACATGGGGCTCAATCCCAGGACCCTGGGATCATGACCTGAGCTGAAGGCAGCTGCTTAACCAACTGAGCCACCCAGGCACCACTTTACTTGGTTTTCAACACTGCTATGAATTTATTTATAGTGTAACTGTTCTGAGATTAGAAGTTCTGACCATAAGACAGTAGACGACAATCAGATCCCAGAGTAATATGATAGACCCACATGCAGGTTTCCAAAGCAAATGTTTGATAATCATTTAGAAAACCTACCTATGATGAAAATGTAAACAGGTTAAGAAAGTGGAGGAGGAAGAAAATTTGTGGAGAGGTTTCTTTGGAGAGAGCTACTGCCATATTGATAATTCCACTTCTGTCCTACAATGCTCCCCCTCCCTCCTTCCCTCGAGCCCAGCCAGAACAGGCTTCAGGGGACCCCCCCGAGGACTTGATATGTGTTCCCTGAAGCTGGAAAGCATATTGTTCTGATGGCTGACAGAAACCTTCAGCATCAAAAGACAAGAACCAATGGCAATTGTCCCAGGAAGTCAGGGCAGAGACACCAAGTGGTGTTTTGCTTTGAGCAGTAACTGTATTCCCTTCTGATACAAGCCAAAGGTGACCATCAGGATGAGGTGTAGAGCTTTGGGGAGGAAAACTGGCCAAGGGTCATTTTTTAAAAAGTGTCATGTCATTTCTGCAAAAAGAAAAGGGCTGTGTGAGTGGACCAAGACTCTGGAAGGGAAGCAGCAGGGGCCACTGAAGAAAATGAAGTCATCACAGCACACGCATTTGGAGAAACACAACCAAAGAACATAAAAAATACATGTAAGAGAGTCTTCTTTAAACACCTGCAAAGCTGCAAGTGTATGACATCACTTAAAACAGTATCAGTCAGATGAGAGCTTTCTGTGTCCCTTTTCCTTTCTTCTGCCTTTATCCTCCAACCTGGCAGGGGCTGGTAAGCTGTGAGTTTGAAAAGAAGCTAATGACATCTCTTCCAGGTATCAGGAAGCCTGCCTGAAGCTAGCCCTGACTCTAGGAAAAGGGAGGATTTCATTCCAAATCAGTTTTAGGATTATGATTCTTATAAAGAATTGGTCATGCTAATTTCCATATTCAGACTGTGTTTTGTGACTTAAAGGGAGCATAAGAGTATCTATTTCCTAAGAGACACCAAAAGAGTAATGGGGGCCTGCTAGAAGTCTCAAGGGGGCAGCAGAACCACGTCCCTCACTTAATAAGTTTAAAGGGACGGTAGCTAACCACATAAAAGTTAGTTCATCAATTGCAAGTCTTAGGTTGGGCTTGTTAAATGATATGATTACAATTTTTACTTCTGTTCTGTTATTTCTAGGGATTTAAAGTTGAGCGAGAGGCTGAAGTGTTTTCGTAATCCAGTCGTTTCACTTCTGAAATCATTTCTTTTGGTTTCTGAAAATAACTGCCTACTTTTCCCGCATTCTTACTGTTTCTTTGTATATACTTTTAGCCACCAGTTCATTACATTTTCTGTTTCCCCAGCTTGGGCTCAACTCCCTTTCCTTTCCAGTCAAGACATTCCAGTGCATTATTTCGATTTGCTATTCTGTTTCCAGGATGCAACCTGCTGTTGTACCTCATCCTTGCACTGACCCTGCTAATCTGCCTTTTCTAGTTCTAGACACAGGCTGCTGAGCAATGTTGAAGAAATCATTTAACCCCACACCCAGCAAATTCTTATTCTCCAAACTCAGTTGGACTCCTGGTACTTCTTTGCAACACATTGATATATTTTCTTGGGTCAGTTCCCCTTTTCCACCCACTTTAGTAGCTATTATGATTTTTGGGGGGTGAGCAGTCATTTGCCTGAATAAACTCATATTTCACAGAAAATATTGAAAAAGTTTTGTGAGCAAACTCTCCATCTAAAATTTTATATTTCCTTCTCGTTCCCTGATTCCTCTAGTCTAAGGTATAGATTATCTCCCCACTGCTTGGATCTATTTTGTTTGCCAGTGTCCTATGATATGTTCACTGTGTATCAGTAACCAGAAGCCCTTGTTGAATGCAGATTCTGATTCAGCAGGTCTGGGTGGGGCCTAAGGTTGTGTGTTTCCAGCAACGTTCCAGGTGATGCGGATACTGTTGGTCCACAGCCCACACTTAGAGTAGCAATGCTATTGTTTGGCATCCTCTCATCTCCTTTTGCTCTACTCATTATTCTTGTTTTATTTTCACACTCTCCCTACTGACTTTTCAGCATATAAAATGCTTGAATTTCTCCAATATTTAAAAAAAGTACCTTTCCAAAATCTTTTCTTCTTAAGGCATCACTCTATCTCCTACGTAACATTCTCTATGTTACCTATTTAACCTAGCAAATTTTTCTAAAGCTTAGCAGCTGAAAATAACAATTTCTGGGAGCTGAAAAACCCAGGCATGGTGTAGCTACGTCCTCTGGCTGCAATTGAGATATAATCTTGGGTGACAGTCACCTCAAAGCTTGTCTAGGGAAGGATCCATTTCTAAATTCATTTATCTACTAATGGTGGGATTAGTTCCTTGTGCCTGGTTGGACTGAGGGCCTCACTTTCTTATTGGCTACTGCCTAGAAGCCTCCGTCAGTGCTTTGTCATGTGGGCCTCTCAACAGAGCATCTCACAACATGGCAGCTGGCTCCCATCAGAGTTCACACAGAGTGCAAGCAAGGGCGAGCAAGACAGAATCCAGTCTTCTTGTAACCCATCACTTTTGCTATATTCTGTTCATTAGAAGCAAGTCACTAAGTCTAACCTACACTCAGGGGAAGGGGACTCCACAAAGGCATGAATACCAAGTGGTCGTTTTTAGAAGCTGTCTACCATACCTTCCCAGCCAAGGCTCTTGAAAAAGTCTACACTGGCTTTCCCCATTCTGCCAACTTTCATTCACTTTTTGAACCTTTAGGTTTTTGGTTCTCACTTTCACTGCTTACTAAAGATGCCCTAATTGTCAAATCCAGAAATCACTTCTCACTTCTCACCTTTCCTGCCCTTTTACTGAGCGTTCATAACCCACTCTCTCTTGATTTTATCCCTATTCCTTGAACCAAAACTTCTCAATACCCTTTCTAGCTCCTCTTCATCGATGCATATTTTGAAGTAGATATTTCATATGTTCCTGTACATTGTCTTCTCTTTGCTCTGCATACAGTCCTCTCGTCTTCACCTACAGATTCTGTTAACCTCAAAAATAAAAATGTGTTCAGTTGAGAAATTACAACTTAGGACAAGCAATCTGTGGCAAAAACGATAGGCAAATTAGGAGAACAAGGAAAGCAATGCTCTTTTATAGAGGAAAGGGGGGAGTTGGGAGGGCGCTTATGAACTAAAAGCCAGTTGGAGTAAACTGGAAATTCGCAGTATAGTGGCTTTTCCTTGGCTAAGTTGTGACTGCCTCTCATTGGCTGGCCGGGTGCATGCTTGGGTTCCTGCTGGGGTAGCAAGGTAGTAGCTAAAGTAGTATCCACTTGCAAGGTCTAGCTCTTCTTGTTGAGGTCTGCAATCCACGATATACATATAGCAATTTAAAAATTTAGAACTTATATGTTAACACTCTGCATACATTTTCCAGATAGGGGAACCAGCCTATTTACAAATCAATAATCCAATATTTAAATCTGAACAAATTATATGTGACTCTCTTATTCACTCTGATTTCTTGCACTTTATCCCCACTCCTTTCTTATCCTACTTTTCTTTTATTGCTATCTCAAACACAGAATGGTAGGTGTAGTGCAATGTATATAACCATGAAAGAGAAATATAGAAATATCTTAAGGTTTTTCATTTTCTATGTCATAATTTTTAGTGAGAGATTGCATGAAATCAGCCTATCCACTGGCATACTTTATCCTCCCAGTCCCATATAAGGTAACTTAAGTGGGAATATTAATGGCTTGATGCTTTTAGAAAGGGCCTGTCATAAATTATTTGACCCCTTGCCCAAACAAAAGCAAAAATTAAATCCACTGGACAACACAATCTGCAAGTGAGCTGATTAGCATTGCCAAAATAGGGCAAATATTTAGTCATTAGGAGACATCTTGAATGACAATACTCTTAAGAGCTGTCCATTAGAATAGGTGTATGTCAAGATACAGACACTTGAGAAAGGCAAATGAGCAAATATAGATAATCCATTAGTTCTCAATTAGAATTAGTGAGAGCCTGGTGTGGAGGAATGCAACAGAAGAAGCTTCCATTACTTGTTTATCCTACTTATCTGAAGTCAGAGCCAATAATCCCTGTGATCCCAAGAATGGTGATAAATGTTTTTCCACATTTAGAAAGAGCCAATTGGCAGAACCTTTACAAATAGGCCAATGCCTGCTCTTAGTAACATGATACAAATAAGGCTTTGCTGAGTTAATTCTGATGGGTCATGTGCCTTGACTTGTTTCTTATTAGCACAGAGATAGATTTACACCAATTCTCCTGCTTTCTGGCTCCGTGCCTTTTGCAACCACCTGCATGCACTTAAGAGACAGAAGAGTGACATTAATATTTCAGGAAGAAAACCAAGCTACCTGACCTATGGAAGTATGACCTTTGCATCTGTCAAGTGCCAGGTTGTCTCCAAACCAATATGGGAACATCTATAAGACTTTGGGTTCAAAAACAGTTTCACAGCACGTCTTTGCTGTATTCCAAGGAAACTATTTTTTCCCCCTCCCTTGATTTGGTTCTTTTAGTCCAAGCTAAATCCTAAGTATCTTTTAGGTCTCTGCTTTTTCTCTTTACCCCTACTAGTATTTATGTTGTCATTTGGGCAACTCAGTTTCTGTGCTTGACCAATATCTGATTCTGCATTTGCTTTATTTTACTAGGTCTCTTTGACCTGCTTGTGTCCTCCTCTGTATCTGGTTTAAATTTTTGGCTGCTTTTGTTTTAGCTGTCCTCTAACAGTCTGTCGAAACTTCCATCCATTGGAGAGCTACATTAGAACAGTGTATACTGGCTTATCAGACCCTATGACCTTCCATCTTCTAAAATGATTTTATTTGTATGATTTTGAGTTGAAGCTGTCTGACAGCATTGGATTATGACCTATGTAACATTTTTTGTTCAATTCTTATCCTTTGTATTTATAACATGAATGCTGAGTATCCATGGGAAAAAATGTTTCATTTACCTTTTAGAAATCATTTGGAGTTATTATTCCCCTAAATGCACACAGAATGATACCTTATTAATTAATAGATAGAAATCTAGGAAGAAAAACTCACTATTTTTTTAATCTCAACTAATTAACACCATATGTTAATCTAAGTGATTTTTATAATTTTCAAACTTGGTCTCATCTAAGAAGTAAGACTGTTTATACTATCCCCAAGGAGGCTTGTACCCCTACAAGTGCCATTTCAAATATTTTAACTCTTTCATTATTGCCAATTTTCAGAATACAGAATTTTCAATTCTTAGTGGATTATTTCTTTACAGAGGCAATGTGTTTGTTGTGTGGATTAAATAACTTGGAACAGATCCTAACACATAGCATAGACATTTGCTAGTATAACTTTTTTTTTTTTTAAGAATTTATTTATTTGACAGAGTAAGATCACAAGTAGGCAGAGAGGCAGGCAGAGAGAGAGAGAGGAGGAAGCAGGCTCTCTGCTGAGCAGAGAGCACGATGTGGGACTCGATCCCAGGACCCTGAGATCATGACCTGAGCCAAAGGCAGTGGTTTAACCCACTGAGCCATCCAGGCGACCACTAGTATAACTTTTTAAAAATTATAGTAATGGATTAGCATCAAGATCATGCTGGATGGTATCTAGCCAGGGATATCTGAATATGGCTTTGGACCTGTTACTCCTCTCTATAGTAGTGTTGAGGGAACCTATTTGCATCAAGAGGCAAAACAAGACAAAGTGATACTTCATTGTTAGCTATATCTTTGGCTTCAAACACTAACATAAGCAGAAGAACAGTAAAATTCCACTTCTTTCAGTTGGAGTCCCCAAAACCAACAGTCAAAGCAAGCCAAATGGCACATCTTTTCTCTCCTTCCTACCTTTATCCTTAGTCATACCCTCGCCTTGAAATTTGCCATTCCGGTAGTATAAAAATGATACCTGAGAGAGCTGGAAAACAAGAGAGAAATAGTAGGAGAGAAAAAATTCTCTGAGCGTAGAGCTATATACCCTACACTTTCTCGCGCCAGAGCAAAACACTCAACAGGACTGTGTCACCTGGGAAAAGAGAGACAAATGGAGAACAGAGGAAGGGAAGGTCGTTTAGGTTTCTATCCAGTTTTAAGCCAGATTTCCATAACCTCGTGGGTACCAACTGAAAAGAAGAGGAAGAGCTGGTTCAGTTTTGAAACCGGGCACTAACGCTTCACTCGTACAGCTATCCCAGTTTTGAATGGCTTTGACAGCAGCCAGACACCGAACACTAGCCGTGGCCACTGCAATATTCCTTAAACCAAACCAAACCAAATCAAACTGTAGAAATTCCCCTTATGGACTGAGTCAGAGGACAAAGGACTCACACAAAGAATACGACCCTTGCATGTGGGTAACAACCATCTTCCAGGATTGTGAAGATGATTGGCAGTCAGGTATGTAATGTACATGGCTCGTAGTAAGCCCTCAAATTGTTGCTCCTTTTCTGCATTTTGCTGTTATTATTATAAAGAGAATCTTCTATGCTAGATATAGAAACAGGGAAAACGGAATTAAAAGGTAAAAATTATATAGTGCTTGATATAATAACTACATCTCCCAGAACTGTAGCAAAAAATGATTGACCATTTAGGACTTAAAATCTTAAAAGTCCTTTTGTTTTCAGTATTCTCTGTAACACGCTGGCTAGAAGTGGTCAAATACAGTCCTTGGGTATAGATTTAAGAAACTTAAAATGAGTACAGAATCTGACAGCGATGCTCCACCTAGGTTTAAATAATATTTAGAGTTCAGCTGAGATGTTAGCCAAAAATAGATTTGTTACAGATTAATAACATGGCATGAATCATCGTCTCTCTAGCTTATCAAGTAAAGATTTTTTTCAAAGGATATTCTAGAGTCAGATGCAGTTCATGTATTTGATATATATGTGTTTCTGCAATTTGATTCTTTAATTTCAAAGAATACAACAAACAAGGGCATACATTATCTAAGGCTACATATTTGGGTTTATCAGATAAGAACTAAGTGAAGGAATGCAAGAACATGTGTTTTTGTTGTGTTGTTTATTTATCTTCTATTTAAAAGGAAAAGACATTCTATGTAAAAAGAGACTTGATGTTTTCAAGGACGAACCATTACTTAGAAACCATAGAACATAGAATTACGGGTATCTTTAAAAAAAAAAATTTATTTATTTATTATTTGAGAGAGAGAGAGAGAGAGATTGAGAAAATGAGAGGAGGGGCAGTGGGAGAAGCAGACTCCCTGTGGAACAGGGAGCCCATCATCTTGGAACTCTATCCCAGGACCCTGGGATCATGACCTGAGCTGAAGGCAGACACTTACTTAATAGACTGAGCTACCCAGGCACCCTAGAATTACAGATATCTTTGTGAGTAAGGATTTTTAAAAAGCGGTTATCATAGTTTTTGACAGTATTAACACCAACACAGAAAGTTGGAAGAGCTCATACTGAGATCATCACCTAACACTGCAGTGATAAAACATTCAAGTCCAACCTCAGAATACCTGACATTTACTATGGAGATAAAAACGTGGGTTTTAAAAAACTAGTCCAATAAGATTTTATCAGGGAACTTGGTATTTTTTTTCATTTGCACTGGAATTTGTGGTTGGTTAAGCTTTCACAATGATCCAATTTAATCTTTAATCTTTAACATTATCATAACCTCTAGGTAATAGCACCTGGAATTTTATTGAAGTTAATTGTAATATCCTTAATAGTTATTTTTAGAAAAGGTATTAGAGAAAAAAAGAGTAGAAAAAGAGAAAGATAAAAAAGGTAAGTACAGGGGCGCCTGGGTGGCTCAGTGGGTTAAAGCCTCTGCCTTCAGCTCAGGTCATGATCCCAGGGTTCTGGGATGGAGCCCAGCATCAGGCTCTCTGCTCAGCAGGGAGCCTGCTTCCCCCTCTCTCTCTGCCTGCCTCTCTGCCTACTTGTGATCTTTGTCTTTTAAATAAATAAATAAAATCTTAAAAGTAAGTAAAAACAGATAAAGTTCAACCAAATCATGTAATTTAAGATGTGTTATTTAGACTGTGCATAAATTTAAGCATCTTCTAGTATTATAGCCATAAAACATGTAGATTCCCTAACTTCTCTGTGACTCAATTTCTTCATCTAGAAAATGGGCATACCTCGTTCAGTTCTTGGGAGGGTTAAATTAGAAAATACATTTAAAGTGCTTAGAATAGTACTTAGCACATAATAGGATTCATCATAGGATATATATATATATATATATATATATTTAAAGATTTTATTTATTCATTTGACAGATAGAGATCACAGGTAGGCAGAGAAGCAGGCAGAGAGGGAGGAGGAAGCAGGCTCCCCACTGAGCAGAGAGCCCGATGCAGGGCTTGATTCCAGGACCCTGGGATCATGACCTGAGCCGAAGGCAGAGGCTTTAACACACTGAGCCACCCAGGCGCCCCATCATAGGATATATGTTATCAGTAGTTGCACATAGGAAATAATGGCTTAATACATAGGAATAAATAAAGAGTACATTGTCTTAGAATTTATCTACCTAAAATTTGGAGAAAATATTTTAAATATCCTAATCAATAAAAAATTCTGAAAAATACCCAATACACAATTTATATTTATATTTAGAAAATATAATATTTATATTATATTCTGTAATACATCACAGAATCACTGTCCATTAAGCATAGGAAGCAAAAACTACCTTAAAATGTTATACATAGGGGCGCCTGGGTGGCTCAGTGGGTTAAGACCTCTGCCTTCGGCTCGGGTCATGATCCCAGTATCCTGGGATCGAGCCCCACATCCAGCTCTCTGCTCAGCCGGGAGCCTGCTTCCTCCTCTCTCTCTGCCTGCCTCTCAGCCTACTTGTGATCTCTGTCTGTCAAATGAATAAATAAAATCTAAAAAAAAAAAAAGCTATACATAATGCATAAGTAGTACTTATTACCATCAAACATTTTATTTGTTTACAACTTTTTTCCAAATTCAGAGGTTCCCTAGAAAACCTTCCACTGTAGATTATTATCATGATAAAACCCCATTATAACACAGCTTATTAGTACCTAGATTTGTATACTTGTATCAGATCATTTCCACTAAAAATTATATATTTTTTTTTTTATAAATTTTTTTTTTAAAGATTTTTTATTTATTTATTTGACAGAGAGAGATGACAAGCAGGCAGAGAGTCAGGCAGAGAGAGAGAGGAGGAAGCAGGCTCCCTGCTGAACAGAGAGCCCGATGCGGGGCTCGATCCCAGGACCCTGGGATCATGACCCGAGCCGAAGGCAGCGGCTTAACTCACTGAGCCACCCAGGTGCCCCCTAAAAATTATATCTTGTCCTAAAACAACATCTCATTAATTTGTTGTTTAAGTTATGGGTCAAATAATGTTTTCCTGAAAAACTAATATAGTTTTAGACTAAAAAAGGCATTAATTTTTCTCACCAACACCAGGATTTTTATATATTTGTGTTTAATAAGGCAAGTAATTTCCAAATACTATGGCAGTGTAACTGACATAATAGTTTTTCTAGACTTGTATAAATTCAGAGTGATTAATCACTAACTCTGTAAGATAATGTAATAAAATTTGGTCTTTAAAATAGAACCACTATTTTAAATTCCTGCACATTTTATGTACATTGTTTTCTCATAATAAATTCCAACTGTATTAATATATATTCAATTCCATTTTTCATCTCCTATTTGTAGCCTAAAATGAGTGCTTTTATGTCCAAGAAAGAATTAAAGAATGGTAGGAAAAGGGATAGAAAAATGGAGCTTCCCAAAACGCTGGGAATTAAAAAGAAGAAGGTGGGAGAAGGATGGCCTGAAAAGACAGTTGGAAGAGAAACAATGAGTTCAGTCTAGTGCTGATCCTGATATGTTCCTATGTCTGATTCTAGACATTGGAATTGTCTTCGGGGTTTCAGTTATCAGAAGACTTAAGTGGGCTGGATATCCAAAGACAACTCACTTTTATGAATAGCCACAGACAAGGTGATGCTGGTTGACTGCTGGGAGTTCAGCTAAAGCTTTTGATGAGTGCCTGTATCTTCTTCATGTGGCTTGTTTTTTACAACGGGAGGACCAGAATCCCAATGGGAGCATCTTGAGTGCTGAGTGACCCCAGAGCAAACATTTCAAAAGGCCCAGATGGAAGCCACAAAACTTGTGATCTGGCCTTGGAAATCCCACAACATCATTTCCAATGCAATCTGTGGGCCATGCAAATCACCGAAGTTATCTCAGATTTGGATAGAGGAAATAGACTCCATTTCTCACAGGAAGTATAGCAGAATTTGTGGCAACACTTAATGAACCACAAATTTGAAAAAAAAAAATTCTAGAAATGAAAATCATTATGAACAAAATTAAGAACTCAGTACATGGATTTCACAGGAATTTGGACAAGTTAAAAAAAAAAAAGTAATCTGGAAGAGAGAATGGCAAAGCAAATAACCAGAATATAAAATCCAAAGATAAAGAAAGATTCTTTTTGTTTTTTTAAAGAATTTATTTATTTATTTGACAGAGAGAACACAAGTAGGCAGTGAGGCAGGCAGAGAGAGAGAGGAGGAAGCAGGCTTCCTGCTGAGCAGAGAGCCTGATGTGGGACTCGATCCCAGGACCCTGGGATCATAATCCGAACCAAAGTCGGTGGCTTAACCCACTGAGCCACCCAGGCGCCCTAAAGAAAGATTCTTTAAAACGACATTAGAAATCAGACGATAATAGGATAATTTTTTTCAAAAAGCTCAAGGAAGATAACTACCAACTTAAAATTCTGTATCTAGTGACAGTATTCTTCAGAAATGTTTCACTCAGGGTGCCTGGGTGGCTCAGATGGTTAAGCATCTGACTCTTGGTTTCTGCTCAAGTCATGATTTCAGGGTCCTGGGATGGAGCCCAGCCTCAGGCTCCCCACTCAGCAGGAACTCGGCTACCCTTCCCCCTTTGCCCCTTCCCCTGCTTACACATGCTCTCTCTCTCTCTCTCAAATAAGCAAATAATTTTTTTTTTAATTTTTAAAAAAGAATTTATTTATTTATTTGACAGAGAGAGATCACAAGTAGGCAGAGAGGCAGGCACAGACAGAGGGGGAGGCAGGCTCCCCGCTGAGCAGAGAGCCCCATGTGGGGCTCCATCCTAGGACCCTGAGATCATAACCTGAGCTGAAGGCAGAGGCTTTAACCCACTGAGCTACCCAGGCACCCCAGCAAATAAATCTTTTTTTTTTTTTTTTTTTTTTTTTAAGAAATGTGTCACTTGAACAAAAATGAAGATAATCCATTACCAGCAGGCCCATATTAAAGGAAATACTAAAGGGTGTTCTCTAGGCAAAAAAAGAAAATGGTCCTATATAGGAGTTCCCACATGCAAGAAGGAATGAAGAGCACAAAATAGTAAATGTATGGATAAATCTGAATCAATAGATGGATTGAATAAAATAATAATAAAAATTTTGGGGTGTTTCAGAATATATAGAAATTGAAACACATGATAATACTAGCATATATACTAATAGAGGAAGTTATATAGAGTTAAGGTATTCTGGAGAGAAAGTGAAGTCCTAGTTCTCAGAATTTGACAAGTCATTAATGTATTAGAGTTCAGATATAAAACAGGTATAAATGCTTATATTTATTGTATACTTATTTATAGCCAAGGTAATAAGATAAAGGATATATATATCCTTTCCCTTTTTGAATATATATATATGTACACATATATATAAATATAATAAATAGTGCTTGAACAATTGGATATCCACCTACAAAATGATGAATTTAGACTTTTATCTCATACCATACACAAAAACAAACCCAAGATGGATCATAGTCATAAATGTAAGAGCTAGAACTATCAGAAAACGTGGGCATATGGGCTCCCGGCTGGCTTAGTTGTTGGAGCATGTGACTCTTAATCTCAGGGTTGTGAGTTCAAGGCTCATATTGGGTGTGGGAATTACTTAAAAAAAAAAAAACAAAAACCAGCATAGGAGTAAATAGATAGGACATCAAAACCATAAGAAACAGAAGAAAAAATTGATAAGCTGGACTTAACCAAAATTAAACATTTTTGCCCTTCTAAAGACATAGTAAGGCAGTGAAAAGACAAGCCAGAAATTGGAAAAAAAATTTTTTTTAAAGATTTTATTTATTTATTTGAGAGAGAACCAGAGAGAGAGTACAAGTGGAGGGTCTGAGGGCAGAGGCAGAAAAGCACACTCCTCACTCAGCAGGGAGCCCAACATGGGGCTTGATCCCTGGACCCCAGGGTCATGACCTGAGTTGAAGACAGACACTTACCTGGCTGAGCCACCTAAGCACCCCAGGAAAAATATTTAAATCACATAACTAAAAGGGGATTATACCCATAACAACTCAATGATAAGGCAAATAATGGGGGAAAGATTTGAATAGACATTTCAACCAAAAAAAACATGTGAATGGTCAGTAAGTACAGAATAGATGCTCAAATATCATTAGTTATTAGGAAAGTGCAAATTAACACCATAATGCAATAACACTTCACACCTGCAAAAATGGCTATAATACAAAAGAAAATAAGTGTTGGTGAGAATGTATGGAAACTGGAACCCTCAGACATTGCTAGCAGGAATGTAAAATGGTGCAGCCGCTTTGGAAAACAGTTTGGCAGTTTCTTAAAATATTAAATATAGACTTATCCTGTAACTCAGCAATTCTTCTCTTAGTCGACAAATGGGGCACCTGGGTGACTCAGTCAGTTGAGTGCCTGGCCCTTCATTTCCGTTCAGGTTGTGATCTCATGTGCTCAGCAGGGAGTCCGCTTGAGAGTCTCTCTCCCTGTCCTTCTGCCCCTCCCCCTGCTCTCTCTGTCTTTTTCTCTCTCCCAAATAAATAAATCTTTAAAAAAAGAAAGAAAAAATACATGTCAACATAAAGACTTGTACACAGATGGTCATAGGAGCATTTTCATAATAGCTAAAAAGTGGAAATAATTCAAATGTCCCTTGTTTGGTACATGGATAAACTAAATGTAGTGCAGACACAAAATTGACTAATGTTGGGAATAAAAAGGAATGAAGTACTAATATACTCATTACAGTATGGATGAACCTCAAGAACATTATGCTGAGTGAAAGAAGCCAAACACAAGAGACCACATTCTGTACAATCCATTTATATGAAATTTCTAGAAAAGACAAAACTATGTACAGAGAAAGCAGGTGAGTGGTTGCCTGGAACAGGGTATGGGAAAGGGAGTAGCTGCAAATTGGCTGCAAGACTTCTTATCTTTTTTTAAAGATTATTTATTTATTTATTTGACAGAGAGACACAGCTAGAGAGGAAACACAAGCAGGGGGAGCAGGAAAGGGAGAACAGGCTTCCCGCTGAGCAGGGAGCCTGATGCAGGGCACAATCCCAGGACTCTGGATGACTTGAGCCAAAGGCAGACACCCAACAACTGAGCCACCCAGGCGCCCCAGCCACAAGACTTCTTTTTGGGTGATGGAAATGTCCTATAATTAAACTGTGGTGATGGTTTCAGAACTCTGTAGAATTATTAAAAAGTAATTTAAGTACATACTTAAAATTAGTGCATTTTATTGTATATAAATTATCTCAAAGCTATTAAAATTTTTAAAATAAAATAACATATTTTGTAATCAGAGAATACACTCTCAAACATTAGTGAGGTAATGCATATTTTCCAAACTCAAAGAGGAGAGAAACAGAATAATAAAAATGCTTAACCAATAAAAGGGAAGAAAAAGGGCAAAGAGGATCATAAAATACATGGGACAAATAATAAGCACATTATAAGATGGTAGATTTAAATCCAGACATATAAGTAGTAACATTAAAATACAAATGGGCTGTTTACTATTTGTCAGCTCCAAATTCACCCTTGTTTTTGCTCTGTGAGAATGGTTCTGGGCCTTTTAAATACTTTTCCTTTGCCAGATGGCCCTGAAACTTTGTCAGTAGATGGCGCCAGGAACTATTACAGGAAAATTGTTATTACTTCCTGGTTCCACTGTGCTCACTCTCCAGGCTCCTGCAGCATGGGCAGTTTCCCAGCATCCAGCTCCTGCAGAGCATACGGCTTTCCCAGCCTCGGACATTTGCCCTTTCTCCAGCACAAGTTTCCTGCAGTGCACAGTGGCCAGCAGCAGCCAGCAGCCAGCAACTTTCCATTTCTTGGGTGGCTTTGTAGTGGAGCGCCTCACGTGAGATGCCAGCCCAGGAGAAGCTTTCCCCAGGACCCTACAGTGAAGATTTCTGGTAAGTTCCACTGGGCAGACTTCCAGGAAGTTCCCTCCATGTGGCACCACAGAGAATTCCTGATTTCTCAGCCCAGAGGTGGTGGGTGGGAGGAGTACTTTTCCTTTAATACTCTGTCTCATCTGTAGAGTAGTGGCTGTTCCTTATATCTGCTTTATTTATTATAATCCTCTTTGCTTCTTACTAGGTAATCCTTCATTACCCTTTATTATTATAATTACTAATGTGATTTATATTATATTTTCCCTACAAATTACTATGTGGTTTCTCTCTCTTAAGTGGACCTTCACTGATACATGTACTAAATGCTCTAATTAAAAGACAAACATTTTCAGATTTAATGAAAAAATTAACAAACATATTTTGCATATAAAAGACATAGCTAAAACAGAAGGGTACAGAAAGATTGAAAGTAAAAATATGGGAAGAGATGTACTGCAAAATGACTGACCAAAGAAAAGCTGATATAGTTATTAAGGCAAAAATAATTATCAGAGATAAAGAGGAGCGCTTTATAATGATAAAAATTTAATTCACAGGAAGGTATAAAAAGTTCTAAATTTCTGTGGTGACTAATAACAGCCTCAAAAAATATGGATAGAACTATAAGAATAAATAGATAAATCCATAATCATAGTGGGAGATTTTAACACTCCTGTGTCAGTTGAACAAAGAGAAAAGAAAAAAAAGAAAATCAGGTCATAGATTTGAACAAAATAATTAACAAACCTGATTTTACTGCAGGCAGCAACTGCAGAATCCATATTTTCCAAGGATAAAAAGAATATTTGTAAAAACTATTTGTTGTACAATAAAGTCTAAAGACATTTCAAATGATTAAAAGCCTATTTGGTATGTTTTCTGATCAAAATGAAATTAAGCTAGAAAATTAGTATAAAAGAAAATATACATTTGGAAATTTATAAATATATTACCAAATAACCCATGGATCAAAGATGAAATCACAGTAGATACTAGTTAAGATTTTGAACTGAATGATAATAAAAATATAGCTTCTTAAAATTTGTGTAGCCAACTAGTGCTTAGAGGTTAATTTCTAGGCTAAAAATGTATATACAAGGAAATGAGAAAAGTTGAATATCAATGATCTAAATATTCATTTCAGGAAGTTAGAAAAAGTACTAGAAAAAGTATGACAAAATAAACTCCAAAAGGTCAAAGTAAAAAATAATAAAGACAAGGACAGAAATTAATAAAAGAAATAACAAACATACAGTTGAAAAGATCAACAGAGCTAAATTTAGATAGATACTTTTTTTGTGAAACTGATAAAAAAGAGGAGAAGACACAAATATCCATTTGTTCTAAACTATTTAAAAATAGCTTTAAATTTTAATAGAGCCTATTGTGAACAGCTTTATACCAATTTTAGAAAAAAGGCTGATATTCCTAGAAAAATACAACCTATCTATTTCGATAGAGGAAAACTATTTTGATTAAACATAATCTTATTTTGATTAAACATTTATGAGTTTAATTTTATTAATTAAATCATTAAACCAAATTATTAAATTATTAAAATATATTATAGTTATATAATTAATATATGTATATTAATATACAAAATATGTTAAATAATGAAAATGAATTATTGAATTAAATTATTAAACATTTAATGTTACCATTCAACAAATCGCCATGAAAAATACCTTCAAGCCCAGATGGCTTCACTGTCTATTTTCATGCAACATTTAAGAAATAATGACAATTTTAAAAATGTACACATGAAGTCAGTATAACCTTGATACCAAAACTCTACAAGGATATAATGAGAAATGAAAATTACAAGGATATTATGAGATGTAAAACCCCTCAGAATATAGATGAAGAAATCCTAAACAAAATATTCTCAAACCAAACAGATATGTACTTGAGCAGCATAATATTTCATATTAGTCTGGTCAAGCTTCCATCACAAAATACCACAGACTGGGTGGCTTAACAACAGAAACTTATTTTCTCACAATTCTGGAGGCTAGAAAGTCTAAGATTGAGGTTCCAGCAGGGTTTGGTTTCTGGTGAGAGCTCTCCTGGCTTGTAGACAGCCACTGTGTCCTCATAGGGCCTTTTTTCTGAGTGTGCATGGAGAAAGAGCTTACAGTCTCTTGTGTCTTTTCGTATAAGGATACTAATTCTGTGGGATCAGGGTGCCTCTCTTATGACCTCAGTTAACCTCAATTACCTCCTTAGAGCCCCGTCTCCAAATACAGCCACACTGTGGGTAAGGATTTTAACATACGAATTTTGAGGGTACACAGACATATACCATGACCAAGCGGGATTTATTTAAGGAATGCAATGTGATTCACATATTATCAAAATAAAGTTAAAAAAAATAGAATCCTTTAATACATCAATAAATGCAGAGAAATAGCATCAGATATAATTCAATAGCCCTTAGTTGATGAAATTTACATATCTTAGAAAACTAGGACTAGAAGAGAATTTGGCAGATAATGCCCCAAAGTGACAGAACATATAATACTTAATGATGAAGTTGTGAGAACTTTCCTTTTGAGGTCAGGAATATGACAATAATGTCTGCTCTTACCACTTCTATCAGAGTTGTAGTAGAGGCTCTAGCTGGGGCAGTAAGGCAAGGAAAAACAAAAAAGGTCTAAGAATTAGTTAAGTATTTTGGTTCTTAAGCTATTGTCTTTGAGTTTGAAATCTGCTTTGTGATGCTGGTTCTGGGACTCTGCAAGCCCACGTGTCTTTTAGCAGGGGTCTCTCTATTGGCTCTGCATATAGAAAGCTCTGATAGGGTCCAGGAGGGGAACTGCTGGGTCAAATGTTAATTCTGTGTGTGTGTGTGTGTGTGTGTTTCTGAGTCATCTATCGTCACCTGGTAAATAATTTTTAAATGTAGAAAACTGTAATTTAAAATCTTTGGATTCTTATTTTCACTATTATTAGAGATAAAGAGATTTAGAGGTTAATTTAAAAAAAGATCCCATCTCTTCTTTTAAAAATATGTATGCACATATATATCAGCCATAACTTCCTGAATCATATTTTGCTGCAAGGAGTAATTCACAGTTGTTGGGACTCACCTGTTCAGTCCATTAGGCTGCTGAGGGAACAGTGGACAGATGTGTTAGTCCAGGCTTATAGTACTCTGTGTGACCTCATCTCTCTGCTTGGGATCCAGAGTTTCCCATTTGGGTATGAACTCTTTCTTTGTACTTGGCTTGATTCCCAGTCCCCAGCTTCTCCCTGTGAAGTTAATACTCTGCTTCTGACTTTATCTTCTCTTCTGTGGGAATTTTGAATGCAGACTTCTTCCTCTAACTCCTACCCGAATACAAAATTGTGACCATGCTGCTCTGCTGCATACCCTGATCTCATTTCTGAATTATTTGGCAGTATGAACAGCATTTAGCATAGTATTTTCCATTTCTTTCTTAGGAAGTGAGAGGAGGTTGGGTGTGAACTAAGCTGATAAGGCTACTTTAGTTTATTTAGCTAATTGATTCTATTGGAGGTGGCATCCTATCATGTTAAATGTGACTAATGTAAGTGAAGAGGTGGTGACCAGGGTAGGGGGTGGGAGGTGTTTATATCTAGTTCCTAGGAGAGTACATGATCATGTAGAAAACAATTACTGAGTCCAAATGAAACAGAATGTAGTTTTTGGGTTATACACAGCCTCACTGATATAAAAATGGTTTCCCACTCCCCCTGCCCCAGGACAAAGGCATGATCTAACAATGGAAAGAGTATTTAAATTTTACTGTTAGAAAACTGTATGGTCATCCTAAGAGTCTTATGTTAATTTAGAACTTTTTTGAGTTTACAGAAATCAAGTAGTATTAATAGGCAACAGCTCTGCTGATAGCATTTTTTTTTTTTTGAGATTTTATTTATTTATTTGACGGAGAGAGATCACAAGTAGGCAGAGCAGAGAAAGGAGGAGAAGCAGGTTCCCCGCCCATCAGAGAGCCCAATGTGGGGCTCGAACCCAGGACCCTGAGATCATGACCTGAGCCGAAGGCAGAGGCTTTAACCCACTGAGCCACCTAGGCGCCCCTGTGGTGACAACTTCTTGAAGACTCTTTTTTATTTTTAGTTCTTTTTTTAAAGTAAGCTACATGCTCAGTGTGGGGCTCAAACTCACAGCTCGGAAATCATCGCATGCTCCACTGACTGAGTCAGTCAGGCATCCCTGAAGTTACTATTATTTTATAGTGATTTTATACAAGGTTTTAAAACACAGTTTCTTATCATTTTCAGTTTAAAAAGAAAAAAAAGTAAAAATTGTGTTAAGATCCACTTGGGTAAGGGCATCCGGAACCAAATAACAAAAAACCCTGTGAAATCTGAATATTTTTTATCCAGCTTCTTTAAGGAGTTTATTCTTTTTAAGCTTTTTACCTTAAACACCCCAAAATTAATACTGGCTTGTTTTTGGTGAGAAAGAAACTAAAGGGCTTGTGACAAGCATGAGCCATTTTGCTCACCCTTTTCTCATCAACTGACCATAACTGGAAAAGTTTATTTCTGGAGTCAGAATTCTGTTTTTTTTCCCATGCCTGTCTTTATGCCAGAACCATAATCTCTTAATTATTCTAGTTTTATATTAATTTTTGAAATCAGGTGTTCTATGTCCCTTGATCTTCTTTTCAAAGTTGTATTGGGGGTGGAGTCTTTTGGGTTTTCCATATAAAGAATCATGTCATCAGCGAAGAGAGAGAGTTTGACTTCTTCATTACCAATTTGGATACCTTTTATTTCTCTTTGTTGTCTGATTGCTGTTGCTAGGACTTCTAAGACTATGTTGAACAGGAGTGGTGAGAGTGGGCATCCTTGTCGTGTTCCTGATCTCAACGGGAAGGCTGCAAGCTTTTTCTCATTGAGGATGATATTTGTTGTGGGTCTTTCATAGATAGATTTGATGAGGTTGAGGAATGTTCCCTCTATCCCTATACTTATTAGAATATTGATAGGGATTGTATTGAACTTATCATCAATTTGGGAAGCATTGCCATGTTAATAATATTGAATCCATGAATGTATGAACATGCGACATTTTCTGACTTAAATCTTTTAAGTTCCTCTTTAATGTTTCGTGCTTTACAATGTACAAAATCTTACACTTCTTTTGGTGAATTTATTCCTTAGCATTTTTTTCTTTCTGATGAGATTGTGAATAGAGTGCTTTTCTTATTTTATTTATTTATTTATTTATGTATTATTATTATTTATTATTATCTTATTTTATTTTTTCTTATTTATTCATTTTCATATTTCTTGCTAGAGGAATGAAGTTAATTTTTGTCCTTGAATCCTGTGATTTTGCTGAACTCATTTATTAAATAATTTTTTGTGGGTGTCTTAGGATTTCTATATGTATATGATCATGTTCTCTACAACTAAAAACAATTTTACTTCTTCTTTTCCAATTTGGGGGCTTTTCTTTCTTTTTCTTGACAGGTTGCATTGACTAGAATATCTAAGACAATGTTGAAGACATAAAAGGAGAGGAGATCTTTGCCTTATTCTCAGTATTAAAGATAAAACCTTCAGTATTTCACCATAAAGTATAATGTTAGTTGAACATTTTTTATAGAGGCCCTTAATCAGATTAAGGAAGTTACCTTTTATTCCAATTTTGTTGTGAGTTTTCGTCATGAATGGGTGCTGTGTATTGTTAAAATAAGTATTTTTCTAGGTGCATTAAGATGATTATGGGGCGCCTGTGTGGCTCAGGTCATGACCCCAGGGTCCTGGAATCGAGCCCTGCATCAGGCTCTCTGCTCAGGAGCCCGCTTCCCTTCCCCTCTCTCTGCCTGCCTCTCTGCTTACTTGTGATCTCTCTCTGTCAAATAAATAAAATCTTAACAAAAAAGATGATTAGGTAGTTTGTACTCTTTATTCTGGTAAAATGATATATTCATTAATTTTTGTAGGTGAACCAACATATACTAGAATAAATTACATTTGGTCATGGTGTAAAATTTAAAATTTTTTAGAAATTCTAGTATAATTAACTCAGAGTGTTATATTAGTTTCAGGTGTACAATATAATGATTCAACAATTCTATACATTACTCAGTGCCCATCAGGGTAAGTGACACCTTGATTTTAGTCTAGTGAACTGTACAACCTTTAGCAAAGAGCTGAACTTCTAACTTGCAGAACTGTAAGATAATACATTTCTATTATATTAAGCTACTAAATTTGAGGTAATTTGTTATAGCAGCTGTAGAAATGGAATACTTAGACTATTTGTATTTTCTCTCTCTTCTTTAGTTTTGAAAACTGTGACTTTCAAGTAATTTGTCCATTTTATCTCATTTAATTTGTTGGCATTAAGTTGTTCACTGTATTCTCTAACAATTCTTTTAGTTTCTATAAGGTCAGTAGAGATTTCCTTTATTTCGTTCCTGATTTTGGGAATTTGTGTGTTCTTTCTCATTCACTGCCTCTCTCTGCCTTGGAAAATATATTTAAAGGTTTCTCAATTTTGTGTTTGATTTTATTGGTTATTTCTTACTCTTTTTTCCCCATTTCATTGGTTTCTATTCTGATATTTATTATTTCTTCTTTTCCCCTGCTTTCTCTGGGTTTAGTTCCCACCCTCACCCCCCCCCCCTCATCTCCTGGTTTCTTTCTTCCTTCTTTCCTTTCCATCCCTTCCTTCTTCCCTTCCTTCTTTCTTTCTTTCTTTCTTTCTTTCTTTCTTAAGATTTTATTTGAGAGAGAGAGAGCACGAGCAAGTGGGGAGGGGCAGAGAGAGGGAGAAGTCGACTCTCTTCCTAGTGGAGAGGCCAACACGGACTCAGTCTCGGGACCTGGGGACCACGACCCAAGCTAAAGGCAGCTGCTAAACCAACTGAGACACCTAGGTGCCTCACCCCTTCTAGTTTCTTAAGTGGAAGCACAGGTTGTTGATTTGGCACTTTTTATATTTTTTGAAATTTTTAAACAATTTTTTAAAAAGATTTTATTTATTTGGCAGAGATCACAAGCAGGCAGAGAGATAGACAGAGAGGAGGAAGCAGACTCCCTGCTGAGCAGAGAGCCCAATGTGGGGTTCGATTTGGATCTTGTTTTTTATCCAGTCTGACAATCTCTGAATTTTGGAGTGTTTAATCCATTCACATATAATATCAATATAGTTGGATTTATATCTGCCAATTCGCTATTTGTTTTCTATATTACTCATGTATTTTTTTGTTCCTCTGTTCTTCCTTTACTGCTTTTGTTGATATTAAATAGGTATTCTCTAGTATATCATTTTAACTCCTTTGTTGATTTTCTTAAGTCATATTTTTGGAGTGCCTCTGTAGCTCAGTTGTTTAAGCATCTGACTTTTGATTTCAGCTCTGGTCAGGATCTTAGGGTTGTGAGATTGAGCCCCACGTTGGGCTCTATGCTCCATGCAGAGTATGCTTGAGCTTCTCTCTCTCTGCCCCTCCCTTGGCTCTCTTGCAAATAAATATTTTTTAAAAAATTAAAAATTAAAATAATTAAAAATAATAATTTAGTGGTTGATTTGGAGGTTAAAATATGCATCTTATTTTATCAGAACCAATTTCAGATTAGTGCTTACTCAATTCCAGTAAAAGTATAGTCATGTTGCCCTGATATTTGTACTACTGTCATAGGTAGTATATCTCTATATTGTAAACCCAGCATACAGAGTTCTAATTATTGCTTCAAACAATGGTATGCCTTTCAAAGAAGAGAAGGAAGGAAAAAAAATGTATATATAGAGTCTTAAAAAAAAAAGATTTTATTTTTATTTATTTGACGGAGAGAAAGGGATCACAAGTAGGCAGAGAGGGGGATGTAGGCTCCCCGCTGAGCAGAGAGCCCGATGTGGGGCTCAATCCCAGGACTCTGAGATCATGACCTGAGCCGAAGGCAGAGGCTTAACCCACTGAGCCACCCAGGTGCTCCTATCCTGCTTATCATTACCTACATAATAGCTTTAGTCATGTTCTTTATTTCTTTGTATGGATTTAAGTTACAATCTAGCATCATTTCCTTTTAGTCTGAAGAAATTCCTTTAATATTTCTTAACAAATGTATGGAGAAAAGATTCACATGACATAAAATTCACCCATTACTGTATGCAACTCAGTGGTTTCTAGTATATTCACAGATATGTGCAATCATCACCATTTTAGAACATTTTTTGTCACCTCAAAAAGAAACTCTATACCTGTTATGAGACTAGCATCTTTCATATCTTTTCCTTTCCCATCTCAGCCCTAAACAACCACTTACCTATTTTCTGTCTCTGTAGATTTCCCTATTCTGGACTCAAATGTGAATGGAATCATATCATATTATTTTGTGGCTGGCTTCTTTCACTCAGCATACTGTTTCCAGGTTCATTCATATTGTAGCATGCATCAGTACTTCATTCCTTTTTATGCATGAATAGTATTCCATTGTGTGTGTGTGTAGCAATTTAAAAATCACAGTGCAACATTTAAGTGAAATCCTGGAAGAGAGGAGGGAGCATGTCTTATAGCAGTCAGGAGAAAGAATGGTCAAGCTGACAGTGCAGCCATTCACAAAGGTCCTGAAGTGGGTGCTTGCTTGCTTGCCTGCCAGCCTGGTGAGTTGGAAAGAAGGTAATGGAACCAGTGTGGCTGCAACAGAGTAACTAGGACGGGATCATCAGTGCTGAAGTGCCAGAGATAGCCCTTCTTTTGAGGTCTCATATATAGGTTATTGCAAGAATTTTAGCTTTTGTTTTGTGGAAGATAAAAAGACAAGGGAGACTTTTGAGTGGAGGGTTATATCTAGCTTAGTTTTAAAAGGATCATTCTTATTTTGTGTTTTTGTTTTTTGAGTATAGATGACACACATTAGTTTCAGGTGCACAACTCAGTGATTTGACAAGTTGATATATTATGCCACATTCACCACAGGTATAGTCATAAATAAAAAGAAACATAATAAAGGAAGATAGGAGACAATTATTAACTCTACAAAAATGTAATCTCAGCACACTCATTGACTCAGAGGTGGGCAGTATTTACATGGTCATAAAAGAAAAACAATAAATATGGACCTAACCATAGATTTTTACATAGCCATACTGGGAGACGGAGGAGGATGGGGGGTGTGGAGTACTATGGGAGACTGAAAAAATCTCCAATTACCCGTTTATGAATTAAGTGCCAGAAATATTTGTATTTTATATAGCAATATATAGGTACATATGAAAAGAAACAGCTGAAAAAGTTTGTTACTTCTGGGGAATGGCTCTTGGTGCCAAAGGTGCACCAGACAAATGATTGCTGTTTGGTTATAAGCCTTTGAAAACTACTTTACTTTGTATTTTATGGGTGATTATGATAAATTTAGGTTGGGATAAAGCTAAAAGAAATAAGATAGCAAACACCCACCCATATTTAAAAACAAAATTCTCTTGAAAATTTTATTAACATTTAATAGCAATAAATCAGTCAGCATTTTCTAGTCTTCATGAAGTTTTTGTCTTAAAGATGAAATTTACTTCAAATGTCTTCATGTAAACCAATCAGACATGAATAAACTTTTATAATGAGCTTCCCAAACGCATCTTTTTAATATTGGTCTTTTTTCTTGGGATGACAATGGCAATACTATGACAGTATTAAGATTTCTTTTTAATTCAAATGAACTGTTTTCAAGATTAATGGTTACCAGCAAATCTTGATTTTTATTACTCTGCTAAGGCAAGATAGAAACATGATACTTTAAAATTATTTTCAATTTCCTATGAACCTATTTTATAGTAAAAAAATTATTTGGTACTATGTGGTTTTTATGCTTAAATTCTAAAAGTAATCTTTAATTTCAACTGAACTTGGTACTCCAAGACTTAAAAAAATTTTTTTAAATGATATTTACATAATAAATACAATTTTAATCACTCAGTTCTTCCTCATCACTGAAATATGTGCTTTTCTTTATTCTTGGGCGTCTTGAATCATCTGATGTTGAGGGACCTCCTGAACTGGGTTTCCATTTTTTCTGTTCTTCTTCAATTTTGGCTTGCTGTAATGTGAGTCAGGAAACATATGAAACAAAACAAAACCAGGAGTGTGTTTAATATTATTTACAGTGTATTAATTCAAAACATGGCAAAAACAACCATAAATGCCAACAATCCCCATCTTCCAGCCCATGCAGACAATTCCACTTCATGAGGAGACCCCTCCTGCAACCCCAAGTGATCTTGCAGTTTCACTGTGTTACTCAAAATTATTCTAGGAATCTTCTACTAATTAACAGGTACATGAAATGAAGCCTATTTGCCATCTTAGCTGGATGTGGGAATGTTATATAAAACATATTAGTTAACTAAAAGGAAAAATTAATTAATGTATGTATTTATAATTTATCAATTAAAACATTAAAGTAACTTTTTTAGAAAATTAGGAGATTATATGGCTTCAAAAATTTTACATATCTTGTATTAGGACTTTTAATGGTCAAAAATAAGCTTGGTTTTGTTTTGAAGTTTCAATCAGAATGTATCTTTTAATAAAATCTTCTCTGGCTAAAGTCACTTTAATCAAATATTTCTGATCAATTCCATAATGAAATCAGATTAAGATCTTAAAAATGTTGTAGGGGTCTTAAAATCTGAAAGAACCAATGGGACTTTTTCTATCACACTGCTCTGAAGACCTTAGAGAAACAGCCCGTTTCCTAAAGAGGTAAAAGGAAGAGACAGAGTTTGCCAAGAGATGATCAATAAAGTAAGCAAGGAATATAAGATGATTAACCCAAGGCACTTAAATGGCATTATTAAAAGAACTGTTTAATACCTGGAAAGCTATGGCCTGACTAAGACTGTCAAGAGCAGGATCTTCCCCTTCATCTTCACTTTCTTCTACTTCTTCACTGAATTATTGAAAAAAAAAAATCAGAATGTACTCAAGCAATTGTATAAAGATAGAAAAAATACAATAATGCATTTAGTAAGAGTAGATATACATACATTTCTTCTTCTGGTTCAGGAATTTTCTTTTTTTTCTTTTTCTCTTTCTTTTTTGGAGGTTCCCGTTCTCCAAGCATATTTTTAGGGCAGGCGTAACTTAAGTGTCCACTTTCCTTTTTATTTCACATTAAAAAGGAAAGGAAAAAAGCTGTATTTGTTAATGTTATTAAGAGAAACTTGCTTTGTACCCTATGACTAAGGTTTTAGAACTTAAAAAAGAATACTGTCACACTGGGAATATACATGAAGAAGTAAACAAAACCCATTACTTTAATATTTAAAAGAAAGAGATTATGATATTAATAAGCTAATATGCTACTTTATTTATTTTTTAAAAGATTTTATTTATTTGACAAACAGAGATCATAAGTAGACAGACAGAGAGGCACGCAAAGAGAGGAAGGAAAGCAGCCTCCCTGCCAAGCAGAGCTCCGAAGCAGGGCTGGATCCCAGGACCCTGGAATCATGACCCGAGCCAAAGGCAGAGGCTTTAACCCACTAATAAGCTACTTTATTAGCTACTTTAACTCTAATAAGCTACTTTAACAATAACGGAATATTTTAGTAGTTTCACTAAGAACAAAAGAAGTATTCATCCCTCAAACATTTTAAATCTCAAGACTCAGGGTATAAAACAATTCAAAATTTAAATGGACCACCCACCTTCAGTGTAAAAAAATTTTTTTTTTTTTTTAAAGATTTTATTTATTTATTTGAGAGAGATCACAAGTAGGCAGAGAGGCAGGCAGAGAGAGAGGAGGAAGCAGGCTCCCTGCCAAGCAGAGAGCCGGATGTGGGGCTCTATCCCAGGACTCCGAGTTCATGACCTGAGCCGAAGGCAGCGGCTTAACCCGCTGAGCCACCCAGGCGCCCCATTCAGTGTAAAAATTTTAAGGTTCTATTTGATAAAGTGGGGATGAAACCTTCCTGTTAACTTCTAAGATGGTGCTTAATATCATTTTAAAAGCAAATGGACTCTCTCTCTCTCAAATAAATAAATCTTTAAAAGGGGGGGGCACTGGGTGGCACTGTTGGTTAAGCATCCAACTCTTGTTTTTGGCTCAGGTCCTGCATTGGGCTCCATGCTCAGGGTGAAGTCTGCTTAAGACAGGCTTTCCTTTTGCCTTCCCCGCCCCTTTCTGCCTGCTGTGCTCTCTCTCTCAGATAATCTTAAAAAAAAAAAGGTAAAATTTAAAGTCTTTCTCACTTTTCCTATTAATTTCCTGCTCCTCCCTTCATATCTAGATTATACCTGCACTGTCCAATTATGGTAGCCACTAATTGTAATTTTCTTGTGACTACTGAGAACCTGTCTGAATTGCTATGCACTATAAGGGTAAACTACATCCTGGATTTTGAAGACAATAAGAAAAAAAGAATGTATGGAGGGTATGTGCTATGGTGAGTGCTGTGAAGTGAGTAAACCTGGCGATTCACAGACCTGTACCCCAGGGCTAATAATACATTACATGTTTATTAAAAAAAATTAAAAAAAGAAAAAAAGAAAAAAAAAGAATGTAAAATATTTTAATTTTTGAAAATATTAATTACATATTCAAATGATAATATTTTGGATATATATTGGGTTATGATAATAAAATATATATTAATTTTTGCCTGTTTCTTTTTTTAATGTGGCTACTACACAAATCAGAATTACATTTATGATTGGAGTAATGTTATAATGAACCATAACATGGTTCAGTTGTAAAACATGAGGCAACGAACTACCATCTGAACATTAGCTCACTAAATATACTGATGAATAATATGTAAGAGTAAGGGTGTGGGGAGAGATTCAACCAGGATTCGAACAATAGAAGAGAAAAATAATCATACTTTTCAAGTATATTTTAAAAAGCATCAGATAGACTATGTACTTTATTTTATTTATTTTTTTTTAAAGAGTTTATTTATTTATTTGACAGACAGAGATCACAAGTAGGCAGAGAGGAGGAAGCAGACTCTCTAAGGGCTCCATCCCAGGACTCTGGAATCATGCCCTGAGCCAAAGGCATTGAACCACCCAGGTGCCCCAGACTATGTCCTTTAAATAGACATCAAATACACATGGTTGAACCCAAGAGATGTAACTGTTAATAAACTGCTAAGTGAATGCACTTAGACAAGCATTTTCCAAATTGCTTTTAGAATGGTATCAACATATTCCATATATAAAAATGGTTTCTTGATGAAATAAGGAAAAAACAGGCTAAATAAATGCAAATATATTTTGGGGAGGTGAAAATTTAAGAAATATAAAAATGTACAAAGTATAATATAACAAATTTATGGATTCATAAACTAAAAAGACAGATTAACAGATTCATCCAGGATTTCTCAGATAATTTGTTATTTACTGTGAATATGAGGATACACAGTAATCTATCTGACCATAACTACTTCTCCCTTCCTTCCTTTTTTCCTTTTTAACAAAACTCAGGGCTCTGGAACACAGTTTACATCAACTTAAGAGGTGTTAGAATCACAGGAATTGACAGAATGTACCGTCCAGCTATCCAACTATCTGTTTATCTCTTTTCAAGGAGGAAGGGGTAGAGTATGGCAGTGAAGGGAATGACTCCTACCCATTTCTTTGTATCTTTCACTGGTTTTGTAAGCCAGGAAAATGTCTCACAGTAATCCTCTCCCCAGCTCTCCATTAGTACCTCTGGATCCCATTTTTTAGGTACTTTATATAGACATTTTGGAAACTAACAACAATGAGTCCCAGACCAATATCCTCGTGGTACCATCTCTATTATGGGCCTCGTGCAAAATTGTTTTGTGGCTATATATTTTTCCTACTCACCAAAAGTTTAAATGGGTAATGATAAACTACTAGGTAAGAAAATTTGGGTATAGTTCAGTTACAAACATTAGCAGTATTAATAGAAAAAAAACCTTTAAGGGGCACCTGGGTAACTCAGTTGTTAAGCATCTGCCTTTGGCTCAGATCATGATCCCAGGGTTCTGGGATCGAGCTCTGCATCGGGCTTCCTGCTCAGTGGGAAGTCTGCCTTTTCCCTCTCTCACTACCCTTACTTGTGTTCCCCTTCTCGCTGTGTCTCTGTCAAATAAATAAAATAAATAAATAAATAAATAAAATCTTAAAAAAAAAAGCTTTAAAGCACATTACCCCAAAAGGGATAGGTTGATCACATGATGTTTATACTGAACTGTGATAATTCAACACTGGCAAGCTATTATAGGCACAAGCAGTAGTCCATTAACCCAGAAATTTATGGGCCACTAAATCTTTTAAGACAGTAATAGGTAATTAGCTAGGTGCTTTTTTTTAAGATTTTATTTATTTATTTGAGAGAGAGCAAGACAGCATAGGCAGGGGGAGCAGCACAGGGAGAGGGAGAAGCAGGCTCCCCGTTAAGCAGAGAGCCCCATGTGGGGCTCAATCCCAGGACTCTGGGATTACAACCTGAGTTGAAGGCATACAGTAACTAAGGCACCCAGGAGTAGGGTGCTTTTTTAAAAAAGATTTTATTTATTTATTTGAGAGAGAGAGGGAGAGAGCACAAGCAGGGGGAACAGCAGAGGGAGAAGGAGAAGCAAACTACCCACTGAGCAGGGAGCCCGATTTGCGGCTCAATCCCAGGACCCTGGGATTATGATATGAGTTGAAGGCAGCTGCTTAACCTACTGAGCTACCCAGGCACCCAAGCCTGATGCTTTTTAATTTAATAGTTTTCAAAGACTTAGAAACTGGAGAAAATACTACTCTGTATTACCTAATTCAGGTTCTTTACATACTACATTTCAATTGAGTCTACTTAGAGGAGTCGAGAGTCCCAAAGGAAAAACAACTTTTATAACCTGGTTTTAGCCAGCCAGAAGTTTTAGAGAGAACAAATAAAACACTGATATGAAATGTACCTTCAAACAAACTACAGAAAATTACATGAAGTTTTAGGTATACTCACCCCACATTCATAACACTTAGATTTGTCAAAGTAGTTTCGTCTTCGGATGAACTCAGCTGCTCTTCCATTGTCGATAGCAATGCTTGCTTTTATTACTCTACCAAATAACTAAACCAGAGAAATGTAAATGCAGGAGGATGTATTTCAGTGAAAACTAAAACTACAGTTATTTGATTCCATTTTCTTAAACTTTCAGTTCCATTTTATTTGATTACTTTATCAACTGCCTAGTCATGTATGACAAATCACATCCTATAGAACAGATTCTTATTCCTTAGATTCTGCCAGTATTTTAGGAACCAATATAGTTTTCACCTCTATTCTATAAATGAAATGCCCTTAAAATCTACTGCTATCCATGACTTGATTATCCACTGTATCCCTTCATTTTTGGCCTGGATGAACAAAGGCTTTTGGATTTAAAAATCCTGTTGGGAATGAATGGCTTACCTGTTTGTTGTTTATTGCTCTGGTACAGTTTTGTGCAGAGTCTTTATCCAAAAACAAAATAAATGCAACCCCTTTACTCTTCCTGGTATCTTTATCTTTCATTATAGTAACCCTTAAAGCATAAACAAATAGCCAGTTAAAAATAATGAGACAGGAATAAATAAAAAAGATATTACTAAATACTTAGAAAACTCGTGGGTTAGAAAAACATTTATGGAATAAGAGAAATCAATATGCTTGACAAATCAACTATTTCTTCAAAGTCATGGGATATCAAGAAGAATGGAAATGAGAAAATGTGATACTGATTTAACAAAAGTGAGCACAGCTCTCCAGGACTACCTGAAAAGTCAAACGTTAATCAGAGGTTGAAGGATGAAGTAAACATATTACAGAGACAATAAAATCTTGAAGAGTAAGCATAATTCCTCTTTTCCACTAAATACCCTCACTTTGCAGAAACAAAACAAAACAAAACAAAACTGAGGTATTATTTTCAGAAAGTAAAATGATTTACTTATTTTTTTCTAGGCTTTAGAATCTAATTATATTCTGATATTCTCTTTTTAAAGTTTTAATTTAAATTCCAGTTAGTTAACATACAGTGTAATAGTTTCAGGTGTACGATATAGTGCTCATCACAGCAAGTGCACTCCTTAATCCTGATCACCTTAAGAACCTCCAGTTCTGTGGTTCTTAATATACCATCCAAGGTACCTAAGCGATAGGTATGGTGCTAAGAGCACAGAGCCTGTTCTTTCTGATCCTTTATACATCCTTAGTCCTTGTGACTCCTGCTCATGATATGTCATTAAATGTAGTTTAAAAATCAGTGTTCAACAGGGCTCTTCAGAGAAATGGCTGATTCAGAGGATGGACAGGGTAGGTACAAGAGCTTTAAAAATGTACTTAGAAAAAGGAAAGGAGTACTTAAAAAAAAAAAGATGGGGCATGGCACAGTAGAACAGAAGCCAGCTTAAAGGAGCTCTCATTGGCCATATCTAGGACAATTTGAGTACTAAAATAATTACAGTAATGAATAATAAATCACAGAAAAAAGTAGGAATTTATAAGTCCATATTAATAATAAATAAATAAATGAGGGAAAAGGGATGGTTTTGTTTTACAGCAGAATATCAAGGGAAGTGCTAGAGTTGGAAAATCACTATTTGCAACAATCACAGTAAAGACTGGCTCAGGCAAGAAGATGATTTGTTGATGAACAAATGCTAAATCTAAAATGTAATTTTGGGGCATCTGGGAGGCTCAGTCAGTTAAGTGTCCCAACTCTTGATTTTGGCTCATATCACAATCTCAGGGTTGTGAGACTAGGCCCACATTGGGCTGTGCTGGAAGTGGAGCTTAAGATTCTCTCTCTTCCTCTCCCTCCACTCCCTCCCTCTGGTCTTTCTAAAAAGACTCTGTCTCTTTCTAAAAATAAATAAGTAAATCTTCAAAATAAAAAATGTAGAACAAGATATTTACATTGTCTTAAAAGTGTTTCTCACCGACTGTATTAGTTGCAAAGGGGAAAAGGTATTTATAAAGTGAAGAAATTGGTGAACAACTTGGCTGGGCCATCAGAATTACTATCACTAATGAGGGACACATGGACACTATAAATCTGGATGCAAAATCCTCAGAATAAATATTATCTATATAGTTACCGGCCAAAAGTATATAATACCACAACATAATCATGAGGCAACATTAGGAAAACACAAAATGAGGGGGGGAAAGATAAGAGAGAGCTATATTCTCTATAAATGTTCCAGTTTAAAGGGGCTTAAAAAAAATAGGACAGTTAAAATCAACACCTAACTCTAGATGATACTAGAGGGGAAAAATTCTATGTGGAACACTATTAGGTCAACTGACAAAATCGGAACATGGATGACAGATTCAATAAAAGTATAATTTATGAATTTGGTAATCATACTGTGATTATATAATATATAATCAGTATAATTTATGAATTTGGTAATCATACTGTGATTATATAATATATAACCCTATTTTTAGGAAATACATACTTAAGTATTTAGGAGTAAAGGGCAATGATGTGTATAACTTATCCCCAAATAACTCACAAAAAAAATTGTGTGTATACATACATACATACATACATGCGCATTCACAGACAGACACATATACACACACAGGGAGAGAGAGG
Organism: Mustela lutreola; assembly: GCF_030435805.1. NCBI lineage: Eukaryota > Metazoa > Chordata > Mammalia > Carnivora > Mustelidae > Mustela > Mustela lutreola. Next base: position 71,972,996 of record NC_081297.1, on the reverse strand, counting down.
GCAATGAAAAAGTAAATGGGGCAAAATATTAACAGGTGAATCTGGGTAAAGGAAATTTTAATATCCTTTCTATTGTTTTTGCAACTTTTTCTGAATTTGCAAATATTTTCAAACAGTTAAAAAAATACAATATTCAACACAAAGCGTAATAATTGACAAAGCTTGTTTAGAGTCACCACTCTGAAAGTTTTCAACCAATTTTCAAACAAATATGAAATAGTTACTTTATCTTTTTGGAATTTTCATGTATTTGTGAAGGTCAGTTTAAGTCATTAATCATTTTTTTCTAAAGTAGTATTTCGGAAGTGTTAGCTTTCAAAGTCATCCTCAGTTAATGATGTCTCTCAGCTGTCGCCTTTTTTTCATTCCCGCATCTTTTATTGTTCACAGTGGCACTGCTGTTTCAACAGTGTATTCTTACTAGTTCCCTTGATGTTAATGCTCTCATATGCCACTAAGAAAATTTCCCCTTAAGGAGTAAATAAAATCATGTCATTCTTCTGCTCAAAAATCTTTGATTCTTCAAGTTGCCCATTCTTGGTCTTGAATCAATATCCTTTAGGCTTTAGCTCCCACCTCCCTCATCTTTCACTACTTTTACGCACAAACTATGAGGGCCAGCAACAACAAACTACTCAATCGTTCATGGACTTCTCCAAATTGATGCCTCTATTCACACGTCCTCTATCTCCTTTCAACTCTCAATCTTTGCCCATCAAAACTTGACTCATTTTTCACAGCTCAGAACATGTCAGTTCTCTAATCTCTTTAACTGGAAATAATTTCTCTTGCTTTGTGCTAGTCTCCACTGAAGTCTGTTTATGTATAAACAATGTCTTATCAGACCCATTTTAATATAAACTCCTTTAAGGTTGTCTCTGTAACCTCTAGTATACCTACCTCAATATGTTAAAACGAAAAGACAGATACAAATGGGAAACTGGTTTCTCAAGAGTACATCTAGTTGTTTATTCATGTGGTCAGTTGTGCCAGTAGCCTCAAGCCCAGGCATGTTAAGCACTGATAATTAAAGGCCCTAGGACAAGGTTTTTACCTTCAGAAAAAAAGCTTAGAGTCTAGAGGTAAAGAAATCTATCAACCAATTAAAATACACTACTTCAACAGAGATATGTTCTATGGTAACAGAAAAAAAATGATTACACCAAAGATTCTTAATCCCAAGTTTCTGTCACGAGATGTATTCATTTAAGGACATAATATGAAACATGTACTCCTCTGGGAAACCTTGGTATCATCCATTATACCCCTTTCTCACTCACCCAGCCCTTACATACACAGTAAATACATCATTAAATATTACCCACTTTACAGCCAACGATCATCTGACCATCTCTCAAATCTGTCCAGCGTCTGCCTCTCCACCTATACCGTCTTAGTGGACATTGCTCCCCACTAGGCTATCGTTACAGCTTTTTTTTTTTTTTTTTTTTTTTTTAACCAAGCATATCAGTATCACCTTTATTCCAACGTGTCTTTTTAAAACATTTTAAAGATAAGAATAGGCACTTATCCAGTTGGGAAAAGAAAAAAAAACAGCCTTTACAAAAACTTGCTGAAAACAAATTTTTACCTTATATTTGAAAGTCTTATTGATTTTTTTTTTCGTTACAGCTTTTTGACTGGTCTGCCAGCATCCACTCGTTTCCCTCCAGTTTAATCTCTATACTGAAGCCAGAATAAGCTTCTAAAAATTCAAATCATGTTTCTCCTTCATTTAAAATTCTATACCAGTGAATTCTTGGAATTCTTAGGATGAAACCCAAATATCTTGTAACATGGCTGAGAAGCAAGATGAGGAACCTGCTTCCATCTCTAGACCCATTTTGCACTTTCTCCCTCTCATTCATCTCTAGTTATACTGGCCTTCTGTTTCTTTTCTTTTTTTTTTTTTTTTTTGGCCTTCTGTTTCTTGATCTCACTTTATTTTCTCTTGCCCTAAGACTTTTGCACAAGGTATTCCATCTACCTAAAATGATTGCACAAGGTATGCCCTCTACCTAAAATGTTCTCCACATTCTTTTTGCCTACTTAAATCTTAGCCTATTCAAAGGATACTGACTTAGGTTAATCTACCCTAACTATCCAGACTAGATCATGTCTTACCTGTTTATAGGTGTTTATAGCTCTGTCTTTGACTTCATAGCATTCTCATGATTTATAATTAATGTTTGTATGGAAATTCATTCAGAGATTCTGACAGATGGGAAAAACCAAGAAAAGGTAATGGTATGGTTAAAGGAGCAGGCTCTGAAATCAAATTGTTGGATTTCAAATCTTGTCTCCACCACTATCTAGCAATATGTTTAAGTATATTGTGTGCTTCAGTTTTGTTATTTACAATATTAAGATAGTAACAGATTTTACCTTAAAAGGTAGTTGTGATAACTTAATGAATTAATACATGTAAGAAGATTAGAACAATGCCAGTATATTTATGTTTTCACTGTTACATATCATCATTATTAGTGATTTGACTGGTAATAACGACTATTCAGAATTCTGAAGATCCATGGGTGGCTTGGGTGGCTCAGTTGGTTTGGCGTCTGCCTTCAGCTCAGCTCATGGTATCAGGGTCCTGGGACTGAGCCCCACATGGGGTTCCCTGCTCAGCAGGGAGTCTGCTTCTCCCTTTCCCTCTGCCTCCTCCTCTAGCTCCTACCACTATCTTTGTCTCTTTCTCAAATAAAGAAATAAAAATCTTAAAAAAAATTCTGAAGACCCCAAAATTTACCTAGAAGCATTTTTGATGATTTTCTTACAATTTATCCAAAGCTAGAAAATAACTGGCCAATAGGGGGATTGGGATTTTAAATACAATTTCAAATTTATACCAGAATATATATATTGATTATAAGATAGTTAGAATGACAATATCTTGTTTTTACTTTTTTGCCCCATAATATAGGTCCATGTTTGATTTAAAACAGTGAATTAAATATAAGACGTTCCTTTTATCCTTTTGTAACTCTCAGCCCCAACTGATAATATCATCCCTACCATTTCTGTGTTTCCAATCTTTCCAGTGATCTCTAAAACTTTCTATGAAAGTAGAGAATATGTTTTCTATATATTTATTAATCTCATAAGCATTTTGCATGTCATATGCATTGAAATATTTTTTACATTCTACTTGACAAATGAAAATCCACTTCTGATATACTTGATGACACACATTCTAATAACCAAAATATGTATTTAATCAGAGTCTTTACGTCTTATATTGGATAACAGATTCAGTTTTAATTCTTAGTAATATGGTTAAGAAATTATTGTTTAAATAAATTATGATATATAAAGGACCATCATGAGATCATCAGATATGAGGGTGTATCTTTCAAGTACATGGTAAGATGTTTACAGTATAACGTCAAGTTTTTTTTTTTTTTTTAAGATTTTATTTATTTATTTGACAGAAATCACAAGTAGACGGAGAGGCAGGCAGAGAGAGAGAGAGGAAGCAGGCCCCCCGCCAGAGCAGAGAGCCCGATGCGGGACTCGATCCCAGGACCCTGAGACCATGACCCGAGCCGAAGACAGCGGCTTAACCCACTGAGCCACCCAGGCGCCCCTATAATGTCAAGTTTTAAAAAAGACAACAAAATCGCATGTATAGAATTGAGTCTTAAAAAAAACTGTATGTTTACATATACAGAAAAATGACTGAAATATACACAAAAACGTTAAGAGCAGTAATTTTTCTTTGTTATATCAAATATCAGTTTTATTGAAAAATAATCTTAAAAAATGGAAAAGTAAATTCAGATATACTTTTAAATGAGGTTTCAAAATACAATGTGAATACTTACTTTACAACTTTGCCATACTTGGAAAATATCTGAAATAAAAGACCACATAATACTTTACAATTAAATTTTAAGTCATAAGAAACCTTAAATTTTCAGGTTCTATAAACTGACCATGTTCTTTGTTAAAGCTTGTGAAAATTTCTGACCTTTATTCTATAAAGCAGGCCTTAGAAGATATATTTTTTTAGTGACTAGAATAATACTCAGATTTTTGTTATTGGAGTCACAAGTATCTGCCTCAATTTCTAAACTTCTAACAAAAGAGCGCAAACAGCGGAAAAAACCCCATTCTTTATGGGCGGTAGATTAAGGGCATACAAGCTGCAGGGCTGCTAGTGTTCCTCTGGTATATCCATGGCAATTATCAACCCCACCATAACCCCAGAGAAATCATGTGCTTCAAATATCAATGTTGTGGAATATCATTATTACTAGCCAACTCCATTAAGCAATCTGTTTCAGAAGACAGATCCTTAGACTGCTTATAAAACAAAACATAAAACAAAAAAGCTTCTGTAATAAAAATTCATTTGCATCAGTTTCCAACCCTCTGCCCATTCTTAATTGGTGGTTCTTTACTGTTGGCGCAATCTTTCCTTTTACTTCTACATCTTCAAACTAAGCAATCTCATCTATTTCTGTTTTAGCCATTATATATATCGTAATAGCTCCTATTTATTATATCTTAGAAAAGTCTTTCAGAAATATTAATATAGGCAATTAATAATAAATTGAGTTTTATGATTAAGTTGTGTAATGCTGGAATGTAATATAATTGGACTGCAGTGTTAGAAACACTGAATCTTTTTTTTTAAAGATTTTATTTATTAATCTGACAGAGAGAAATCACAAGTAGACAGAGAGGCAGCCAGAGAGAGAGAGAGAGGGAAGCAGGCTCTCTGCCGAGCAGAGAGCCCGATGCGGGACTCGATCCCAGGACTCTGAGATCATGACCTGAGCCGAAGGCAGCGGTTCAACCCACTGAGCCACCCAGGCGCCCCAGAAACACTGAATCTTGAAGTCCAAAAGAGTCTTGTGTGTAACACTTTCTAATGGCTTCTCATTTCACTCACAATCCTTACTATTATCTACGTAAGCCCTACGTGGCATCCCTGCATAGGATTACCTTCCTCTGACTGCCCTTCCTCTCTCTCCACTTGATTTACTCTGTGCCTGACATGTTTTTCCCCAGACATCTACACAGCTATCTCTTACTTCTTTTAGGTCTTTATTCAGAAGTTACCTTTTCAATAAGGGCTTTAGACTTATGTACAATTTGACCTCCATTTCCAACCTGATGTTTAATAACCTCCTTTATTTTTTCTCCTTAGCTCCTGACTTCTTAGCATTAATTTTGTATCCAAAAAACAGAATATCATTAGACTTTTTAATATTTCATATTCTTTTATCTTGCTGTGGTGCCAAGATGGATTTTCATCTTTGTGTTCATTGATGTATTCTTAGTACCTGTAAGAGTGCTCAGCATATGGTAAGTGTTCAATAAATACCGACATATCTCTATATGGAGACAAGGAAAGAAGCTAAAGTGCATTTTCTCCTTTATTCTTTGAGACTTAGGCTATCTCAGTTAAGTAATTAATCAAATACTATGTAATACCTATGTAGCATCTTCTCTGTACTTAACATCTACCCAAAGAGGTAGAGAGAAGAGGGCACATTTGGAAGAAAGAATTTATGTCATTCCCTCCATTTCCTCTCAACCACTCATCTACAGGACAGGGACAGCAGGAAATTTTGTTCTCTGTAAGGTAGAGAGGTGAAAGAAGATTTTGGATCCTCCAGCCCCTTTCCCCTTCCATCATCCAATCCTGAACTGAAAACAACAGTAAGCTGTTAGGTTTCTGCCATATATATAAAATTAAAATAACCTTTCAAGACCCAAGATCAGTCAGAATTTGAGGGTTAGTCAAGGGATCTCTTTGCTTTCATCAGCCCTTTCCTCCAAAACCTCTACCCCACCATTTTCAAAAAACCAAGTAAGCACAAAGGAAAAATCAGCCAATCACAAGTTGTTCCTACTTCATTATGCTACCCGTGTCTTCTGTTTATAAAGAAGTTACTCTTGGGGTGCCTGGGTGGCTCAGTGGGTTGAGCCTCTGCCTTCAGCTCAGGTCATGATCTCAGGGTCCTGGGATTGAGCCCCGCATCGGGATCTCTGCTCAGCAGAGAGCCTGCTTCCCCGCCTCTCTCTACCTGCCTCACTGCCTACATGTGATCTCTCTCTCTGTGTCAAATAAATACAATCTTAAAAAAAAAAAAAGAAAAAGAAAAAAAAAGGAAGCTACTCTCTATGAAAGCACTGTAAACTCTTCGGAAATTACAAAAATTGTCATTTTTTTTTTAACTTATGTTTGCAACATAAGTCTTTGCTATTGATGGCTCAAGTGCATTGTAATGTAGTTATTAAGAATTATGCTAAAAAGAACTGTTTGCTTAAGCTTTATCTGTACCACAGATAGAGAATTCAGAAGACAATAGTATTAAAAGTCACTTACCCGGTATAAGTCATTGTTGGTCAGGGAAAAGGGCAAGTTGGATACATACACTGTGCTTTTACTTGGGGCCAATCCACCACTCATTTCTATAAAGGGAAACAAACCAAGAAGCAATCTAAACCAGGTATTCTTCATTCCAAGCAGAACCAGTGTATATAATCATTGATTTAATTATACCAGATTTAATTCACCTTCCTCGCTTTTATTAGGATTAAAAACAATTACTCCAGCTGGGTGAATTAAGGGATTTCTTTTCCCCAGATATTACTGCAAAGAGCTTTCTGGTCTTTCTTTCAAGTAGAGTCCTTAACCATTATAGTGCTGGATTATGGTATGAAGGCAGAATAAGTTTAAAACAGAAAAATAAAAAATTCTTGAGGTTTCACTTAACTTTCTCTCAGGCTAAGGGTAAAAAACTGCTTTTGAAAGCGTTTAATACCATGCCTACCACATCAGAAAGAGCCTGCTAGCTCAGAAAGAACCTTAGCCACTTATTTTCATTAATGCTTTGGTCTGGGTACTATTTTTGGTTTTCTTGATATTTTTCTTTGCAGTGGTATTAAGAGAAAATTTTAACCTCACATTTTGATGGTGTAAAGTTCAAATAACTAATTTTGCATATTACTGGTAAATAACGAAATGATACATTTTACTATACCAAATAGGTTTCCGTGCCTTGAAAGATTTTATTCTGTATATGTATTTTTAGATTACAAATGTAATTTGTAACTAGTTTTTATAGCGTATTTTACAAAGCAGATTATCCATGAAAAGTACATCATACTCAACAAGGTTCAAATTTCAATTTAAAAAGCTTGTGTGCTGTGTATATGAGATGGGAGCCTAGGGGCCATCACAAATGGCAAAATATTGACCGTGGGACATGCCAAGTCGCGGAGTAATAGGAAAACTGCCTGATGCTTGAGATATTTCTTGGGAATCTATTAGACAAGTCCCCACTTATTAGACAAGTTTCCCACTTGAAACTATGAGTTACCGTTCTGGGGAGAACTGCGAGGGCGGGCAACGGCAAATGGTCCGGAATAAAAAGTGTGGCGGGGAGAGAGGCAAATCGTTTTCGCGGCCGGGTCTCGGGAGGGGCTTGCGGGAAGTAAGGCCGCAGCTGAGGAGGTGTTTACCTTTAGGTGGGGCAGGCCTGGGAAACTAGAGCGCGAGCCCACGACTCAGTTGGGGCTCAACCCGGACTCTTCCTCGTCCCCCGCTGGGGCCTTGGCATCACGGGTCCTGGGAGGGGTCAAGCGCCGGAGAGTAGGAGGCAGCGACAACAACGCCTCTTCCTGGCGGTAGCTAGACCCAGGCTCCGGAGGCGGGCCCAGAGGCGGCGCTTTTGCTGACGTCTTTGAGCGCGCCGGAAGTGCCTGCTTAGGAGAGGGCGACGAGCCGACGACTACACTTACGGGGTCTCCCGGCCGCCCAGAGTCGGTGAGCTCATTTTACCTTTCCACGAGGTGGACTGGGCCGGGCTCTGCTACGGGCCGAGTCGAGCGAGCGGGCGAGCGGGAGTGGGGTGTTTTCTGTGGCGGGAGTTGGAGTCTCCCGTTGCGTTTGAATCGTGCAGTAATTCCGCTCTTGGCGGTGGAGGGTGTAGAGACGCAGTGGAGTTTGGAATAAAGGAAACTGTTGAGTCTGAGACATAGGTTTGCTTCTCTTTAGCGCCTTATGATGCAGAAAGAGGACTAAATGGGTTGACTTCAGTGACCCAAGATAAGTTAGAAAGTCGGTAAATTTAAAGAATGTGTTCAATGTACCCAGTGAAGTGTTAGGCACTTTGAGAGCTACAAAAAAAAAAAAGTGTAAAACTGGGCTTTTCCTGGCAGGTATCTCAGTCTAGTTGAGACAGGGTCGACTCGGATTGACAGAATGACTCATCTTGAGTTAGTGTGGACAAATGTTGGACTACTTGGCATCTTTTTCCGTCCTGTAAATCTATATTGGGCATACACTGTTTTTCTCTTAAGAGGAGATAACGGGGCTGTCATTCCTACAGAAAAATCAGGAACTAATGCAAGGTAGTTTATACTTCTACCCACCAGCACACACAGACCAGGCCTCTAACCATTCCTTGGAAGCCTGCGTGCCAGCACCCTGGAATCCAGAGCCTCTCCTGGAGTCTGCACAATCCAGATTGAAGCCGATGTCTTCTAGAGAGAAGGAACTGCATCCAGGGCGCAGCTGAATTTTGAGAGGCCCGAATGCCTCCACATCCACCAGGGGACCGCTGGGACTAATTCTCTTGGCAAACTTGTGGCCAACCAAAACTACCATGCTTCACATCCCCGTTATTTCTGGTTACCGCCCAAGATGTAAGCCCCTTTGGTCTTCTTTGCAACATCCTTATCTCCATGCTGCTTTGTACTTCCTCTCTTGATTTAGGCTACCGCTGCTTTTCCCTCCTTTTCTTAAACATTTCACCCCTCAACACAACAGCTGAGCTCACTGAAAGCTCTGTTCCTGCTTAACAAACTGTTACATACTCTACTGCTTTATGGAAATTCTCATTCTTCTCCTGACCATAACCAATACTTGGCTTTTTGACTCCTGCCCTTTCAGTTGAGTCCTTTCTCTGACACCTGCATTTAAGGTTAAGTGATGACTCTACCTGTATTGAACTGATTTCACTTCCTCAGAACCTCCCCTCCCCCCACCAGAGTCTTTGGGGAGATTCTTTTCTCTCTTCTGAGGCATTTGATTTCTCTGACCCTTCTTCTCCCTCTCTGTGGATAATCCCTACACCTGCTAGGGGTTTCATTTTCCCTGTGAGTTTCTCTGAGGGATATTTTGTAACTTCCCCCCAGAGAGATTTAGGTACCCTTGCCATGTGCTAAGTGCCCTCTACTTTCCTCATCCTAGCACTTACCACATGTGTGCTAATTAATTGCGTGTGCTAATTAATTGCTTGTCTATTCACCTTCTTTACTAATCTGGGCTGTCATTTTCTTGTTTATTTTTGTAATTCCACTGCCCATTAGGCAGGTAGGTATTTATTTGATTGCAACTGCTGCAGGTACAGTCTCAGAAGTCGGGCAAGTTGACATGTCATCTGACTTTAAAATGTAAGAACCTTTGGAAAGGGATCAGCTGGTACTTCAGCTGGTTGTGGCTCTGTGAGAATATGGTTCCAGTGTTGCCAGAGCATGTAGGTTTTTCAATAATAGTTGGAAAATATGGTTTTGGAAAGTGATATCTCCCAGTTTTCAGGTGTTGTCAGTGGGATAAAACTATTACAAACAAAACCAAAACAAACCCCCCAAAACCCTGGGCCAAACACTTGTCACATGCAGCCTATCAGTCACCAGTTTGGAATCCTTTTTAGTGTGGTAGGGCTTAGAATTGGGCTTTGTGGAGAATACTAGATTTTGAGCTTCATCTTCATGGATAGTTAGAAGTCGAATGAGTACTGTAGATTGAGAAATACATCAAAAAACTCCAGGGTGGTGTGTGTGTTACTTTGTGGCATAGTGAGGAGTCTGGCCTGCATGACTTTTTTGGGAGAGAACAGGAGTTTAGGTGAGCTGATAGAGGGTAGAGGAATTTGGTTTTATTACAGTTAATTGATGTGAAACAGTTTGGATTCTTGATATGGGAAACTTCGGCTATGCATGATGTATTAGCAAAGTTAACTGAGTATCCTTTTTTAAAGGTGGAGTGGAGAGGAGAATTGAGATTAGAAGGAGGTTGAGCAGTTAAGATGGTAATCTTTATCCTGGTGTAAAGTAAGATTTAGATTTATAAACATATATACGGAAACATCTGGTATTTTGGTCTATTTTTATTTTTATTTTTTATTTTTTCCAAAGATTTTATTTATTTGACAGACAGAGATCACAAGTAGGCAGAGAGGCAGGCAGAGAGAGGATGAAGCAGGCCCCCTGCCAAGCAGAAAGCCCGACGTGGGGCTCCATCCCTGGACCCTGGGATCATGACCCGAGCTGAAGGCAGAGGCTTTAACCCACTGAGCCACCCAGGCGCCCCTGGTCTATTTTTATAATTTCAGTTGCTTGATCACTTACACTGAACAATCAAGGATCTCCTAAATATTTAACACATATAGTGGAGCTTATATAAGAGGAATCCTTAAAGCACTGAAAAAATCAAGTAATTTGTGAAACTAGCCTGCGTGCCAGCAGCCTGGCATCCGTACTTTAAGTTATATGGTGGTTATGAACAATCAGTAGTCTCCTTAAGCGTCATTCTCCTTTAATCTGTTTAGTATACTGCCAGATTAATCTGGAATGACATTTTCCCCTATACCTTATTTCTAGGTTTAGAAGCCTGTGGTGAACTTCTCTAGCTGCTTGCTTTGTATTAGCATTTAATGCATTTGAATGTGTTCTGTCTTTGCCTGTTACCTTTGTGAAGCAATGTGATATGATGAAAAGGGTTTGGGATTTGAAATCCTGCAGACCTGAATGATTCCAAGCTTTGGCTTTGGGACTGAGTTTTTCAGAGCCTCTGTGCTTCATGTGGAATAGTAGAGATAATATCTACAAAAGGGGAGGAAATGAAAGCTTGTTGAATTCCTATGCAGGCTTACTTTCCATTTCTTTGCAATGCAAATCTTCTAATCAGTTGCAACTTTCTCAGACACATTTTCTGTAATTATAATTCTTTTACCTTTTTTATGGATTCCACTATCATTCATCCCCATTTAAGCAATCTCTCAAGAGTCTATTTAAATTTTCTTGGCTTTCTTAACTACCATTTCCTACATTTATCTCCCTGAGCACAGAACAGTGGTTGATTTTGCTCTATTTTCCATGTTAATTGACATCAGTATTAGTTTTTTTTTATAGACCTTTGCTAACTATGTTCTAAAATTCAGTTTTAGTTGTCTGAAATTATAAACATTTTTCAATAAAGAATAGTAATAATCTAGTTTATGGGTTGAAGTCAGTTCTTAAAAGCTTCCTTCAATTTAGGATGTCTAGAATATGTTTACCTTGCTTTAAGGTCAGTGGATCTCATACTGACATGAGTTTAAGTGTTTTTTTTTTTTTTTTAAAGATCTATTTATTTGAGAGAGCATGAACAGAGCAAAGGGCAGAAGGAGAAGCAGGCTCTCTTCTGAGCAGGGATCACCCCACCACCCACCCCCGCCCCACAGGGCTAGATCCCAGGACTCTGGGATCATGACTTGAGCCAAAGGCAGACACTTAAGCAAATGAGCCACCTAGGCACCCAAGTTTAAGGTTTTTTTTATAAAGTGTCAGCATTCCACCCCAGGCCAATTATATAGGGATTATGGAGGCTAGGGCCTCTAGGGCCTAAGCATTTGTATTTTTTTTTTTTTTTAAGATTTTTATTTATTTATTTGAGAGAGAGACAGTGAGAGAGAGCATGAGAGGCGAGAAGGTCAGAGGGAGAAGCAGACTCCCCATGGAGCTGGGAGCCTGATGCGGGACTCCATCCCGGGACTCCGGGACTGTGACCTGAGCCGAAGGCAGTTGCTTAACCAACTGAGCCACCCAGGCGCCCCAGCATTTGTATTTTTAAAGCTCTTTAGGCTGCCTGGATGGCTCAGTTGGTTGAGCATCTGCCTTTGGCTCAGGTCATGATCTCAGGATCCTGGGATCAAGCCCACATTGGGCTCTCTGCTCAGTGTTAAGTCTGCTTCTCCTCCCTCTGTGATCTCTGGCTTTCATTCTCTCAAATAAATAAATAAAATCGTAAAAAAAAAAAAAAAAGTTCTTTTGATAATCTAAAGTGCAGCCAGGGCTAACCAACTGTTTTAGGTGCTAGAGCCAAAGAATTCTCATTGATAGCCTTTCTTTCAGAAATGAAGTGACATTTGTATCATGAGAAATATATAGAGCCAAAATCTTTAAAAAACAAACATATATATATATATATATATGTTTTTTTTTTTTTTTTTAAGTAATCTCTATACCCAACATGGGGCTCAGACTCACAACCCAGAGATCACGAGTCCCATGCTCCATGGACTGAGCCATCCAGGAGCGCCAGGAGCCATAATTTAATAGTGCTTATTGGAAGTTTTCTGAATACAGGTTTGCCTCACTCTCTGAAACCTTTCATAAGTTAAATGGCATTAAGGAAAGAGGCAGTTAATACTTTGTAAATGAAAATCTTTGGATTTCTTTTGGTTAGTGAAAACAGGTACTAAGGCAGGTCTTTTGTAAAAGCGAAGTGACATAGGTGAATTTTCAGGTAGCTGGGGATATCTGTAATGAAAAGATACAAACCAGTATTTAGGTTCCCCGGAATGGCTCTTATGGTGGTCATATGAATAATCTATCTATTTATCTGGCCAATATTTATTAAGTACCTTTACATTGCTAAGCAATAGAAGTAAGAAAAGCAATTGCCTTTGCAGTGGTGTTTAGTTTGGGAGGGAGGACTGGAAGAAAAGTTAAGTGCAAATGATGTTATATAGCACTATTATTAGCAGGGTGTCTTAACAACCCCAAAGAAAGAACAACTTTGTTCTTTCTGGAGAAGGTAAGAAAAGCTGACATTCCTGATGAATTACTCTAATCAGTAATGATATAAGAGAATACAAGGTTTATAATCTAGAACTAGTTTTTAGCAAACTTCTAAATGAAGCTTACATTCTCTATACTGAATTCTAATCCATTCTCAGCCTAATTATGATATAGAGGGTCCTTTGATTTTTCAGTTCTATCCTTCGGTTTTCAAATCCTATTGGATCCGAAAACTTGACTGGAATACTTCTGAGACTCTACTAATGGATGATTAGTAATTACACAGTAACATGATCACTTAAGTGGGAAAGCATCTTTGCTTAAATTTAGCTGATTGGCTTCTAGTTGCGGGATGGGTCAATTTCCTAAATCGGGATGTCATAAACAACATGTGCTACTGATCAGAAGGCTGCTGAATAGATTATCTTTTCTCTTTTTTGTTGTCTTAATTAAAGATCCAGCTTAAGACTTACCTTCCTGATAGCCCAGTATTCTTTCTTTCCTTTTGTATGTAATCATCAAACTGTGTCTTTTGTTTTACTAACAGTACGAGATTGTGTATGGAATATTTTATTTATACTTCTCTTTCCCTATTATATAGATTTCTTAAGGATGAAGATGTTTAATAATTTGACATGAGCCTCACTTGTGCTACTGGATTTTTGGGGGCGGGGGGAGGTGTTTTATCTTTGTGAAGCCTAATTATTTTGCTTCACCATGCTCTGTTTAGCCTTACTAAAATGTCAGTATCTTTTGGAGGGTTTTTTCCTTTGTTTTTGTGGACAGGGAATGGGCTGAATGGGAGATAGGTATTAAGGAGGGCACTTGCTGTGACAAGCACCAGGTGCCATATGTAAGTGATAAATCACAAAATCCTACATGTGAAACCAACATTATGCTGTATGTTACCTAACTTGTATTAAAATAAAAACTTGGATTAAGTAGAAAGAATAATCAAGAAAAAAAGTGCCCCATGACAGCAATACCATTAGTGCATATATATATATATGTGTGTGTGTATATATATATATATATATATATATTTATTTATTTTTTTAAAGATTTTATTATTTGACAGACAGAGATCACAAGTAGCCAGAGAGCAGGCAGAGAGAGAGGGGAAGCAGGCTCCCCACTGAGCAGAGAGCCCGATGTGGGGCTCGATCCCAGGACCCTGGGATCATGACCTGAGTTGAAGGCAGAGCTTTTAACCCACTGAGCCACCCAGGCGCCCTGCGTATATATTTTTAGTTTTATGTTGTGTTCTATTTTTATGTTCTTAATTCTGAAAATATATAGTGATTTTCATAAAAGTTATCTATTTACAGATTTTATTTATTTGACGGCATGTGCATGCATGAGCAGGGAGGAGGGGCAGAGGGAGAGGAAGAAGGAAAGAAGCAGACTCCCTGCTGAACAGGGAGCCTTTGTGGGGTTGGATCTGGGACCCTGGGATCATAACTAACTGAGCCACCCAGGCGCCCCTTGGGAGAAAGTTTTAAAAAGTCCTCTGTTGTTGGAAATACAGGCTTTGAGTTCTGGAATGAAGTCACAGGAGTAAAAAGCACAGCATAGAGAATATAGTCACTGATACTATTGTAACAGTGATGTGTGGTGACAGATGGTAGCTACACTTGTGAGCATAGTATAATGTATTAATTACTGTGTTGTATACCTGAAACTAAAGTAATGTTGGGTGTCAACTATACTAAAAAAAAATTTGGAAAAACAAAAAGTTCTCCATCAAATTTTTATCTAGTAAGTTTAGTATTCTTTGATGAATTGATGTTTCTTTCTTGCCTTGATTTTGAGATGACGTGTTCATGGGACTATTTATTGCCAATATAGAACTGTAAGGATTTCCAAACTAAGGGTGCTAGAATTTTTTTCCATCTGTGAGTTATTTTAATCTTAATATTCTAGATAAAAATCACCTTAGACATCAAATGCACTTCTTTCAGAGATAAGGATAAGAGAGATGCCCTGCCCAGTTCTCAACTAGCAAAATTAGGACTAGAATTCTTTAATATAACTCAGTTGTTCTTATGAAACTTGGGTGGCCTCTGGTGATCAAAATAATATCTTCTGTTTTTAAAGAGGTCTTTGAAGGGGGTTTGGCTTATTAATGGTCGTAATTTTTTTATTTTGAGAGTTTTATTTATACATATAATGAAGGGTTATATTTTCTCCATTGGTTGGTTTATACAGACACAAATCCTTATGTCTGTATTTTTCCCCCCCCTCCTGCAGGAGATTGTTGAAAACTTTAAATTTGATTCCTGAAAGGACTCAAGTAAGTAGTATAGTAGTTATTCTTACGTGTTTTTTATGGGAAGCCAGTATTTTATATTGTAGTGTTTACATCTAGTTAAGAAACTATATAGTATTTCCTTAGAACTCTTGTAGTTTTTCTTTTTCATTAATTACAGTCTTATTTTTACTTGTTTTCCTTTAGTTCATTAATTTGTATTCCTAATTTTTGCCATTACTTGAGACACTAAGCTTGTTTTTTTTTAAACGTATTACTTATTTAAGTAATCTGTACACCCCACATGGGGCTCGAACTCAAAACCCTGAGATCAAGAGTCACATGCTTCTCCCACTGAGCCATCCAGGTGTCCTGACACATTATGCTTACTGAATGATTTCTAGGACTTTTAAGTATAGTTATTTATTTTTGTTATAGATAATAGGTATAGAACATTATGCAGTGAAAATATTCATCTTCCTATACCCAGCCACCCAGTTCTCCCCAGAGGCAGGCACTATTACATTTTCTTGTTTCTACTCCCAGAAGTAGTCTGTGCATATGGATATGTATTCATACCCTATCTTTTTATTTTTCCAAAGCGGCAGCATATCCAACATATTAATCTACCCCCCCTTTTTTTTTTTTTGGCTTAGCAGTGTATCTTGTCATTCCTTCTGTATTATGTGTGGGGTTACTTTTCTTTAAAATGGCTTGCATAATTTTCCTTTATATGAATGTATAGCATTTTATTTAATCTGTACCCTTCTGACCAACATTTTAGGTTGCTTTCAGTCTTTGCTTTGTACCTGTTCAAGTATACAGAGAAGTAGAATGTCCAGGTCAAAGCATATGTGCATTTAACATTGAATAGATACTGCCCATTTTTCCCCTGTCTGTACCAAATCACACTCTTTTCATTAATACATGAGAGCGTTACTTTACTTTAGTCAGAGCAGTTTTATTTTTGTGGAGCTTTGGTTGAAAATGTGTACTCGATTCTAGTTTTAGTTTTCATCTTCCTTATTTTGAAGAAAGTTGAGCGTCTTTTCAAAGGATTGAGTCATTGTATTTCCTTTTTTTGTGAACTGTCTTCATATCATTTGTCCATTTTTTGTGAGGGGTTCTTTTTTTTCCCCTGTGATTTGATTTCAGTTGGTTGCTGTTACTTCTCTCCATTGTTTCTCAAGCAGGATAAAATCTGACTTGTTCTTTAGACTCAATGAAACTTTTGGTGGGTTCAGTAAAGGTAGTATAGGAGGAGTAATTTTGATAA
The DNA here is from genome assembly GCF_030435805.1 of Mustela lutreola. Taxonomy (NCBI): domain Eukaryota; kingdom Metazoa; phylum Chordata; class Mammalia; order Carnivora; family Mustelidae; genus Mustela; species Mustela lutreola. Next base: position 71,956,665 of record NC_081297.1, on the reverse strand, counting down.
TTTCTTTTTTTTCAAGCTTCCATCAATTCTTGTATTTAAAAGATTGGTTACTCTGAAATAACATTCTCTCTCTTTTTTCTTTTTAAAGGTTTTACTTATTTGAGAGCGAGAGAGAGCATGTGGGGTGGGGGGAAGGCAGAGGGAGAGGGAGGACCCAGGACTCTGAAATTAGGACCTGAGCTGAAGGCAGGTGCTTAACCAAGTGAGCCACCCAGGCGCCCCTGAAATAACATTCTTGATGATGTCTGATTATGGACTTGGATTTGCGGTTGATTTATGTATAATGTTAAAAGCTAATTTGTAACTTAAATTAAGTTTTTTCTAGGCATCTTTGAGTTGGTTCATTTTATTGCACTATTTGTATTAGAAAATATTGTAGGTTTGTTTTTACAGAGAAAGTTAAGATTGTACTGTGGATAGTGTAAAAAAATATTGCCCTCATCATCCAGCCTTTGTTTTTTTCTGGCCTAAACCGTTAGAATTCTGTCCTGCCAAAGTGGGATGTCATCTTCGCCATCAACACTCCCCTTACCCTGTTAGTATTATTATATCATAAAGAGCCACTGAAAATCTTTTGATATGTATCTTCTCTGAGAAGTTTTCCTTCTCCACAAATTTGGGACTATGTGTTTGGACTTGTTGCCCTATTTTCTATGTACTATAAAGGTCCTGACTTAGTACGGGTCCCATTTTTCACTTCTCACTTGTGATTATCCTTCTCTGTATCACTTATGGTTCATAGTTCTTGCATCAGAACCTGGTTCACTTTCTTGTGGTTCTGTTCTCTTAACCATTTCTCATCTACTCTGGTGGTTGTTGAGCTGCTGCCTGTGGACTGCCTGCCTATTTTTGTAAATACAGTGTTTTTGGAACATGGCCACACCCCTACATTTATAGGTATTGTTTATGGCTGCTTTCACATTATAACACTAGAATAAAGTAGTTTTGACAGAGACCTGTGACCTGCAAGGCTGAAAATATTAGTCTGGTCCTTTATAAAAAAGTTCGCCAACCCCTGATCTACTGTGTTGCCATTTCATATAGATGACCTTAAGGCTATTTCCTGCACCCTCTGCTCATCATCTCTTGTTTGTCATGCTTATCTTGTTTTTTGCCTGTTCACATGTTGTTTCCGTCTGGACTCCATAATGCACTCAGCCCTCCATTCAGAACACGTCAGCTCTCAAAGTAGGAAGCCTCTGTCTGTATCCCAAACAAGAAAAATGCTGTCAGAACTTTTATTTTAATTTCAAATATTATGAGAATGTCTTTGCATTGAAATAAATTTATAGCATTAAAAGCAAATACTGAGTGTGATTCATTTCAGGGTTTGTTGAGTGTGCTTTTATGGGATTGTTTAACACTTTTTGATTAAACCATTTCATTGAACACATAGAAGAGATAAAGCTTTAGGAATGCAACAAAACTAGACACTAGTGTTACAGAAACCATCCACCAGGAAATACCAGCATTGCTGAGCATTGTAAATTATTCATGTAGATGCATCTTCTCTAATTTTTACTATAAGAATGAAAAAATATTTGTGGTCTTATGGATTTTTAAAAAACATTTTATTTATTTATTTGACCCAGAGACAGAGATTACAGTAGGCAGACAGGCAGGCAGGGAGCGGGGAGGAAGCAGGCTCCCTGCTAAGCAGAGAGCCTGATGCGGGGCTCTATCCCAGAACCCTGAGATCACTACCTGAGCCGAAGGCAGGGGCTTTAACCCACTGAGCCACCCAGGCACCCCTCTTATGGATCTTTTTACCACAGTTGTTGGAAACAAGCTCTTTGAAGCTTTAAATAGCCTTTGAAACTATGGAACCCTTTGGAACATGGGGCTTTCTATTACATTTTTTTAAAAAGGACATTTCCGAATTGTTTGGAAAAATAATTGCCTTACTCATTCTTTCTTCCTTTTGGTCACTTACATTTTATTTAAGTCTCTCTGGAAAATAATCATTGGCATGTAAATATTTACTTTTTTAAAAATCTCTCTTGCTCTCTAATAACAACACCCGTAAATCTTTGTTTCTTTTTGTTTAGTGGCTTACAGAAGAGATGAAATGTGGTCTGAGGGACGATATGACTATGAAAGACTTCCAAGAGAACGAGTACCTCCGCGAAGTCATCCCAGTGTAAGTTACTACTGATGTAGAATAATTCAAAACCTGGTGTCTAAGTGAATTTGTTATACTGAAGCTAGGTATAGTAAAATCTTTAATAGATAAAAATTGACCAGTCTGGGTTTGAAATATAGATTAAGCTTATATTTTAAAAGTTAAAAGTTTGAAAATGCAGCATTTTATTTATGTAGATAATCTTTATTTCATATTTCTTATTTAAATTTCTAAAATGGAGGGTTTTTATATTGAATTGAATTTGTGAAGAAAATTTGAGGTTATATAAAGATGGATTCTCAGGTAATGAAGGAGTATTTGAGCACCTGCTCCTACTATTGGCTGTCACCTATTCTTCTGTATTTCTAAAAATGTTTGCAAATTGGATATGTGAAATTATGAAGTAGAGGCAGATCAGGGGCAGGTAGGTAGCTTAGTATACTGTCCTACTAATTGTCTCTGTTGCTTTGGGAATTGGAAATTTTTAATTAGGCCTTTTCTCAAGGAGCTTGCTATTGTGCTTGTTACTGTATTCCCAGCACCATCTCGTATGTGGCACATAGTAGGAGTTCAGTGTTTATTGAGTGAATATATATACTCTCTCTGCAGAATCCTCTGCAGAGACCTAAGGGAAAGTTTGGGAAGGGTCAAGAAACTGTCAATCTTAAACTTTACACAGGCCCATTCTAAGCACCAGGGGTTTGGGTTGTGTTGATACTATGTGGCTATATGGATTCATCATATGCCATCAAAGGGTACAAATACTTGTTTATATGCTAGTTTTTTGTTTTTGTTTTTTTTTCTTCACTTATATATTCTGAGTAAGTCCTACAGATGGGTGATACCACTTTTAGCATTGTCATTTGGCCCGGGTTACAGCTTAGGCTGGGTTGATCTAAAATGATAAAAGATGGACTTTTTGGTTTTTGGCTCAGAGGCGGCAGGGGTGCAGCTGTCTTTAGTAGTCTCGAATTCGGGTTCATCCTGACACCAGCTACCTCCGCCATGCCTCCTAAGTTCAAGATCCCAACCCCAGTTAGATCAAAGTCATGTACCTGGGGTGCACTGATGGGGAAGTTGGTGCTATGTCTGTCCTGCCCCCCAAGATCGGCCTCTTGAGTCTTTCTCCAGCAGAAGTTGGTGATGACCTCGCCAAGGCAACTGATAATTGGAAGGGTCTGAGGATTACAGTGAAACTGACCATTCAGAACAGACAGGCCCAGACTGAAGTGGGACTGCAGGCAGACTGCCTCTGCCCTGATGGTCAAAGCCCTCAAGGAACCACCAAGATACTGAAGAAAAACATTAAGTACAGTGGAAATATCACTTTTGATAAGATTGTCAACATTGCCTGATAGATATGTCACTGATCTTTTTTTTTTTTTTTTAAGATTATTTATTTATTTATTTGACAGACTGAGATCACAAGTAGGCAGAGAGACAGGCAGAGAGAGAGGAGGAAGCAGGCTCCCTGCTAAGCAGAGAGCCCGATGTGGGGCTCGATTCCAGGACCCTAGGATTATGACCCGAACCGAAGGCAGAGGCTCAACCCACTGAGCTGCCCAGGCACCCCAATATGCCACTGATTTTTTTTTTTTTTTTTTTTTTTTTTTTTTTTTTTTTAAAGATTTTATTTATTTATTTGACAGAGAGAAATTACAAGTACACTGAGAGGCAGGCAGAGAGAGAGAGAAGGAAGCAGGCTCCCTGCTGAGCAGAGAGCCCGATGCGGGACTCGATCCCAGGACCCTGAGATCATGACCTGAGCCGAAGGCAGCGGCTTTACCCACTGAGCCACCCAGGCGCCCTATGCCACTGATCTTTAGCCAGATAATTCTCTAGAACCATTAAGGAGATCCTGGAGATGGCCCAATCTGCGGGCTGCAGTGTTGATGGCCACCATCGTCATGACATCATAGATGACATCAATAGTGGTGCAGTGGAATGCCCAGCTAGTTAAGAACTACAAAGGAAAACACTTCAACAAAGGATCATTTGATGACCCCCCCCCCCAAAAAAAAAGATAAAAGATGGAGGAAAGAAAGAGGCCTACCATATTTCAGAACGAGTAGACTTGTTACTATATGTCATTTCTTTCCAAGTTTTATTTATAGATTGTGTATTTATTATCGTCTGTGGTTTCTAATTAAACTTTGAGTTAAATTCTTTCCTGTTTGATAAAATTATAGTTTATCTAGGAAAACAAAACAAAGTGATATAGATAAACATAATATGGGAGTAATGAAAAGGTAGTAAAAGGGATGATTTTAGAAAAAAAAATTCTTGGGACCCCTACCTTTCTAAGGATATATCCTATTAGGAATTTGTATTCAAGAATACTTAAAATTTTCTGTGTGGTTACGCCACCAACTGGAATATATAGTTGGATTTGTTTTAGTTTGTTTTCAACTAACAAAGGGGGTAACTTTTAAGTGGTAACTTACTGTAATTACATGTTTAACTAGTTCCTGCTTACTGTAAGTGAGGGGTTTTACATATAAATCTCTTAATCTTCAAAACAATTCTGAGTGTTGAATGGTACAACATTTATAGAACTCAGTAGAATGTTGTAGAAGCCATAAAATGTAAGCAGGGATTTATATACAGAAATAGAATTTCAGACAACAGTGGGAAGTATTCATGATCAAATCATGGGAAAAGTTATATATTACACCACTTATTACACCATTCTGCGTTATTTATGCACGCTGGCTTGTATTCTAGAACACAGTGCAGTGGAAGGTGATTCAGAGAGTTAAGACTGGAGGCAGAGGGACCTGTCAGGAGGCTGTCAGCTATTTCTATGGGGGGGGGAAGTGGTTTAAACAAGCTGGGGAGGAATGAGTTTTAAGATGGGGATGATTGGCTTATCAGTGGCCTAAGGACAAAAGAAGGACCCTTCAGATCTCTAGGTCATTGTGTGAGAATGGATTTGAGAAAGTTCATACTAAAAGCCTTTGTTTTCTCTGAAGGGGTAGCAAGATCATCTGAAAGTGCAGGAGGTAGAGGGTGATTTGAGGCCAGCCTTGAATTGTGAGTAGCTATTGTTGGTATCTTCTCACCAGAGATGTTTTAAAAGACTGTGGCTGAGGGGCAGTGAGCTTTGCGCTGTAATATTATAGGGGTACCAGTCTGTAGGAATGTGTGCTTTATTACCTAAGTAGCCCAATTTTGGAGTGGAGGAGGCAAGTTGTTGTATTGGTTTAAGATGGCATGATGTGTGGTGGACTCAGGAAGATAAAGATATTGAAAGTTCTGACTCAGAGAGTTACTGAGGTAATATATTATGTGTTATGGGGTGATTCAGGAAGGAGATAAAGCTGTAAGAGGGACAGTGGATTGAAAGAAGTGAGGGGTTGAGGGACAGTAAAGGCTCAGTGAAGCTGAAGACCAGTGTGTGGTAGAAAGATAGGCAATTGGTATTTTGAAGTGTAGAGTTTCCAAGAGAGTACAGTTCTGGGTGATTTAAAGTCCAGCAGATGGTGGTAGGAATAGAGGGTGGGTGAAGGTTAGGAGATCAGGAAAACTTGGTAGCTCGATTTGCTCAGTGATTTAGAGTAGAGACTCTCAGGAAAACTTGGTAGCTTGATTTGCTCAGTGATTTAGATTAGAGACTCTCAGTCCTCGCTGGACTTTGAAGTCACACAGAGAGTTCTTAAATATCAGTGTCTGGGCCCCATCCAGAAAATTAAGTCCTAATATTTGCAGCCAGGATCAAAACATCAGTGTTGTATAAAAGTTAACAGGTTACTTATGCAGTTAAGAAATGCAGATGAACACTGAAGTTGCTGATGGTGACAGGAGTTGAGGTAAAATGACAGGTGATGGAAGTTATCAGTGGATGAGGCTATTGTAGTAAAATCTAAACCCACACATTTTCATTTTTAAATAATTTATGTGGGTGTAAATGTGAAATAGAGGCTCCTTTATAAAGTAATTTCATCAGCAGGAAGAAGATAGGAATATTTTATACAATAAGTGCATTTAAAATCACAGTGGAAGTACTCAACCAACTCTTAAGTTCCCAAAGGTGAATCTGACTTTCTAAATTCTCTGGCTACTTAGTTCCTCCTATTTGGGGAGGTACCTAGATTGCCTTTCTCCTGAGAGCACAGAATCTGTCCAGACCTTGTGCAACTTTATTGCTCTCCTTTTGAAGAAACAATTTTAATTCTAGTGATTGGTCCCTTCCTCCTCCCAGTAAGCCTTTTTTAGTTGATAAATCCTTCTCAATTCCCACATCCCTTTCCCCAAGACTTGCTTTTATGGTGAACGTGGCCTTTTTTTTGGTTAGAAAATTAAAGCCTTCCCCTCCCCTCAATTATGTGCCTTTGATGGCTCTTGGAAGTTATCTCTTTACCTTCTATGTTACACCTCCATTTTCATTTTAGTAAAGTAAAGCAAAGTTTCTTAAACTTTTTGGTGCCATGGATCCTTTTAACAGTCTGGTGAAGCCTATGGATCCCTTTTAGAGTAGGGGTTTTAAAACTGCAAAATACACAAAATTAAAGAAGACCACTTATATTTGAATTATCGAACTATTCTAAAACAATTTTGTAATACAGTAATATGTACTTCTTTAGTAGGTCATTAAAGTACTAAGAGCTAATGGTGGGAGTTTCATTACTGTATTTTCAGTTATGAGAGAAAATGGTATTTTGAGATAATGCAACAGCTATAACATGATATGAAAATATCTATGATTTCTGTTAGTGACGAAGCCACAGATACTTCTGTTGTTATTCTGTTGTTTGTTGCTGTATTTGGGTGAAAAAAGTAATTTTTTATTTACATCTGATTTCAAGGACCTGCTGAATCCTTGGGCTAGAAAATTGTTAAATGACACTAGAATTAGAAATATGAATTAGTAAAGTTAGTATACATATTAGTATATATATAAATATAAATTAGTAAAGTTCCTGAATTTGGAGCTAATAAAAGTATAATTTCTTTAATATTTAAAAACATTTAATAATAAAACAGAGATCATCTAATGTTATTTTAAAAACCATATTGGTATATCATATTGACTTGTACAAGATTCTCATAAGCAGCATTATTCATAACAGCTCCAAGCTGGCAACAATCCAAATGTGTAACAGTAGAGTAGATAAATTAATTGTGCAATTTACACAGCAGTTAGAATGAATGGACCTGATGGACCATTGCAAAAGCAGCAACATGTATGAATCTCACAGACATCATACTAAAAAAAAAGAAGCCAAATACAAGAGTATATCCTATATTTAAATAAATATTTATTTAAATAAAGTTTCAGAATAAGCAAAACTTATCAGGAAAGCAGTTACTTTTAGGAGAGGTGAGTATTGACTGGGAGAGAGCACAGGAAGGCTTTTGCCATACTAGGGATGTTCAGTTTTTTGATCTGGTGGTAGTTATAAAGTGTAATTATCTTGTAAAAATTGATCCAGGAGTCATTTATGATTTTTAGACTTTTTGTATGTATGTCATACTTCACTAAAAACTTAGTTTTAAAAAGGCAGATTATTTTTTTTCTAAATATAAAATTAGTTAATCCTTGAAAAAGTAAGCACTCACTATCATTAGTGCCTGTGACAGAGGAAGGTAATGCTCTATTTTGTATATTTGGGTTCTGTTCTCTAACAGAAAAGCAATTTTACTGCATTTCTTTTTTTTTTCTTATTGCTCCCATTTACTCACTACTTATATTCAACTATTAACATTTTATGAAAACTTTCTTTATCATGTATTTATCCACTTATCTGTCCTTCATCCATCTACTTAATCCATCTAGTTTTTGGATGTATTTCAAAGTAAACTGGACAGGTCTGCTTTTCACTAACTCTAGGTATACATACCATAAAAGTGCCGTGTTTTTTTTTTACATCTTTTTCTAAATGCAAAAATTACACACATGTAATACAAAGTCTTAAGTGTTCATCTGCCAAGTTTTGATTTAGTAATGTTCCTTTGTGTAGAGCTTCCCTAGGAGGTGTTTTACGTTCTTGGTTGACAGAATTGCAAGTATTTAACTTCCTTCTTATCGTTACTTCCAGAGAGGAACGATGAGTTCTTGGCTATATTCTGTAACAATATGTCCTGATTTTCTGGTGCCGTTTCAATTTCAGATATTTGACTCATTATTTCCCAGAGCCATTGAAATGCAAAAACACCAGTATTTCTTTGAAAATTCAGTGAGTGAATTAAATGAGTAAGTGCTGTTATAGAAATGCATGTCACAAAATAATGAGGTAGCAGAAGAAAAGAACCTCAGACTTTTGAAAGCAAAAGTCCACCAGCCTGTGTAGTAAAATTTTTTAGTTATGTGTGGTTTGTGTGGTACATTTCTAACAAAAAGCATGTGATGCTAAAAGTAGCATAAAATTGATGTAGTGAAGCAGAATATGTTAGGTATGTAGTGCCTACTATGTGCCAAGTGCTGTTCCAGGTGCTGGGAATAGAGCAGTGAGTTAAGACCAAGGTTTCTGTGCCAATGAAGCTTGCATTCATACTGAGTTGATTGTTTCAGGGAGGAATGGGATTAACTCTTTACATTTGCTATCATACTTAGTTACTTTGCTGGTAGGTTAGTGTGTTTTAGTAGTTTCTGACTGATTATAAAGACAAAAATTAAAGATATAAAAGTAGAAAAAACATAACAAAATGAACTCACCATGGGCGAATCATCCAAATGGCAATTATCAACTCATGGTCCATCTTGTTTTGTTTATGACTACCCCAGTTTCTTTTCTCCCAGATTATTATTATTATTATTTTAAGATTTTATTTATTTATTTGACAGAGATCACAAATAAGCAGAGAGGCAGGCAGAGAGAGAGAGAAGGAAGCAGATTCCCCACTGAGCAGAGAGCCCAATGCAGGGCTTGATCGCAGGATCCTGGGATCATGACCTGAGCTGAAGGCAGAGGCTTTAACCCACTGAGCCACCCAGGCGCCCCTCTCCCAGATTATTTTGAAGTAAATCCAAGATACTCTATTTCAAGTACAAATAACTATTTTAGTATGTGTCTCTAAATGATAAGGATGCTTAAAAGGAGGTGTTTAAATGTTTAAATTTTTCCTTTAAATAAAATGTTTTTGTGTTAGAGTTTGTGCCGAGTATATTTTAATGACATTGGTAAAGAAATGCTTTTAAAGAAATGTGCTAATCCTCATAATTTGTCCCCAGTTAGTAAAGAGATTAAATATTAGTGTGGAAAATTTGGCATTTAAATATTGAATGAAACAAAACTTGGTGCTATTATTCATTTACTGAAAGTATTTCTCATTAGAATTTATAGCAAATTAAGAAATAATTGCTTTTTGTAACAAAACATGTTCACCATTTCAGATCTAAAAATTGCAAAACTAATTTGATATGTATCTTAACCTGATCAGAGACCCATTAGCACAAGCAAACTGTGAGCACTCCCTATTTCAGAAACCCAGAGAGCCTAATGGTAGGAATTGTTTCACCCCGAGATAGTGACCTATGAGAAAGTGTAAATTTCACTGACCTATACTCAAAAAAGTATTTAAATCTATATGCAAGTTTTTGCTTCCTATATTCTGCCAGAATAGATCAATGATTAAGTAAAATAGGCCTAAAATTTTTTTTTTAAATGAGTTACATATTACTTTTTTATTTTGGTCTGACCCATCACAACATTAATACTAATTTTGGAGGAGCAGATCTGATAGATTTGATGCATATTTTTGGAAATTCTAGTAATAGCCATGGAAAATTGATAAATGGTATAATAAATATGTAATAGTATTAAGTTGATATAGTCTGATCTTAAAGGGATACCATACATATTTTTCGTAATGAATGGAAGCAATGAAAATTGATTTCATTGAGGTGAATTCAAATTTTATGTCCAAACTCAAGATTTGAAATAATAGAAATAATAAATAATAGAAATGTTTTGATTCCATGGAGTTCATTTTTAAATTAATTGAAAATGATCCTGTTATCTTTAAAAATCTTTTAAGATATTCTTCAGAAGTCATAATTTTTATTTCTGGTTTGCATATAATAGTGCCATTGCTTTCCAAGGTATTTCTAAAATGAAGGCTATGAACATATCAGTACCTGAAGCCTTGTGTCCTTCTGTTAGCATTTAAAAGGAAAATTACATGTCTATAGCTTAATATAAATTTGTATGAGAATTCATTCAAACACTGAATGAATGTTTCCAATTGGGTCTGGCATTGCTGGTAATATAAAATACTGTTTGAACTTTCTTTATAAATAAAACTTTAGAAAAAAATTCTGAAATCTTTGCCTCCCATCATGGATTTTATTGGAAAGAAAAATCCTTGAATATAATACCTGGATAATATAGAAACTTTCTAATAATATCATCTTGCTTTATCACAGACTCCTGTAGTCATCTTCATTTCCTTAAATCTTTTCATGTAACTAGGGAGTTTTAAGAATAGATGCCTAGAGAGGTGAGATGGTATAGGTGCTTATATTTGAACATTCTCAAAACAAAGGAAATGTCAGTTTGATCTTCATTGCTAGATACAGAACTGTAATCAAGAGGGTTTTTTTTCTGTTGGCTGATTAACAACTCTGGAATGATTGTTTTCATTTATTATTATTTGAAAAAAAACAGTTTATTTAATCTATGACTAAATGTGATTTGAATATTATTCTTTGAAAGTTTTATCGTATGCATTTTACAGTCCTAAAACCACTTTGAACAAAGGAAAATGTTGCTTTGTAATCTCTCTATTCATAGAAATGTTTAGATATGCACACTTACCCACTATCCCTCCAAATAAATATATACAAACAATCAAGGATATTAAAGAACGGAATTTTATGGTTTCTTGGAAATGGAGTAATCAGTGATTCTAATTTTATAAACAACAGATTTTGATTTAGAAAATTATATAAATTACAAAGTTGCTAATTTTGGCTTAATGTTGAATTTTTTTAGAAGCTCAATATTTGCTTAGATTTAATTGAAATCTCTTGAAAGACAGTTTTTGCAAAACAGAGTCAATGGGTTCATTTTTCTGTTATATTTTATGTGAACATATAAAATATGTGTTACAATTTAATATCTCACATACTAAAGAAGGAAACTACTTTTTGTTCCCACAAGAAAAAATTAGTATCCTTTTAGCTCTCAAACAGATATAATCATTGATTTTATTTTTTCTCAGCACAGTAACAAATTTCCTGCCTATTAGGAAATTTGAATAGGACACAGTAATTTAATATTTGAATAGTTGTAGTTATTAATGCTAAGAAGTCATTTAAGGAAATAGACGCATTGAGGAATTGTGTTTCACCTAGACTTGAAAAAGGTAATCCAAACAGCAAACATTTTGAGTACTTAGTATGGCTTACACATTGTACTAAATATTTTACAATCTGTTTTTCATTTAGTCTTCACAGCAACTCCTTGAGGTAGGTATTAGTATTAGTCTGTTGTACAGATAATGAAGCCGAGAATAAAGATGGTATAGTAATGCCCTGAATGTTGGACTTTCTTTATTTTGTCAAATTAGTTAATTTAAATTGGTTGTGTCTTACATTTTGATAGTTTTCTAATTTCTTTCACATATATTTCATCTGATATAGGTAGAAAGACCGTGACTAGTCAAGCCCAGGTTATTTACAAATACATGTTACGTAGCTCTCTAGTTTTTACTGTTGGTAACCATCTTTTTGTTCAGTTATTTCACAGCAGCTGCTAAACCAGAGAGGTGTTGTTCTCCTTCCTTCCAATTTCCCAACTCCCACAAACGTCCATGTAGTTGTTAAAACTTTAAAACATTAATAACATACTACTTTGAAAATAGTTCAAATTTTATATCAGGTTTTATTTTGCTTCCAGAGCTGTGAAGTCAAGGGCTCTCTTCTCTTCTGGAGAAATAGCAGAATGTTTCCTCTTGATGGTTCTTGCTCAGTATACCTCCCTGTTTGCTGTTCCTTATGTGTGAAGATTTTGTATTTCTTCAAAACCGTATACTTCAAACACAGTAGACTAAAGATGTGTGCTATCTTAAATGGTTTTGTTTCTAAAATTCTTAGGCAATTAGGATTAGAGCTACTGTAATATTCTTTCTGTAGTTTATTTTTTATTAAAACAATAATGTACTTTTTCTTTTATTATTTATGATTGGTTTTAGCATTGGTTTTAGCATTGCTGCTTGTTATTTTAAACACCTGGCTTTCTTCATTGAATAATTTTATTTTCTTTAATCCATGTGAAAACCTTGCTATTAGTTATATTCATGTTATTTCATTAATGCATTTTTGTTTGTTTATACATTTACTCTGTTTGATTAAGGATAAGAACTCCTGTACTTTTTAAAAACCTTTCCAAAACCAAATAGAGAAATTAGTGATTTTTATATATTTCTTTTTGTCTGTTTTAGGATGGCTACCATAGAGTAGTTAATATTGTGCCAAAGAAACCACCACTGCTAGACAGACCTGGTGAAGGAAACTACAGTAGATATTACAGTCATGTTGATTACCAAGAATATGACGAGGGCCGCAGTTTTTCTCATGATCGAAGAAGTGGTCCACCTCACAGAGGAGTATGTAAATTTCCCCCGTGTACTAATTGTTATTTTTTTATAAGTTTAAAAATTATGTAATTTTTGAAATTTATGTGACTGGCCATGAGGGCAGTTGAATAAAACACTTCCTGCTTGATGCTCTGTTGAGTTGCCTGCTAGAGCTGTCAAATGGGAACTGGTAGTGGAGAATCTTGGGACAAAGTAGGTAAGCCACTCTGGGTAGCTCTTAAGTGACATTAATTCCAGCTAGCTTATATTTTTATCCTCTGGATTGGCAAGAATTTACAGAAGCAGATAAAGATAATCTACATTGCCTTGGTACTCAGTGAGTGATGAGCAGGTGGTTACCATCTCTTACTGGATGTATCCACTTATAATTACTTTGATTATTTTCATCATGATGAGATGCTGTGGGTGAGGTTGGGTTACAGTTGAGCTTCTGTGTCATTTTTGTTATACTTCTTAAAGTCTACTTAGTAACTCAGATTAGAAAGCTCTCAAAACACTGCCTGTCCTATATATAATAAGCACTTTTTAAATGTTAGTTTCTATTATTACCATTGATGTTGCTATTGTATTTTGTTTCTCTTGATCATCTTTAATAATCTAGAAGTATGTATTTAATGTTGCAGTAATCTTGAACTTGATTGCAACTATTCCTTGATGCAGTTCCTTTGACTTAGCTTGTGTGTTTACATCACTCTTACAGACCGTTTTCCTACATTTTCTCCTTTCCCCTTCCCTACTATATAATTTTGCAATTAACAGTACATATTCAAACATTGTTTATGTTAAAATTTCACCTCTCTTTGGCTGTTGGAATTACTTTCCATTCTTGACCCTCAAAGAAATGGAGGTAAGGTGATTTATCCAGGGTTGGGTATGTATGGAAGTCCAGTTCTCTTACTACTGCATTATGGTGAGCCTTAACAATTCTAAAGTAATAATGAGACTATTCAGTGTTTTCTTGTCATTTTAAAGTTTGGGGTGCATAGCTTCCTTCTCCTAGAGTGAATTTTTGTTTTGTTCAATTTTTAAATGTCATACCTTTCCTTTAGGAAGAGGGATTTGGTGTTGAAAAGTAAATATTATACATTATCTGTATTCTAGAATTACTGGATTTTGCCTTTGGAGCCATTATTCCAGGTAGTCTGAGGAAGAAAAAATTTGACCTTCACATAAAGTTGGTATCCCTCTTAGGAAAATCAAATGTGGCCATTTGATATAGATAGGGGATTTGGGATTCATTGAACCAGTTCGTGTATGAATCCTCGTGAATATGATTTCTTCTCTAAAATGTTGTAGCGTAATAGTGCCTCAACATTAGTTTTTTGTTACAAATTGCGTTTATCATACTTTATATAACATTTTCCCTTTATATTCTATTTAAACAAAAATAAGTCTTTTGGAGACCTTTAGGATTCTTGTGACACTAATTTATCTTGAGTTCAGTTATATAAAGTAAATACTTATTTGATCTAATATTGTAGAGCTTTTGAGTTTTTTCTTTTGTTTGTTTAGATTTACTGTTGGGAAGGAAAATGATGAATACATTACTCTTGTGTTAGAATATATGATGCTGGGGTGCCTGGGTGGCTCAGTGGGTTAAAGCCTCTGCCTTCAGCTCAGGTCATGATCCCAGGGTCCTGGGATCAAGCCCCACATCGGGCTCTCTGCTCAGTGGGGAGCCTGCTTCCTCCTCTCTCTCTCTCTGCCTGCCTCTGTGCCTACTTGTGATCTCTGTCTGTCAAATAAATAAATTAAAAAAAAATCTTAAAAAAAAAGAATATATGATGCTAAAGAGGAAGATGAAAACAGTATTTATTTTAGCTGAATTAATATTTATAAATAATTACCTTTATATTCTATATGTAATTTTAAAGCAATTGGGCATGATCTACTACTAATTTTTTAAATTTATTTTTTTCTGTTTTAGAGGACAAAATACACTTTTTTAAAATTAATTTTAAATTTCGTGCCACATCTTGCTCTAATATAGTTTATCGGTAGGTGATAGCTTCTTTTTCTAAAAAATTTTTATTTTTTAATTTTTTAAGATTTATTTATTTAAGAGAGAGAGACAGAGAGAGGGGGAACACAAGCAGGGGGAGCTGGAGTGGGAGAAGCACGCTTCCCGCTGAGCGGGGAGCCTGATGTGGGGCTTGATCCCAGGACCCTGGGATCATGACCCGAGCCGAAGGCAGGCATCCAATGACTGAGCAACCCAGGTGCCCCAGGTGATAGCTTCTTATGATATTGTTTCCAATCATGGATTTTGATAAGAATCAAGATGAGAAAAAAAACTTGAACAAGAAATTCATTGGACTTGAATTTGAAAATTGGTGAGAGAACTTGACAAAATAAAATGAAAGGTTGAGAAATGTATGCTTGATTAAATTTAAATTGAGCCTCTGATCTTATAAGCATCCTGAACTGTTGTGATGTTGGCGTGTCTTTGGTAATAAGGCTGTTAGGGCCCCAAAGAAATACCATAAGCATTTTCATAGAGCTAAATGGTACCACAGGTTATTGGTTTACTAAATTACTTGTTGAAATGGATGACTTGCTATATCTTTTTCCCCCCTTTTTATGCCTTTGAAACTCAGAGAGATTTAAAAAGGTGTCTTTGTCCTCATATTATTTTGGTCTTAGTACTGTTAGATAAATCCTGCTTGACTAAAATAATGTAAACAGATACCTAAATAACTTTTTTTATTTTACAGGATGAATCTGGCTATAGGTGGACAAGAGATGATCATTCTGCAAGTCGACAGCCTGAGTACAGGTAAAATGAACATAGTACCATAACTACTTTGATACTTGATTCACTGAGATGTCTGCTGTTCAAATCTAATCTCAAGGCTTATAGATAAAATATTTTTTATTAGGATTTATAATTCTGAGAGCAACAAACATATTAGTCCTGTGACTAATATAATAGCACTGATAGCATTCTGTATTGGCATTTTGAAAACTGATAATAAAAAAAATGTTTGAACTATTGGTATATTCTCATCAAATTAGGTATTAAATTATTCCTAATGTGTAATATGGATTATAAGGTATCTGCTTAATTAGAATGTTAAGGCCTTTTTTCCCCCCCTCCAGAATATTTGAGTCCTTAGAGAGTGTCTTATTAATATATTTTGGAAGAATTTCAGTCATTGTTAGCCTTGGTTAGTTATAGAGGCATTTGATAGAATAGTTAGGAAAAAAAACCACAGATGGACAGATTTAATCAAGTTTGTTTTATTTTTATTTTTTAGGTTATTTATTTATTAGAGTACACCCTAGGCGGGAGGGGCAGAGGGAGAGGGAGAAGCAGACTCCTCACTGAGCAAGGAGCCTGACGTGGGGCTTGATCCCAGAATCTTGGGATCATGACTTGAGCCACCCAGGTACCCTTCAAGTTTGTTTGATTTTTTTTTTAAAGATTTTATTTATTGGGGCGCCTCTGTGGCTCAGTGGGTTAAAGCCTTGCCTTTGGCTCAGATATGATCCCAGCATCCTGGAATCTAGCCCCACATCGGGTTCTGCTCAGCAGGGAGGCTGCTTCCCCCTCCCCCACCCCCCCGCCCCGCCTGCCTCTCTGCCTACTTGTGATCTCTCTCTGTCAAATAAATAAATACAATCTTAAAAAAAAAGATTTTATTTATTATTCGACAGCGAGAGACACAGTGAGAGAGGGAACACAAGCAGGGGGAGTGGGAGAGGGAGAAGCAGGCCTCCCAACGAGCAGGGTGCCTGCTGCGGGGCTCCATCCCAGAACCCTGGAATCAAGACCTGAACCAAAGGCGGATGCTTCATGACTGAGCCACCTAGGTGCCCCTTGTTTGATTTTTTTTAATGACTTCACAAAGGAAGTAATAGAAGTTATAAAGGAGCTTTTTAAAGATCTTCTATGGGGGTGCCTGGATGGTTCAGTTGCTTAAGGATCTGACTCTTGATTTTGGTTCAGGTCATGATCTCAGGGTTGTGAGATCCAGCCTCATGGAGAATTGGGCTCTATGCTTGGTGGGGAGTCTGCTTGGGATTCTTTCTTCTTCTTCCTCTGTCCCTCCCCACCTCGAAAAAGAAATAAATCTTTAAAAAAAGATCTCTTATAACTCTCTCTGTAGACAAGAGAAAGTAGTCAACTGCTACAACTCTCTAGGTGTCAGAAGTAGACAATAGGATTGAGTGGGTCAGAGCAAGGCAGTTTATTACACACAGCACCTTAGTCATCAGGGGTATCAGCATGGTAGTGCTGGTTCCCTGCCTCCAAGTCCCATAGGGTGATGTCGTGGGCAGAGATGGTGGCTGTGTATACAGTGGGATGCACTGCAGCTGAGGAACACACTGTTAAGAGCTTGCTACTCATGGAGGACTACCTTTCCCAAAAGGAGTAGTGGAGAAAATAGATGCTGAACAATACTTGAATAAAATTTAATTTCTGTCTTAAACAGAACAGTTAAGTTTTAGACAGCTAGAAATAGAAGATAATTTCCTTTATCTTATAAATAGGGATTTACTATACTAAATGGTAGAGTTAGAAGCATTTGCTTTAAAATTAGAACAAAGCAAAGATGCCTGTTATCACTGCTTCTATTCATCATGGTAATGGAGGTCTCAGTCTCCACAGTAAGACAAGAAAAATGAAGTTGTAAGGGTTAGAATGAAAGAAAGCTATTTACAGATGATAAATTATGTAGAAGATCCAATAGAGTCTATAGACTATTATAACTGTTAGGAAATTAGCAAAGTTTAGTATAATGAAATCAGCTATAAGCATAAGTTAAAAATGTAACTTAAAATTATTTTCTGTAACATAAAAACTGTAAGGAGTAATGGGACTAAATCTAACAAAAGTGTGTGAGACCTATGTAGATGAAATTGCAAGTAATTTCTAAGGGACATTTGAAAAGACCCAAGTAAAAGGAGCAACACATATGTGACATTCTTGGCTGGAAAAGACAGTATCATGAAGATATCAGTTCTAAAATTCAGATGTTCATTCAGTTCGGTTCCAGTCTAAATTCTAGGATTTTTCTCCATGGAAGTTGGTAAGTTGTTTCTAAATTTACTATGAAAGAGTAAAGGACCAAAAGTCAAAAGTAGCATTGAAAAAGATATGAAGGCTCGATATACTATCAAAACTTACATTACCAGCTATAGCAATGTGAACAGTGAAACAGGATAGGGAGTCTAGAAACAAACCTAAATATACCTGGGAGTTTGGGATACAGCAGCAGTGGCACTACAAATAAAATGGGGGAAAGAATGAACTTTTTCAGTTAATAGTGCTGGGAGAAATGGCCATCCATTTGAGGGGGAAAAAAGTGAAATTGAAAGCCTGGTGTATCCAAAGCCTGGTATATCAAAGTATCTGGTATAATAAAGACCTAAATGTGATAAGCGAAATTGTAAGAAAAACTCATGATTAGATTAACCAGTGCTTTATATTCACTCCAAAGAAACAGTTTTCAGGTTGATTTGAGTTGATTTCGATTTTTAAAATAATAGTAGGTTTCTATTTTTAATTCTCCCTTCCTGTTTTTTTTTTTTTAAGCATTTTACTATTTTCCTGTGTGTGTGTATAATTTTACATAAATGAAATAAAATCACATATGGGACTCTCGGTTTCCCGCAGTCATGTTAACAGCTGGATGTTATTTTTTTAATTTATATTTAATTTGGGGTATTTTGTTAATGAGATCACATTATACATATTCTTCTGTAAGTTGCTTTTCTCATTCAGTGCTTGTGGAAATCTCTCCAGGTTATTTGGTTTAACTTTTATTTGAATCCTTTTTTTTTTTTATAAAGATTTTTATTTATTTATTTGACAGACAGAGATCACAAGTAGGCAGAGAGGCAGGCAGAGAGAGAGAGAGGAGGAAGCAGGCTCCCCTCAGAGCAGAGTGCCTGATGTGGGGCTTGATCCCAGGATCCTGGGATCATGACCTGAGCCGAGGGCAGAGGCTTTAACCCACTGAGCCACCCAGGCACCCCTATTTGAATCCTTTTAATGGCTAAGTTATGTTGCATTATGTGGGTATACCAAATAATTTAGCTGTTCACATATTGATGAATATTCACTCTGTTTCTAGTACAAAACAGTGTTGTAATAAATCGGAGTATATGATTTCATTATAAAACAGTACTTTAGTTTCTCTGAGATAGATTGCCAGAAGTGGAATTTCTGGGTCACAGGACATACATATTTTACTTTTTTTTTTTTTTAATTTTAATTTTTAAAAAAAAGATTTTATTTATTTATTTGAGAGAGGTTGAGTGAGAGAGAGCATGAGAGAGGAGAAGGTCAGGGGGAGAAGCAGACTCCCCGAGGAGCTGGGAGCCTGTTTTGGGACTCGATCCTGGAAGTCCCGGATCATGACCTGAGCCGAAGGCAGTTGCTCAACCAACTGAGCACCCAGGCGCCCTATATTTTACTTTTTAATTGATGTTTTTCAGTTTGTCTTCTAAAAGGCTTGCAACATCTGTTTCAATATTTGAAAAAAATCTAACATTTTAATTTTGATATTTATTTTGCTTTCCATCTTATTTATGAGTATAAGTAGAGTTTTAAAATTTCTTTTAAGAATTGTTATAACTGTATTCCATTGATTCTTATAGATACAATTTTTTATTTTTTTAATCTTTTTTAAAGTAGCTCCATGACCAGTGTGGAGCCCACCATGGGATTCGAACTTATAACCCTGAGGTCAAGAGTCAGACACTCAACCAACTGAACCACCCAGGCACCCCTGATAGACAGCAATTTTATACTGATTCCAACATAGCATATGCTAGTTATTCTGTGATCAGAGAGTGTTGCCTGTACTCCTACTCTGTTGTTTGAAATTTTTTGGTATAGACTTCATTCTGTATGGTATATTCATTCATTTGGTAAGTATTTATTGGGTGACTGGTATATGTTAGCTATTCTTCTAGCCTCTGGGGATAAAAGTTCTGCTCTCATTAGCCTACATTTTAGTATGAATTATAGATAGTAAACAGATAAAAAATAAAAATTCATAAAAATGAATAAAAGTGAAATGGTTGTAGTATAGAAGGGGTTCTTCCACATCTTCTGCACCTTCACTTGATGTCTGGGTGTCCTCAGTGACATTTCAGGTATTAGACTATCAAAGAAGCTAATGCCTTTCAAGGCTCGCATCTTTCTGGCTGTCTGTAGGTTGTTCCCTATTAGGTGGTCTCATTGAAGACTTTGTAAATAGAAAATAACATTTTTTTTTTAAAGATTTTATTTATTTATTTGACAGAGAGAGACAGCAAGAGAGGGAACACAAGCAGGGGGAGTGGGAGAGGGAGAAGCAGGCTTCCTGCTGAGCAGGGAGCCCAAAGTGGGGCTCTATCCCAGGACCCTGGGTTCATGATCTGAGCTCAAGCAGATGTTTAACAACTGAGCCGCCCAGGTGCCCCCAGCTGTTTGTTTTAGGGGAAAAAAATACTGCTGCATTGTAAACCTTGCAGAGAGTACTTGTGTATATTGGTGAGAAAATAAGGTTCTGAGTATTTAGGACCATACCAAGTAGTGTTTTTATTTTTATTGAGGTGTACACGATAATTATTAGAATATCATTGTGGAAATTATTAGACTATTTAAAACATTTGATACAGTTTTTAAGTTTATACAAAAGTTGTGAGAATAATTTAAAAAACCAAACACCCCAGTAATGTTTCCCACAATGCCCCGATAATGTGGTTTTATAGCAAAAAGATCTAATCTGAGTTCATAGGTCATATTTTTGTAGACTTCTTTAATCTGGAATAGTTCTTTAGTCTGTTCCTTGATTTCTGTGGCTCACTGTTTTTGGTAAGATGGGCAGACATTTTGTAGACTGTGTCTCAATTTAGGTTTGTCTAATGTTTGTGATTAGAGTTCAGTTATGCATTTTTGCCAGGACAATTTTTTTTTTAAGATTTTATTTATTTATTTGATAGAGATCACAAGTAGGCAGAGAGGCAGGCAGAGAGAGAGGAGGAAGCAGGCTCCCTGCTGAGCCCCTTCCCCCCATGTGGGGCTCGATCCCAAGACCCTGAGATCATGACCTGAGCCGAAGGCAGAGGCCCAACCCTCTGAGCCACCCAGGCGCCCCTGCCAGGACAATTCCTGAAGTGATGCTGGATTCTTTTTATTGCATCCTGTTAGGTTGCATGTGTTGATTTGTTCCCTTATTGGTGTTGTTGACTTTTATGCCTTGATTAAGATGGGGTCTGCAAAATTTCTTCACCATGAAGTAGGCCTCTTCACCTGACATCAGTGTTTTGTTGGGAGTTACTTTCAAACTATGCGAGTATGCCATTCTTCATCCCATTTCCATCCACTAGTTCTAGCATTCATTGGTGTTTCTTGCCCGAATTATCAATATAATTGTTTGTAATGGTGATTTTGTAATTATACTCTTCTTCTTTCTGTACTTACTATGCATACTGTTACCGGTTATCTGTTGTGAGAAATATCTTTCTCTTCACCCCCTTTAAGAAAAAACCAAACTTTGTTTATATCAGTATGAATTTCTATTTTCAATGTGTTATAAACTGTTGCTGTCATTATGGTGCTGAAATTTGGTCAGTGAGAATCCCTTGAGGTTAGCTTCTGTGTTTTTTCAAAAAATAGTTGTAAAGGCATATGTATAATAGAAAATATGCCATTTTAACCATTTTTAAGTGCACAGTTCATTAGTGCTAATTACATTCACAATGTCAGGTAAGATGGTTACAGAAAAAAACCATTTTCAAACTTTTTTTCATCATCCCAAACAGAAACTATACCTGTTAAGCAATAATTCCTTATGTTTCCTTACTCTCAGCCCAGGGCAACCGCCATTCTACTTTTTGTCTTTAAAAATTTGCCTGTTCTTGGTGTTCATATAAGTGGAATCATGCAATACTTGTCCATTTGTGTTTGTCTTCTTTCACTTACCATGATGTTTTTAACCGGGTGTAACAGAATGGCATTCTTTTTTATTGGTATATAATATTCCATTTTGTGTATTTACCACTTTTGTTTATCCATTTATCTTATCGAATATTTGGGTTGTTTCTACCTTTTGGTTATCATAAATAATGATGCTGGGAACATTGACAAGTAACTATCTATTTTGAGTCCCTGTTTTCGATTCTTTTGGGTGCATATCTAGGAGTAGAATTGCTGGGTCATATGGTAATTTTATGTTTACCTTTTTGAGGAACCACCAAATTGTTATCCGTAGTGGCTGTACCATTTTGCATTCTCACCAATGTACAGGCTTCCCAGTTTCTTCACATACTTACCACTACTTGTTATATTCTTTTTATTATTGTGTGTATATGTATATGTGGGGGCATTCTGTTAAGTGCTTTTATTTATTTTTATTTTTTTTTTAAAGATTTTATTTATTTATTTGACAGAGAGAAATCACAAGTACACTGAGAGGCAGGCAGAGAGAGAGAGAAAAGGAAGCAGGCTCCCTGCTGAGCAGAGAGCCCGATGCGGGACTCGATCCCAGGACCCTGAGATCATGACCCGAGCCGAAGGCAACGGCTTAACCCACTGAGCCACCCAGGCACCCTGTTAAGTGCTTTTAAAAATTAAAACCTAGATTAGTCATTTCAGGTTCCGTTATTTTGTTATATATTTGTTATTTATTTATGGATATATGTTATACATTTGCTATTTTATTATGTATGTTATATATTTGTTACATATTTATATAAACATGTATAAATATGTGTATAAATATGTTTTATATTTGTTATATATTTGTTATTTTGTTATTAGTTATTTTGTAAATATAATATTGCTATAGCAAGTTACAGCCTAAATGTTCACAGGCACTATCTGTATAATGAAATGATTGCTGTGTATTTTTTAAACTGCTACAGTGTGTTGTGAGAATGAAAGTGAGTAAGAGCTTCTAGAAGGAGGTTCCGTTCTTTGTTGTCAGTTAAGGGAAAGAAGAAATACTCTGAAATAAGTAATACAAAGCAGAATGGGGTGGGTCATACTTACTGGGATAGGTTCTGACACTGAAGGAATTCCGAAGAATGATGGTAAGTAAGGTGATAAGGAAAGACCAAGGAGGAGGGATCATTTGAGTTGAACTCTGAAGGCTAGTTAGCATTTCTGTCAGAAGAGATGGCTAGAACTAGAGGAAGATTGGTGGCTGGGCCATAATAAGCAAGTACTGAATATGTATGTGATGAGGCCATTTTGGCTGAAGCACAGGTGCTAGAGGACATCTGAGTTGTTGGAGTCTGGTGGAGAGAGTGGGAATAAAATTGCATAGAGGAGGTCAGTTTTGGAAATGAATTTGGAGGAATCATTGGTGTAAAAGTGATCTTTGAATTTGGCTTTGGCGGCTTGTGCCTGGCAGAAAGTTTTACAGACAGAAGGGGATGACTCTTACTTGAAGAATGACATCAGCTGGTGTAGAATTCATAGAGCAAAGGTAAGAGGCAGCAGAGAGCAGCTGGAGGACTGGTGTGGCACAGCTTTTATGTGTTTCCTTTTTAAAACCTACGGTGACCGAAGGGTAGGTAGAGAATTTAGAATGATGCTTGGGTGAATAATGGAGGGAAAGAGTCTTCCCTAGAAACTCAGGCTTCTTGGAAACTCAGTGCTGAACTACAGCTCTGTGAAGTCTTGTTGAAACTCACATTCCTTTAAGACCTTAAAAAAGAAAAAAAAAAAAGGAATGTGACTCTAATTTTAGCTAAATCTGTTATGTGTGTATGAAAACGAATGCTACTTTTGAAATTCAGTATGTGCAGTATCTCTTTTCATTTAAATAAATACTCTGTGTATTTTCTTTTTAATGGTTTTATGAAGATTTTCAGTGGAGCCCTGTACATATGAACAATTACAGCATTTCCTGTGATATTTTCCACCCTTAGTTTGTCTCATGTGATAGGTATAAGTCACATTGTGCTATCTACTTGACTCTGGAGCAGTGGTTCATTTGTTTCAATTCATTTACTGTACTTTCATAAATCATATTAATATGGGTATATTTTGTAATGTTAGAAGCTTTTCTGAAGGCTTTCTGTGGACTTTTTTTTTCTTTTTAGGTATAATCAATGTGTTATCCTTATCCTTTTTATTGTTTTCATTGTTTCCAGAGTCTTTATGTGGATTTTTTTTTTTTAATGTATAATTGACATATGACCTTATATTGTATCCTTCCTGTTTTTGTTATTGCCATCTTGTTAAGTGTGAAGTGGCATCTCTATATATAGTTTTGATTTACATTTCTCTAGTGGTTAGTGATGAGCAATATATATATATATATATATATTTTTTTTTTTTAAGATTTTTATTTATTTATCTGACAGAGAGAGAGAGATCACAAGTAGGCAGAGAGGCAGGCAGAGAGAGAGGAGGAAGTAGACTCCCTGCTGAGCAGAGAGCCCGAAGCAGGGCTCGATCCCAGGACCCTGGGATCATGACCTGAGCCAAAGGCATAGGCTTTAACCCACTGAGCCACAGGTGCCCCAGTGATGAGCAATATTTAATGTGCTTATTGGTTATTTGCATATCTTCTTTGAAGAATTATCTACTCATTTTTTTGGCCCATTTAAAAATCAGGTGATTTGTCTTTTTATTGTTGAATTTTAGAAGAGTTCTTTATATATTCTGGATATTAAATCCTTAACAGATATATCGCTTGCACATATTCTACTCTTTTGATAATATCCTTCAGTATTCAAAATTTTGGTTTTGATGAAGTCGAATCTCTGTTTTTTCTTCTGTTGCTGTTTTTGGTGTCATATCCATTGCTAAATCAGTGTTGTTTGGTTATGGCTTTTCCATGGCATTCTTTGATCACTTCCTTACCTTTGGATGCAGGATTTTCCAGGTTATTCTTATGCTTTCTCTGCCTCAGGCCTAACATCAAAGCTATTTCTCCAAGGTGCACAGGTTCTCGTTGGTGGAAAGTCCCAGATCTGGACACTAGTGTGTGTGCATGTGCAAACCCATGCGTGCACACACACACACATATTCTTTTACATCTGTGTTTATTTTTATACGTTATTTACATATATTGAAGGCCATGAGTTTGTGGCAGTATTCTTTTCCTGTTTTCCATACTATATTTTACCCCCTCTTTCTATCAGTGAAAAACCTGGCTCCCCAGGGTCTCTTGCTCTCTTACACATCTTGCCAAGATTTGTGAAGA
The DNA here is from genome assembly GCF_030435805.1 of Mustela lutreola. Taxonomy (NCBI): domain Eukaryota; kingdom Metazoa; phylum Chordata; class Mammalia; order Carnivora; family Mustelidae; genus Mustela; species Mustela lutreola. The sequence goes on along the minus strand of NC_081297.1, from coordinate 71,931,849 downwards.
ATGCAAGGCCCTGACTTTTTACCCATGATGTTTCTCAGAATTGAGTTTGTAGTGAGCATTCTTGAAAGATAAGGTAGTTCTTTCTCTGTGTCAAAGAGCAGCCTTGCTTGTTGCTTTGTGTAAAAAGTAGTGTCTTCTCCAAGTGTTCCATAGTTGTGAACCAAACCCACTATGTGTGTAGCATTAGTCTTGGCTTATATCACATTGTTTTTGTGGGACTTAGAACCAGACTTGTGCAAACAAGCCAATACTATGTTGCTTGCTGTGCTGAGAATAATAAAAACCTTTATCCCAGTAGTTTTGTATCTTCTACTAGTATCCATGAAACACTAACAGTCTAACTTATTAGCTTGTCAGTAGAGTAGAATCTGATCCCAGACTTGAAACCAATATCCTCAATATTTTTGCTCACATTGTTTACGTAGTTAGTTAGGCCACCTGGCTTCACACCATCTTCCACAGGTCCATTACTAGCTGTGGAACTTTTGGTTTATAATTTATCTAATGTTTTTCACATGTTTCATACTGTAGCACCTTATGTACTTTGTAAACCCAATACACACACACACACGTTAGTGGTTCATATCAAATACGTGTGGAGTCAGTCATTGGAAACAACTGGATTAAATAACAGCTAATAGAGGAAAAATGAATGTATTGTTTTCTTTTTTCTTTAAGATCTTATTTATTTGTCAGAGAGAGAGCACAAGCAGGGGGAGCAGCAGGCAGAGGGAGAAGCAGGCTCCCTGCTGAACAAGGAACCCAATTCGGGATTCGATCCCAGGACCCTGGGATCATGACCTGATCTGAAGGCAGATGCTTAATCAACTGAGCCACCTAGGTGTCCCGAATATATTATTTTCTGTCTCCCACACTGCTACCCTCCCTCTGAAAGTTATCACTTTTTTCTCTAATAGAGCCTTGTACTGATAATTTATCCATATTTCAATCGTATCATCATCTGTTCATCTTCTATATGTACTGTGATCTTATTATCTCTTTTTTCAAAACCAACTTGTAGATAAAACAGAATATATTAAGAGCTACTTCATTTTGTATTCAAGCAACATGTCCTACTTTACCAAGGGTTACTAATTTAGACTAAATGAGATTTTTTTTTTAATGGAAATAATTTTTTTTAAAGATTTTATTTATTTGAGAGACAGAGATTACAGGTAGGCGGAGAGGCAGGCAGAGAGATGAGGAAACAGACTCCCCGTGGAGCAGAGAGCCGGATGTGGGGGTTGATCCCAGGACCCCGGGATCATGACCTGAGCCAAAGGCAGAAGCTTTAAACCACTGAGCCACCCAGTGCCCGACTGAGATAGTTTTTAACAGTCCTTTTCCCCCCCTGTAGTTATGAGGTGTTAGAATAAACTTTAGGATGGAACTGATTGTAAAGTATTAAATAGTATTTAGAAATAAGAACAAATGTGTCATCACATGGCCAACATACTTTCTTTTTAAATGCTGAGGTTTTTTTTCCTGCTGTATTCACATATGGGAAGTTTTGATTAAGTAGTTCAGTATTTTTATATCTATTGATTTTCTTTAAAGCAGAGATTTATTTTTTATTTTATTTTTTTAAAAAGATTTATTTATTTATTTATTTGACAAAGAGGGAGAGACAGCAAGAGAGGCAATATAAGCAGGGGTAATGGGAGAGAGAGAAACGGGCTCCCTGCTCAGCGGGGCTCAGTCCCAGAACCCTGGGATCATAACTTGAGCTGAAGGCAGACACTTAACTGAGCCACCCAGGCGTCCCTATTTTATTTTATTTTTTAAAGATTTTATTTATTTATTTGACAGACAGCAAGGGAAATAAAAGCAGGGGGTATGGGAGAGGGAGAAGCAGGCCTCTGCCAAATAGAAAGCCTGATGCAGGGCTTGATCCCGGGACCCCAGGATCACAGCCCAAGCCAAAGGCAGCTTAATGACTGCAGCAACCAGTTGCCCCTATTTTTTTTTTTTTTTAAATTTTAAAGATTTTACTTGTTACTTGAGAGAGAGTGCGAGAGAGGGATAGAACTAGGGAGAGCATGAGCAGGAGAAGAGCAGAGGGAAAAGCAGACTCCCTGCCAAGCAGGGAGCCAGACGTGGGGCTTGATCCCAGGACTCTGGAACCACAACCTGAGCCGAAGGCAGACCCTTAACTGACTGAGCCACATAGTCATCCCTAAAGCAAGGTTTAATTTTGAATTTCATTGTAGTCATTTTATCTTCTTAGGTGATATACTACTTGACAGAGAAAAATACTATAAACCACCTTTGGTTTATTAGTTCAATTGTACAAATGTTTATTGAGTATTTACTTTGTGTCGGCTGCTGTGCTTATATCATTAGCTTAGAGTCTAAGAGTGAAGTAGATGCATAAGAAGATAGCCTAATATACATGCTAAAGTTGCATAGAATGCTGTAGGAAGACAAGCATTACCCTGTTCTGGGGGGTTTTATTGAAGATTTCCTGTAGGAACAGATAATATTAACAAAACTTGAGGGAAAAATAAGAGTTGACCAGATGAAGGGTAATGGGGAATATGTTCCTGCAAAAGGAGGAGCATAAACAAAGCTGTATGAAGCATGATGTGTAGAGGTGTTAATGGATTTGTATGTCTGACATAGGGAATCGTGAATTAAATTACAACTAAGAAGTCTGAATACATAGTTTTAAAAATATAGTTTTATTCTTTTAGCAATGGGGAGCTCCTGAAAAATTTTAACTTGGTAGACAGGCCAGCCCAGTTGGAATATAGTTTCCTTTGTCTTCAGTGTAGAGGATGATTTTTTAAAGATTTTTAAAATTTATGTTTAGAGAGTGAGAGAGCAGGGGGAGGGGCAGAAGGAGAGAGAGAGAGAGAGAATCCCAAGCAGACTCCTTGCTGAGCACAGACATGGGGCTTGATCTTGTGACCCTGAAATCAAGACCTGAGCCTAAATCAAGAGTGGGATGCTTAGCTGACTGAGCCACCCAAGGACTCCTAGAGGATATTTTTTTTTTTTTTTAAGATTTTATTTATTTATTTGACAAAGAGAGAAATCACAAGTAGGCAGAGAGGCAGGCAGAGAGGAGGAAGCAGGCTTCCTGCTGAGCAGAGAGTCCAATGCGGGGCTCGATCCCAGGACCCTGGAATCATGACCTGAGCCGAGGGCAGAGGCTTAACCCACTGAGCCACCCAGGCACCCCAGAGGATGATTTTTTAACAGTGGAACTGGAGATAGAATAAGAAATCATGAATACCTGAATTACAGAAGGGAGGTTGGAATGGAGAAAAAGGGTTAAATTTCATAAATACTTAGGGAGCAAAAAATCAGCAAGCTGTGGTTGTTGGATGTGGGAATAAAGACAAGGAAACTATCTGGATTTTTGGTTTTGTTTACTATTTGTATAATAATACCATTATCTGAGATCGGTATATTAGAGGAATGGGTTCAAGGGAGGAGCTGCATTCAAAAGTGAGATTGTTGGGACACCTGGGTGGTTGAGTGGGTTAAAGCCTCTGCCTTCGGCTTGGGTCATGATCCCAGGGTCCTGGGATCGAGCCCCACTTCGGGCTCTCTGCTCTGCAGGGAACCTGCTTCCTCCTCTTTTCTCTCTGTACCTGCCTCTTTCCCTACTTGTGATCTCTGTCAAATAAATAAATAAAATCTCGGGGACGCCTGGGTGGCTCAGTTGGTTAAGCGGCTGCCTTCGGCTCAGGTCATGATCCCAGCGTCCTGGGATCGAGTCCCACATCGGGCTCCTTGCTCAGCAGGGAGCCTGCTTCTCCCTCTGCCTCTGCCTGCCATTCTGTCTGCCTGTGTTCGCTCTCTCCCCCTCTCTCTCTCTGATAATAAAGAAATAAAATCTTAAAAAATAAATAAATAAATAAAATCTTTAAAAAAAAGTGAGATTGTCCAAGGAGAGAATGTAGTCAGACAAGAGCAGTGACTGAGGTCTGAACCCTTGGCCTTTGTGGAAATGATGGAAAATAAAACTTCTTAAACAATATTTGGGGTCACCAATGTCTAATGCAACTGAGTACTCCAGTAATACCAAGACTAAAATATCTCTTCGATTTGGCTCTGTCAGGATGAGTGAGATACAAGGTGGTAAATTCAAGTTGAGTGGGTATGTTTTTGAAAAATACTGAGATGGAAAGTAGGGAATGCCATATGTTGAAAATGCAGGAGACTACTGGTATCCATGAGGTGAAGGTTGAGGACACTGGCTAAAGGAAAATCATCTAAAACTTTTCTTTTTTTTTAAAAGATTTTATTTATTTATTTGAGAGAGAGACAGTGAGAGAGAACATGAAAGGTGAGGTCAGAGGGAGAAGCAGACTCCCCATGGAGCTGGGAGCCCGATGCGGGACTCGATCCAGGGACTCCAGGACTGTGACCCAAGCGAAGGAAGTTGCTCAACCAACTGAGCCGCTCAGGCGCCCTTTTTTTTTTTTTTTTTTTTTTTTAAAGGTGATCATTGACTTGAACGTATTTATAGGTTGAAGGGAAAAGAGAAAAGTTGAAGGTACAAGGCAGAAAAGGCAAAACTGATGGGGCACCTGGGTGGCTCAGTTGGTTAAGCGACTGCCTTCAGCTCAGATCATGATCCTGGAGTCCTGGGATGGAGCCCCGCATCAGGCTCCCTGCTCAGCTGGGAGTCTGCTTCTTCCTCTGCCCCTCCTCCTTTTCATGCTCTCTCTCTCTCATTCTCTCTCTCAAATAAATAAAATTTTAAAAAAGGAAAGAAAAGGGAAAACTTTCCAAGGTAAATGAGCCAGGGTGAAGGTCATTGATTTGAGGGGCTAATTTTTACTAGAGGGAAAACTCATGCTGGGAAAGGAAGGATGAAATTAGAAATGAGGCAGATGAAGGCAAGCCGGGGAAGGAGGAATTTGGGCTGGCATTTGGTGTAGTTCATGCCTGAAGACTGTTTTATTTTTTAAGAAGTGAGGTAACTCATTGAGAAAGAAAGTTTTGGTGCTAGGTTAGAGGACTTTGGGAGGATTATCTGAAATTAGAATAGCTGCTGAGGTGAATGGGAGATTGAGCTCACTAATGACAAGTAAAAATATTACTAGTGGAATTGAAGGTACAGTGGAAATTAGAGACCGTGTGTCCATAGTGGGTCCAGTCTGTAGGCTTGTGACAATCAACTGTAATGGTGAAGAAGTGAAAGATTTTGGAATTAATCAGGTTTGGGCTTGGCTAAGGTAATGTATCAGAATTGCCAGGATGGGAAGATGTTGGTATCACTGTGCTTCAAATATGGTAATTGGGCCTGGAAAGGCAGTAAGTGCGGCCAGGACAGGGTTCATGGCTCGCTAGAAAATAAAGAAGGCTTACAGGTTTCTGCGAGATGGAGTTATAGAAGTGAGCAAACTGAAGGATAAGACATTGGGGTAGGAATGTGGTATTGGATCCTGAAGAAGAGCACTTGGGGCTAATAAGTGGCAAGGTTTAGGATGTAAGTGTAAAGAGGTAGGATAGTTGAGGACTTGGCTATACCATTGCACAGATGATCCCTATGAATTTTTAGTCACCCATTATGTGGGTAGGATGTGTTACATGCAGACTATATCCTGGGGTTTAGGAAATTTGGGAAAGTTGTCAGAAGGTTGGTGATATGGGCAATGTGGGGTTATGGTGGAATAGCATAGAATTATGGGCTCTTTCTCCCTTTTCTTAGAGGATGGGGGGTTTAGAACATAACCCTATGTGTCATGTACTTGAGGATCTTGAGGCAGTCATCAGTGCATGCTTGGTACTCACGAGTTTTAGGGGGGTACTTGTGTTCAAATACCAGGTTTCACTTAAAGAAGTTGGAAGGGTTGGTTTATGAAGAGGCTGAGGATGTAAAAGCATTTACAGGATCAACTCAAATTACTGTATTTTGTTATTTATGTATACACAAACATAGTTATTAAGCATAAAGTACTTGTAAACACAGGAAAGCAGCTAACATATTCATGTATCTATGGTAGTAATGCCCCTCTTTGTTAGTGAAAATAACTCCTGTACCCTTCAGTGGAGTGTGAACAAAAGCTGAGGGGCAGATTGGAGCAGCTGCTACTTGGTTCAAAGCTGATGTTTGTTCTTTGGAAATGTAAGCACACCATGGCCTGCTTCAAAAGAAGTCAGAAGTCCGGATTTTTAAAATGCTAAATTTCTCGAGTTTTCAGTGTTTACAACTAAGTAAAACCAGAGTTTGCAGTCTCTGGAGTAAGGCAACAATCTGGGACTCTGCAATGAAGAGCATGTAATAGCAGCTTGTCTAGTACAGTGGTTTTCAACCCTGGCTATACTCTGACTTAGGTAGAGAGCCTCTTTTTTTTTTTTTTTTTTTAAATTAGTTTCTGGTCCTCACATTTGGAGATCTAATTTAATTAGCCTGGGCATCATATTTTTCAAAAGCTCATCAGACGTCCTAATGTGAAGCTAGACTTGAGAACCACTGGTCTAATAGGTAGAATGGATTGACAGCAGTCCCAAAACAATAGGTTCATGTGAATGATGATTCTTGGCACCTCTTCTCATTTATGGTAACTTCATTTGTCTTTATCCTTGACAGCAGTTACTTCCTTTGCTTATGTTTCTGTTTTTTAAAGATTGTATTTATTTTTGTGGGGAGAGAAAGAGAGGAGAGCGAGCATGCACACGAGTGGGCAGAGGTGGAAGCAAACTCTCCACTGAGCAGGGAGCCCAGTGTGAGACTCTGGGATCATGATGTGAACTGAAGGCAGATGCTTAACCTAGAGAGCCACCCAGGTGCCCTTTGCTTATGTTTTTTAAGTTGTGTTTACAAGAATCACTTAGAAACTCATTAAAAATGAAAATTTCCAGACTTCATCTCAAGGAATTCTGATGCTGTAAGTGGAGACTTGGAATCTGTATGTTCATGAGCCCCCCAGATGATTGTGATGTAGAAAGGAGGTCTGGAGACTGGAGTTTGAGAAACACTGTCCTGTACTGTCTGCTGCTGGTGACAGATAAATCTGTATCTCTAGCCTTGGCTTCTTTTCTGAGCTCTACATTTCTGCATCCAGCTGTCTGTTAGACTCATCTTCATTTGGGAATCCAAAACTTTTTGCTGAAATGAAATACATCAGTCTTGAGAACACTTCTACCTGTTGTCCACACATTTTAGGCTCTTTGGTGGACTACATTTGCCAGTCTTCATTCCTGCTAATTGTGGCCATATGGCTTATTTATCTCCAGTATAATGGGAATATAACTTCTATTTCTATGTGCATTATTCCACATACATTTACCTTTTCCCTTCTTGTACAATGGGCCTTGGAATGGAATGGCAGCAGACTTGGGACCTTGGAAGACACACGTTGAAATAGAGTTGTCCAGCGTGGTTTCTTGGGTGATTGTGTGGAGCAGAATCTCTCATTCTGGAATGCCTGCCCTATACTGTTTTGTACAGATAAAGTTCTTTTAAAACTTTGTAATGACTCAAGGTTACATTTTTGGTATTTATGTTATAGCAATTTAGGCATTTAAAAAAAAAAAAAGATTTTATTTATTCATTTGACAGATAGAGATCACAGGTAGGCAGAGAAGCAGGCAGAGAGAGAGGAGGAAGCAGGCTCCCTGCTGAGCAGGGAGCCTGATGTGGGGCTCCATCCCAGAACCCTGGGATCATGACCTGAGCTGAAGGCAGAGGCTTTAACCCACTGAACCACCTAGGTGCCCCAGTTTAGGCATATCTTAACCTCAATAAGAATGAGTAGTACTCTTTTAGGTGTTAGAGATCAAAATGAAAATAACACAGATAAGATCTGTTCTCTAGCTAGGAGATCCTTTAGTCCATATCTCATGCCTAGAATGCTTTTACTAAACTCTTTTTTTTTTTTAAATTTTATTTATTTATTTGACAGAGATCACAAGTAGGCAGAGAGGCAGGCAGAGAGAGAAAAGGGGAAGCAGGCTCCCTGCTGAGCAGAAAGCTCAATGTGGGGCTCGATCTAAGGATCCTGAGATCATGACCTGAGCTGAAGGCAGAGAGGCTTAAGCCGCTGAGCCACCCAGGTGCCCTAGAATGCTTGAGATGCAAAGATGTTCTTTTGTGGAAAAACCTCAGGACTTGGGTAACCAAATTTCTCAACTCTGCTGCAAGATACTTGTTTGATTGTTGGGTAGTATGGAATAAAAGGTAGTGTGGGAAATCCCTTATCTTAAATCATAGTGCTCCTGGTGCTCTTGTTTCTACATATAAGAAAGGACTTTTGAGACCTGTGCTTATTTTTAAGTTTGCTCTGTAAGTTACCAAGCCACTTTGTCGAAATGATTCTTGAAATCTTAATTCCTTTTTAAAGTTTGTATTGACTAGAAATGAAGTAACTAATATCATCTGTGGAATAATTGTACATGTTGGATGTGGGAAGGAAAGAAAAATGAGGTTCTGAATAAGTAAAATGCCTTCATGCTCCATCCCGCTTCTGCTCCTTCTGTACTTCCCCCGTACTTTACTGAATTTTACCCTTAACCAGTAAATATATCTGTGGAAACTGAGGGATCCATCGTAACTTGTCTAGTTTGGTGCAAGGGGCTGGAATTATCTTGGGGATGTATAATAGTAAGGATAAAATCATGAGTTTCATAAATCTACTTTGAAACCAGCGTTCACGGTAATTATGGTGTAGATGGTCCCAGGAACACATTTTGAGACACACTGCTTTATGGAGTGTTAGTTCTTCCCATCTTCCGTTCTTCTGGTTACTTTGCTTTCTGTACATGCCCAGCATTATAGCTGAAATGTTTGTGGTATAGTCGAGGACACTGTCTTAACTCTCAAGTTAGGTAAATTTTTGGTAATAAAAACATCAGTTAAAAAAATTTTTTTAAAGTCTTCATGGTAAGTATTCTAGTTGTACTGTTATATTTGTTCAAAGGCTCTTTTTGATTTGCCTTATAATTTATTATATTGAATCCATTATATTTATTGATATCCTCATTTCCAAAATAGCTAGAAACGTTATTATAGTTTTGAAGGTTTTTGATATGAAGTTTTCTTTGCATGGTAAATAGAACTTCATCTTTTTTTTTTTTTTTATGTTTTGAGACATTTCATTTTTTTTTTTTTTTTAAGATTTTATTTATTTGACAGAGAGAGATCACAAGTAGGCAGAGAGGCAGGCAGAGAGAGAGGGGGGAAGCAGGCTCCCTGCTGAGCAGAGAGCCCGATGCGGAACTCGATCCCAGGACCCTGAGACCTGAGCCAAAGGCAGCGGCTTAACCCACTGAGCCACCCAGGCGCCCTAGAACTTCATCTTACGGTGCAAAGTTTTTACCCCGAGTTGTATGGGATGACGTTAAAAAATATGCCTAAGTTTCCAGTATCCTGTTGCTCTATTAAGCATACTTTGGAGCCATTGCTAAAGAAAAAACCAGAATCTTAAACTCAAGAGATTATTTGCACAAAGAAAGTTATACTAGTTGAATACCAATTGAATTTTATAGCTAATTTTGAGTGTTGGAAGGCAACTATGCTCACCACTATACCACCAACGCTAATGATGAGTGTTGGGACTAATACATGCTTAAGGAAAAATAGTATGCATAAAGTTGTGATATTTCTATCAATCAAACAGTTTTTCCTTTTGAGTTTTTTTGAGAAACTAATGATAACCTAGAGATTCATGTTTTGATTTTAAGTACTCAGTGACAATTGTATATATGGTTTTGTTTTAATTTGCACAGCTCTTCAGGAAATAGTGCTGTATTTTAATGTCTAGCTCAAATTTATTTTACTTCTGTAACTTTAAATACTTAGATTTTCTTGTCCAAAATGGGATTTTACATTTGAAGTAATTTTAATGGATCTTAACTAATGGTCAGGAAGACGGAAACATGTAAATATGTCAGAGGATTTGAGTCATTAGCATTCTGGGGTCACCTTAAAGAATTTACGTTCTGTGAAGCCAGGCTAGTTCATTTCCAGTTTACCCTGCTGTTATTGTGTAGCCCTTTTGAGCTTTCACCTTTCTAACTTGGTAAGATCCAGAATTATATCCTAATTCTGTGATGCCATCAAAATTATTTCTGTTTTTCATCCTCTGAGATGCTGCTTCTGAAATTGGCAGATACATAAAAAGCAACTCAATAAAGACAGGTCTAGATCTCTGAGCTTCCTACTTGTCTTGCATGTTCTTTATTACACTCTTTACTCTCTGTTGACTGTCAGCAGTTGACTTAAAGAAAAAAAAAGTTCGGGGCACCTGGGTGGCTCAGTGGGTTAAATCCTCTGCCTTCGGCTCAGGTCATGGTCCCAGGGTCCTGGGATCGAGTCCCATATCTCATCAGGGAGTCCGCTTCCCCCCCTCTCTCTGCCTGCCTTTCTGTCTATTTGAGATCTCTCTGTCAAATAAATAAAATCTTAAAAAAAGTCAATTTTTCCTTGATTTTCTTTTGCAGTCGAGGTAGTTGGAATTACGTAATTCCCAATTTTTGAATCTAGAAGTGGTTTTTGAGTGTGGTAGTGGTATTTTGTTGAAGTAGCAAAAATTGAGGTGAATCTTGAGGTAATGATATCTTTGTCTTAAACTCTATGAAATAGAAATATTTTTAAATAGTATGCCAAAAATTTTATTAGTAGAAAATGTCTACTAAATATTTAGTATAGTATTAAAACCAGGATGAGTGTGCTGAAATAGAAGCTGTTAAACCAAGGGCAACAGAACACTTAAAATTTTTCTATTTATAATTATTTTATGTTGTTTATTTATTAGTCATTTCTTTGTTTTGTTTTGTTTTGTTAGAGAGAGATACAGAGCGCAAGCACAGGCAGACAGAGTGGCAGGCTAGAGGCAGAGGGAGAAGCAGGCTCCCTGCCAAGCAAGGAGCCCGATGTGGGACTCGATCCCAGGACGCTGGGATCATGACCTGAGCCGCTTAACCAACTGAGCCACCCAGGCGTCCCTTTATTAGTCATTTTGATAGCATTTAGTTGCAATATGTAACAGTAGGCACCAAGATTTAGGCAACACCATGGGAGGGAAAAAAATCTTTAAATTTAACCTTTTATTATAAAGGGCTACTCTTTAAAATGTTTTATTTATAAAAGATTGTCTTTGAATTTGTTCACTGACTTCCTGCAGATTGGGTAAAGAGAATCGTGATATTTGGAAATGATATGGAATGTTAAGAATTACTGTTGTTAAGGTATAGCATTTTTCTGAATAAAAGAAAAGTAAAGAGGAACAAAACTAAATAATAGCAAAATGTAGGTTGCAGAGAGAATATGCTGAGGTGGAGCATCCTATTCGTGTTGCACTGATTTCTTATTGACCCTTTGGGAAGACCAGGCACCATGTTTGTGGATGACTGCTATGGTGATGAGATCATTAAAATGTATTAATGATTTTTGGACAATAGATAGTCTTACAATTTGTTTAACCCTTAAATATTAAAAATGAGAATTCTGTTCTTAAAGATGAAAAATTCTTAAAAATTCTGTTGAGACCATGTTAAATGATAAGGAGCTCTATTTTTATCACATTTTCATAAACACTTATTAGAGCATATAACAATACACAAAATACACAGATCCAAGGGGATGTACAGCTCAGTGAATCATAACTATAACCACAATCCAGATTAAGAAGAAGAATATTACTTGAATTCAGATACTACTTCATGCCCCTCCTCAGATTTCTTCTTCCTTTCCAAAGGTAATCATTCTGACTTAAAGCTACCTTAATAGTGAATGGGAAAAATTATATTTGTTGTGATTTAAAATTTGTCAAAACATTAATCTCTCCTGTCAACTAGAAATGGCTAGGGAAATGAAAAAAGTGGTAAAACTGATATTCATTGAGTACACTGTAATTTAAAATGTTAGAAACATTGAGAGTTAAAGAGTCTTATTCACTCATGTAGTAATTTGTGGACTGGCAGCTTTATACTAATTTATATTCCTATTGGCAAGGTATGTAAATTCTAATTATTTTACATCCCTGTCAACACTTGGTATTGTCAGTGTATTTTTTCTTTTCTTCTTTGGGGCACCTGGGTGGCTCAGGCAGTTAAGCAATTGCCTTCAGCTCAGGTCATGATCCCAGGGTCCTGGGATTGAGCCCTGCATTGGGGTTCCCTTCTTGGCTGGGAGCCTGCTTCTCCCTCTCTCTCTGCTGCTCTTTTTGCTTCTGCTCTCTCGCTTGTGCTCACTCTCTCTCAAATAAATAAAATATTTTAAAAAAATTGAGTTAATGGATTAATATGTAAAGTACTTGGTGTGTTGTGGGCATTATTCTGCTTAATCCATCATTCCCACTTTACAAATGAGGAAACAGGCACAGAGAAGTTAAATAACTGTCAAACCTCTCCCACAGTAAACAAATGATGGAGCTGGGATTTGAACTCTGGGATACTTGGTCCAGACCCTATGTTCTTATGTTTGGGACTCTATATAAGCTAATAGGTTGAAAATAGAGTAGTAAATACTTTATTTGATTGTGTAATTTGAATGTTTAGGAAGTTTGAGGAAATTTTAATACTTGATATTCTATGTGTTATAAAGAAACATTTAAAAATGGACAGGTAGTTACAAGAAAGCTCTAGGATGTTTCTGTGTATTTCTCAAACTGATAGATGAAACCTCTGACTGTATACATGTGTGTATGTGTGTCTGTCTTGGGATTTCTGAACTTTGGCACTATTGGCATTTTGGGCTGAATAGTTCTTTATTGTGGGGGGCTGTCCTGTGTATTATAGGATGTGTAGCAGCATCCCTAACCTCTACCCAGTAGAATCTCGTAGTGCTTCCCCAGTTGTGTTTGACAGGCAAACATGTCTTCAGATGTTGCCACATGTCCCCTGGGGAGCAAAATCCCCCTACTTTGAGAACCAGTAGTATAATAAAGATCCTCATTAATACATTCCTTTTTTATTTTGGGGTATATTTTAAGTATTTTTCATTTTTATAATTTAGAAAGCCAGGTATTTACATTTAGAATATCAGAATCTCAGAGCAATAATGGTAGCTATACTATTCACAGGAGTACAGTTAAGCATGAGTGAATTCTTTCTGTTGGTTGCTTTTCCTCTGATGTGTATAATAAAACTACTTAATTATTAGAGTATTAGCCACTCAGATTTCTTAGTGAGTTGGAAGGTTGATGTTAGGGGGAAATAATATAAGAGGGGAAGGGACCATTAAGCAATGGAAGATAAATTACCTTTTTACAATCTCAAAGGAGAGAATATTGACAAATCAAGGTAAAATTTGTAGTTATATGTTGGCCCTAATAAAGGGATTTACTTAATAATTGTGAAACATTTGGTTTTTCACTTGAATAGGAACTGTAAATGAAAGAAAAAAAGCTTGAAAGCTAATTTCTTATTAAATAAAAATGAGGTTGTTTTTTTTTTTTTAAAGATTTTATTTATTTATTTGACAGAGAGAGAGATCACAAGAAGGCAGAGAGGCAGGCAGAGAGGAAGCAGGCCCCCCACTGAGCAGAAAACCCAGATGCAGGGTTCCGTCCCAGGACCCTGGGATCATGACCTGAGCTGAAGGCAGAGGCTTTAACCCACTGAGCCACCCAGACGCCCCTAAAAATGAGTTTTAAGAGTTTCCATCCTAGGGGCATCTGGCGGACTCAGGAGAACATGAGACTTTTGATCTTGGAGTCAAGATTCAAGCCCCATGTTGCAGGTAGACTTTACCTAAAGAAAAAAAGTATTTCCATTATAAAAGTAGTACAATCACATTATAGACAAGACCTGAAAGAAAGGAAAAATAATTCCTACAGAATTTACTAGGCAGAAGTTTACTAATGAAAGCATTCTTGATTGAGTTACGTGCTTTGAAAACTCATTGCATTCTCTCATCAGTTATTGTGCCAAAGAATTAAAAATAATATATGAAAGGGTTTTGTTTAGGTATAAGATTAAGATACAAGGTTGTTCAGTTTGCCCTTGCCATAACTGTCTTAATTAAGAAGAAAAAACTCTGCATTTGAATATCTATTCTTAACCTAGGTTTATCATAAATTATAGTGGAAGACAAAAATTTAAGAAAATTAGGACTCATTTGTTCTATAAAACTAACATCATGTATTCTAGTACCTTATGGTATCTAAAGAGTGCCCACCATTATTCATGGTGACTATTGTGGACCTCTGTGATGAAAAGAAAATTAAATGAAAAGTAGTAAACATTAAAACACCCTTCTTATTTATGAATTAGTGGATTTTTCTGATAATTGCTTCTTTTTCTCCCCTCAGAGATTGAAACTGTCATGGTTGATGTTTGAAACCAAGCATAGATTCCTTAAACAGGTGTTAATACCAAGAAAATGAAAGAAACCAAAATACTCTTCAGCAGTTTGTGATGTTAGATTGAGCCTAGAAAAAGCCAGATTTGTATAGACATATAGAGAAGGAGAGAAAAAGGAAACTTGTTAATGAAGATAAGAAAGGCATTCTGACAGTCAGAAAAGTATGATACTTCCAGTTCTATCTAGTATTTGCTCTCTGTGTGGACTTTGGAAGTTTAGCCCTGTTATGTGAACTAGAGTAGTGTTTTCCATTTTTAGGACCATCGAATCACTAGCAGTTTCCAGCCCAACCCAAATTGTTTATTATTAATGAGGAAGCTTATGTGTCTTTTTGCCCTTATTTTTACTACTGGATGAGATCATTTGCCTATTTGATTGGGAAAACTTAAAAGAACAGGTTATACCTTAAATACTTATTTAGTGATGTGATACCTGGCCTTATTTTGTCTTCCATTATCTTCATACCCTTCACCATCTTTTTATTGGTATGTTCATGTTACTCAGTTTTGTCAGCATGCATTAAATTATGAAAACATTAATATTTAAGGCTTTGCCATTGGTATTGGGATTTCCCCTCTTAATTGGAAATTTGCTTTAAATCCAATTATAATTTTTAACTTTAGAACGCTTTTTAGCGCGAAGTTTAAAACTTGGTATTTTATACAAAATAGACTGAAAATTACTTAGTTTTTTTTTCTCTTCAGAGGTCTTTCCCTTTCTGTGCCTTCCAAACATTGAGCTTTTAACCAACCCAAATTTACCATGATACGTATTATAAGAAGAGAATTGATCATTCTTCTCTCTAAGTTGTTTCTGAGTTGGGCAAACTGTTTAAAACATGAGGATCCATGTGTTTGGGGGAAGGTTGAAAATGAGATCACAGATAACAAAATGATCAAAACCTTAAACTGTAATAATAGATACCATTCATTGCAAAGTTGCTGTGTTCAGAGAAGTTAGGAAAATGAAGCTCGGAGAGGTTGAGTAAATTAAGGGCAAAAGGCCATATATATGCAGATAAACTAACTTTTGAATCTATATCTGCCTATAGGGAATGCTCTTAGAAGTGGCACTGTAAATAAATATGTTTAATTTTATTAAACTCCATGTTTCTGAAAGTTATTTACCCATAGAATCCGTCCTTGGATTTTGTGGTGAGATGAAAAATACAAACATTATATGGATTAGTATTTTTTGGAACATGTTTTGAGGAAAGCTTTTTATTATGAAGTCAGGTCTCTGGTTAAAAAAAAAGAAGGTAAAATCAGCTAAAATATATTCCTCTGTCATGGTATAATTGCTTTTCAAAATACAGCTTCTAAAGTGCAAAATTTTAAGATATGGGCAAGGGATAGGTTGGAAAAAAATCCCCATCCCTTTGTATTCTGTGAGAAATATGACTCTACAAGTAATGTCTTTATTCTCTATTAGATTGTTTGAATCTTTCTGGAGGTTTGTAATCATTTAGATCAGGGCTTGGTAAACTACTTGGTCAAATCCAATGGTCTTTTTGGTAAGTTTGTTGGAACATAGCCAGGCACATTTGTTTACTTATTGTCTATGGCTGCTGTTGTGCTCTGGTGGAATGTTGAGAAGTTTTGATGACCATACAGCTAAAGTCTCAAGTATTACTTGGCTCTGTACAGCAAATGTTTGTTGACCCCCAGTGTGGTCTTCTGCTTCCTTTTCACTTTATATATGCTTCAGCTGTGTGTACTCTGTGAACTTCATAGCTGAAGTTCTTGAAACTGAACTATCTGTATTTCATCCTCTGTAAAGGAAATTCCTTGGGAAGTTAAGTTGAAGTGTTGTTCTAGAGGTTGTATTATTATGAGTAGGTTTTAAACTCCTGCCAATATGCAAAATTCCATAGTTTTGCTTTTCTGAAGAATGAAACTGTCAAGCGGTTACATTGGCATACATAGCTGTTTTTTGCTGCAAACCTTTATTGATTTGATAGAAATCATAGTAGATTAATGCTGTCAGTAGGAGTAGCTAACATCTATTGAATGTTGTATACCAGGCCCTGTTCTAAGCACTTTACATATAGTATCCCATTTACTCTTTGCAACAACTCTGTGAGATAGGTAGTATTATCTCCACTTTATAGATGAGGAAATGAAGGCATAGGGAGGTTAAGTAACTTGCTTAAATAAAGATAATAGGGGCGCCTGGGTGGCTCAGTGGGTTAAGCCTCTGCCTTCCGCTTGGATCATGATCTCAGGGTCCTGGGATCGAGCCTCGCATCGGGCTCCCTGCTCGGCAGGGAGCCTCCATCCCCTTCTCTCTCTGCCTGCCTTTCTACCTACTTGTGATCTCTCTCTCTGTCAAATAAATAAATAAAATCTTAAAAAAATATAAAGATAATAGTTTCTTTGGAATGGTCTTTCAGTACTTAAGACAGCTAGTTTATGAGGGCTTTAACATGCCCTAACCCCCTCTCGTTCCTCTAGTAGGTGATACTTCTGTTAAGCCCTATATGCAGGGCTTAACAGGGCTTAATATTTGAAACTTTGGTGCTTTATAATTCTGTGAACTCCAAGAAGGCCCTCTGATTCATCATTATGCCCTTCCCATTGACATATACTCTCACAGGGCAGTAGTCTGATCAGTATAAATATACATCAGATATCTTCATAATCTTGTTCTGAGCTTCCATTTCTTTTATCCTATCTCTGCTCATATATCACCTTCTCAGAAAGGTCCTCCCTGACCATGTTATCTGAAATAGCCTCCTTCATATCCACCTTACCTGATAATACTTACCACTCAGAAATGTTTTATGTATAGGCTCTTTTCCCATTAGAATATAAGCCTGGGGCAAGGACTTCATCCTTTCACTTTAAAATAGATAGATTTATTTTCTACCATTGTTTGCATCCTTTTTCTGTAACTGGAACCTAACTGCCCTCCCATCTTACTTTTCTCCTAATTCCTTGATTTGTCAGATGAGTTCTGGGCTTACTTCTTGCTACCTCCAACAGGTCACTGTACCATTGTCATCTTTGAATGTCCCATTTATTCCACTCTGTCCTCACCTTAGTATTCTCTGATAAATTTTTTCTTCCTTGAGGATTGTAATCTCTGGCTCATAGTCTTCTCTCCCTCCCTCCTGATTTGATGTTTTTTTTTTTTTTTTTTTTTTTTTTTTTGTCAAGGAGTGTTTATTTAAAATGAAGTTAAAACTTTTTTCATGGGAGAAAGATTGAATTAAACCTTACACAGAAGTAAAAGTTTAATACAACATTAAAAAGAGATATTTCCTGTTAATTGGAAGAAATTGTATGATTTTGTCAATAAAGAAGACAAAGTATATCTGCTTTCCCTAACTTGACACTCGGGAATTAAGATGAATTTTCCATGTCTGAAAAGAGGTTTGAATTTCTGCAGACAGAGTTCAGTACATTAAGAGGATATATCCAGTGGGCTGAATTGTTCTGAAAGTTTCTCATCAGAATCCATAGAATAGTATCTACCCACAAAAGGGGTGGCAGCAGGCAGTTGATGATACTTTTTTTTTTTTTTTTTTTAAGATTTTATTTATTTGAGAGAGAGAGAACACGAGCAGGGTGAGGAGCAGAGGGAGAAGCAAACTTCCTGCTGAGCAGGGAGCCCAACGTGGGGCTCGATTCCTGGACCCCCGGATCATGACCTCATTAACCAACTGAGCCACCCAGGCGCCCTTTTTACTTCTTATTTCTCATTTACTTGTATCATCAAATAAACCCTTTCCCTCAAAGTATTGTTCCAGTTCTTTCCCTTCCTTCCTCTGCCAAACTTTTTTGGAACAAAGGAGAAAACTAATGACTCAACTCCTTTAGTAGATATATCTTGATTTTTTACAATCTGCTTTGACTTCCAAAGTTTTATTGGACAGCCCATTCCCTGGTCAAATAACTTTTAAGTCACTAAATGCAGAGATCTCTTCCAGCCTATGTAGTATATGATAACAACTTTCCTTTACCCTTTAAAACTTCTCTCCCTTTGCTTTTTAGTCAATGCTTTTTAGAGTTTTCACTCTTTTGACTACTTATATTTTTGTTCACATCAGTACCCTTTAAACCTCCTCTGCTTTTTCTTGAAACGTGGACTGTGCTAACCATGGGAACTGGTAGCCAAAGTTCTATTTGAGATATGGCCGGTTCAGTCTGAGATACTCTTAGTATATAATACATATTGGGATTTTTATGATTTAAGATGAAAAAGAAAGAACATAAAATATTTCACTAAATTTTATTTTTATTTATTTTTTAGATTATATTTTTCCTTTTTTTTTTTTTTTTTAAAGATTTGGGGTCCTGGGGAGGGTTACATCCCATTCATACATAGACTCCCACCATTTATGGACCCCTTCCCACTCTCTCTCTTGGAACAACCCAGATTCCTCATTTCCTGACTAACAGCTTGTCAGTCCTTTTTAATTTTTTTATTTTTAATTTAAATTCAATTAATACATACTATATTATTGGTTTCAGAAGTAGAGGTCAGTGATTCATCAGTCTTCTATAATATCCAGTGCTCATTACATCACATGCCCTCCTTAATGTCTGTCACCCAGTTACCCCATCCCTCCACCTCTCTCCCCTTTAACCCTCAGGTTGTTTCAGATGATTGAGTCTCTTATGGCTTGTTTCCCTCTTTGGATTCATCTTATTTTATTTTTTCCTCTCTTCCCTTATGATTGTCTGATTTATTTTTTAAATTCCACATATCAGTGAGATCATATGATAATTGTCTTTCTCTGATTCTCACTAAATTTTAAAATATTGGTTACATGTTGATAATATTTTATATATATTGGGTTATAAAAATATTTGCTGAAATTAGTTTCACCTGCTTCTCTATTTTTTTATTTTTATTTTTTAAGGATTTTTAAAAAGATTTTATTTTATTTATTTGACAGAGATCACAAGTAGGCAGAGATGCAGGCAGAGAGAGAGGGGGAAGCAGTCTCTGAGCAGAGAGCCCGATGCGGGGCTCGATCCCAGGACCCCGAGATCATGACCCAAGCTAAAGACAGAGGCTTAACCCACTGAGCCACCCAGGTGCCCCTATTTTTATTTTTTAAAGATTTTATTTGCTTGAAAGAGAGAGAAAGGGCATGAGTCAGGAGGCAGGCAGGACAGAGGGAGAGGGAGAAGCAGGTTCCCTGCTGGGTAGGGAGCCTGATCTGAGGCTTGATTCCAGGATCCTTGGGATCATGACCTGAGCCGAAGGCAGACACTTAACTGGCTGAGCCACCCAGGTACCCATTTCTCCTTTTAAATACAGTTGTTACATCTGTGGCTTGATTATATTTCTGTACAACAATGTTGATCTAAATTTTATCTTATTATTATTATTATTTTTTAAAAGATCCTCCAGATCACTTCTCCATCTAATACAAATTTCTCTTCTGAATTGCAGTACCACTTTCTGGAATATTTACTCCCCTTGGCACTCTGTCCCCCATCCCCCAACATATTAAGCTTCTTTAGAACCAGGGTAATTCTGCAGTGCCTTTCATGTATTGGGATATAGAGATAAAAGAAATATTAAAAATATACACATACACACTAACATGAATAAATGGTGTCTAGTATTACTTTATCAGAGGATACTTAAAAGTAGACGATGCAGAATGTGATGTTTTTGCTCAGCTTGATGGGAAATATGAGGGATTGATGTGAAAGTGAGGAGAGACCTTACTCTACTCTGAGATATTAAAAATCTGACATGTACTTCCCCCAAGTATATTTGGTCACCTCAGGCCACTCTGATGGTTCTGAACTATGCTATTGTGAGTTTACTGCCATCTGGTGTCAGGATTAGGAAACTGTAGTTCAGTACTTTGTCTCTTCCCCTACCCCTGCCTCCTGCTGGAGACAGTAGGCAGTCTTTCCTGGACATGTGGGCCTGCTGCCTTCATCATCTAGATAAGATATCAGTAAGAGCTCATTTAATTCCAGTGTAGGAAATCTTTATTCTCCTTCTTACAGAAGTCTTTTCCTTGGCTTCCCTGAGAACGAACTTACTACTTTCCGTCATGTTTCTGTGGCTCTTATGTTTGATTCTCAGATAGCCCATTTATCTTCCACTGTAATTTTTTAGTCCTAGATTCTGGGCCCGACCCAAGGCTTTAAATACTGCCTATTTATAGAAAAATTCATAGTTATAGCCAAAAAAATCTCCTCTTATCTTGTCACCGATGTGTCTAATTGTCTACTAACTGGCTGTTATGTGAGCATCTCAAACTTAACATATTCAGATCTGAATGTGGATCTCCTACCCTACCTCAGTTTCTCAAATCTGTTTTTCTCATTTCAGTAATTCATGATGCCAGAATTCTTGGAATCATCTTGGCATCCCTGCCTCTTATACTCATTAGTCAGACATTCACCATTTCCTGTTGAGTCTACAAAGATGTACATGTGTGCATGCTCAAATGCTCCCCTTCTCTGGCCTTATCTAAGCTACCACTGTCTCTTGTCTGCATGAGTAAGCTCCTAGTTAGTCTCCTTGTGTACATTCTTGACTGCATTCACATGTTTAAAATCCGCCTCTTCTAGCCTGAGAGGTCCATGATGGGGGAGTGACTGCATGTATTTGGTTTATCATTGGGTCCTCAACCCCTAGTACAGTTCCTAAGACTCATGTGACACATATGTAGCCACTTGGTGGTCAGTGATGTTGATAGTGGCTTCTGTAGTTTTGCTCATTGAGCTTGACTGCATTAGAATTGCTCAAATACTTTATTTTGGCATTAGTATTTTGTCTGAGTTCATTTATCATAAATGAGTTTTAGCTGTTTTCTAATTTGGTCCAGAGAATCGTAATTGTATCTGTATGGACAATATATTTTGGGTGTTAATCTGCTAAAGGCTACTTTTATATTAGGGACTGCTGATGAATATGCTGAGATTTTCTGAGCATTTGAAATTTCATGCCATTCTCTTACTACTCTTCTTTCTAAAATGCAATGTTCCTTAATTTTAATGTGGAAATAAACTCACTAAATCTTTAATTAAAACCTGTTTGATGCTAGGTGTTCCTTTAAATGGAGGCTCAGGTCTTGATAGTTTTGATAACTTTGGTTTGCTTTGATATTTTAAAGTTGGTTTTGCTTTATAAAGTTTTACTCTGGATTTTCTTGCTACATTGAGTTGATATTGCTTAATAAGGAAATTTAATTTGTGAAAGTAGAGGTGATTTATTAAAAGCTGATGGTTAGAGATAAGCAACAATTTGTACACTAACAATGCAAACTCAAGAGAACAAGGACGTAATAGGTATATAGCAGGGTTTCTTAGTCTTGGCATTACTAACATTTTGGGTTAGATAGTTTTTTGTTGTATACTTGTATCAGACTTGTCCTAGGGATTGTAGGGTTTTAGTGGCATCCCTGGTCCCTACCCACCAACAGCAACCCTCCTCTCAAGTTGTGACAACAAAAAAATGTAGACACTGCCAAATTGGAACGCGGGAAGCAAAATCAAAGGAGTTAACTTCTATTAACCAACAGTTTATACTATGCTTAAAAGTGGATAAGACTCCATGAAATATCTCACTTGGGAAATCTTTGGTATTTTCCAGATGTCTGAGAGTATGGTAGCTATGTAGAATATTGTTAATGGCAAACCGAAGTAGAGACTGTGTGGCTGTATTTTTCACATCATAACATTTCTGTGTTTGCTTAAAATAAAGTAACTTTTGCTCTTAACCACCTGGTTCTACCCCCAAACTGATAAAAATGTATGCATTCTAAACATATATCACTGATAAAGTTTTATTTTATAGACTGACATCAGAAGTTAGGTGACAGGGTGCCTGGGTAGCCTACTCAGTTAAGCGTCTGACTCTTGGTTTCACCTCAGGTCATGATCTCATGTTGTGAGGTCAAGCCCCACATTGGGCTCTGCACTCAGCGCAGTCTGCTTCAGATTCACTCCCTCTCCCTTTGCTTCTCCCCCTGCTAGTGTACTCTCTCTCTTGCTCTACCAAAAAAAAAAAAAAGTTCGGTGGTAGTAAAAAAAAGTGGAAGTGGGGGGAGGTGTGAACCAAGATTACAACTTAAAGAGCTTATAATCAGAGCTTTTGCCTTTTGTATTGTGTATATAAGTTATAAGATATAATTCTTTTTTTTTTTTTTTTTTCTTCAAAGGGACATGAGAGATGGCTTTAGAAGAAAAAGTATCTATTCTACCCATTACACAAGAGACCGGTCTCCTCATAAAAGAGACCCTCCTTTTATCAGAGAATCACCTGTAGGTCGAAAGGATTCTCCACACAGCAGGTCTGGATCCAGTGTCAGTAGTAGAAGCTACTCTCCAGAAAGAAGCAAAACGTACTCTTTCCAATCTCAACATAGAAGTATGTATTTTTAAGACTTTTCTTAAAACTTCCACTAATGAGAATGTACTGATTCAGATTGTCTTATAGGTGTTATAAGATATATTTTTTAAACGTTTTATTTTGAAAATTTTGAAACCTACAGAAAAGTGTCAAGAATAATAAAATGAATACCACACACACATATTTTTGGGAACCATTTCAAGTTGCAGTCCACATTGACATTTTACTTCTCTCAGCACAGAAGAGGTGTGTTTATAATCATGTTGGAAAGTTACACACTCTTGTATTTTTTGCTAGTTCTAGGTAGTCCATCCTCTTTCGTCTTCTGTCTCTAGAAGATATCTGTCTATCCATCCATCCATCTATATTTGGTAGTATATTTTTCATGAAAAGTATCAGTGATTTCCCCTAAATATAAGGTATATAGCCTTACAGATTTTAGAGCTAAAAACCTACTTTAGATTCATTTTTTCCAACCTCCAATTTGTTATTGTTGTTGTTGTTGTTTTGTTTTTTAATTTGGAGTACCTAGACATGCATGGCATTCTGTGCAATTGTAGCATGTCATTCTGGCTGAGTTGCTTTGTATGTGTTGGAATAAATAAATGAAGCAACTTACTTTCTAGATAATCTGTTTTAGTTTTCTGGACTCCACTACCTGCAGTTGAGCTCATTCACAAACATTTCCTCATGTCTTCTTAACTTTGATAGAAGAATCGTCATAAATAAGTTAACACGGCACGAGCAGGTCAAGGTGAGAGAGATTCTCACTCTGATAGAAGAACACATCATGGAGGAAATCAACATTGGGGCTCATTGGGGCCCTTCCTTTTTTTTTTTTTTAATATTTATTTGTTTGACAGAGAGATCATAAGTAGGCAAAGAGGCAGGTAGAGAGGGGGAAGCAGGCTCCTCGCTGAGCAGAGAGCCCGATGGAGGGCTTGATCCCAACACCCTCAGATCATGACCCGAGCCAAAGGCAGAGGCTTAACCCACTGAGCCACCCAGGCTTGGGGCTCTTCTTTTATTTTCAGATTTCTACAAGTATCTTCTAGGTAGAGCAAATTACATAAGCCAAGATAAAGATACCAGAAAAGTCAAAAATATTTCTTTTTCTTTGCTTATTAACTTCCTTCCTATTAACTGTTTTTCCAAATAATCAGCTTAGTTTATACTGTTTAATAGCATAATGTTTAATAGCAGTTTATTAGTTTAATAGCATTTGCTTCCTGCATGTTAGGAGTAATGGAAGATCACTTAAAATCATTAGATTGTCTCCGTTTTAACCCACTGCTGGATTCCAGTATTTAACGAACATTTATCAATTTTTTGCTGTTTTCAGAGCTAGGTAGAGTGGGGCTTCCAAAAAACATACTTTTGGATACATGGGTATGAATGGTCAATACAGGAGGTAAGAATGTCACTTGAAGTAGATTTAAAACAAACATAATCTTTTATATATGCCTAATTGCTTAAAATAAGCATAAAGTTCCAGGTAACTGAAAGCTTTACTGTGGAGTTCAGGGTCTACAGTTTGGTATTTTCTCCATTGTTTTACTTCTCTTCCTTCCTCTCCCCTTTCGGGATAAATAATATCTGAGTTTTAATGCACTTCACATGCACAGACATAAATATTAGCTAGACACCTTCTAAGAAGATACTTTTTTTTTTTTTTTGATGTATATGACTTAATCCAAATCTACTGATTTAATTAGGAGGAGGAGTATCTTTGGAAACTGATTATGAAGTCTTTTGAACAAAACATGAGTAAAATGGCAGCTTAAGATTCTTGCTTGAGGGTGCCTGGGTGGCTCAGTGGGTTAAGCCGCTGCCTTCGGCTCAGGTCATGATCTCAGGGTCCTGGGATCGAGTCCCGCATCGGGCTCTCTGCTCAGCAGGGAGCCTGCTTCCTCCTCTCTCTCTCTCTCTGCCTGCCTCTCTGCCTACTTGTGATCTCTCTCTGTCAAATAAATAAATAAAATCTTTGAAAAAAAAAAAGATTCTTGCTTGATATGTTGTAGTGAATGTGTTACTTTAGATAGTTGTTAGTGAATTTGTCATATTCTTTCTTTTTCTCCTCTGAAACAGATTTTTAGGGAGGCATTTTCTCTCTGCTTTCGCCTGGTAGTTCGTGGTCAGAACTTTAAAATCTTGAGATGGAATGTAGATGGAATGTGCTGCTCCTGTATTAGGGTCTCTAGCAGACTTTCCCCTTTCCCCTTTGAGGCCTAGTACCTTTACTATCTGGAGTGATAAAAAGATAATGGAGAAAGCTGGGAGACTAAAATATGGTACAGATTGAGTGAAATAGAGTATACAACTTTGGTAACACCTTTATGGTTATTTTTATATATATATATATACACACACATTTATATATATATATTTTTTTAAGTCCTTGAGCTTTGAAAGCGAAGTTCTTTAATCAAGAAAAAAAAAGTTTGTTCCAGGAAAACACTCTTTACAAGTTACATGGGTTGATTACTTAACTGTTTGGGCTGAGCTATTTAAATGTTTTTCTATACTCATTTTGTGTAAATAGTTTTCAGAATAGTTACAAAAAAAATCATCTTGTAAAAACTTAATGGAAGTCTTAAACAATAATTGAGAAAAGGAATTGTTATGTTACATATTTGTGATGCCAGTTCTTTTTTAATCTAAAAGTCACAGATAATGATGGCACCTTGCTTTTCTTCAAAAAAGAACTGAGAAACAGGGTCCTTAAATTATCAGTTGTTTAAGTTGGGTTAATTAGTAAGTGTGTTAATTTAGTTTTTAAAGTGCATATTGAAATTTTGTCAGATTTTAAATGTTTCTATAAATAACAGGTAAAAATAATTTCCTTACTCTCCTTATGCCCTCATTTTGCTAAGTTTGACATTTAATTTTTTGGTTTTTGTTCACACTTTTTCAACATAATTTTAATTTAAGAATCACTAGTAGTTTGGCCATAGTAAGCACTGAAGGACTAATTCTTCATAATTCTTCTGTGCATTTAATAATATCTCTTATGCGGGGCGCCTGGGTGGCTCAGTGGGTTAAAGCCTCTGCCTTTGGCTCACGTCATGATCGCAGGGTTCTGGGATCAAGCCCCACATCGGGCTCTCTGCTCAGCAGAGGAGCCTTCCTCCTCTTTCTCAGTCTGCCTCTCTGCCTACTTGTGATCTCTGTCTGTCAAATAAATAAATAAAATCTTTTAAAAAAAACCTCTTATGTGATTATTAGCTACAAAATGATTTTTACTTTTTATCTCTACTTATTTCCCATTTTGTGCTTAAATCTACATACATATGTCTACATGTGTATTTTATTAAATTTCTTCTACTTAGCCTTTTGAGTTAATCCTGCGAACCTTGTACTGCTTTAGACTAATTATCTCCTAAATCAGAATGTTATTTTCATTCTGTGCTTTATAAGAATTTTCTGCCTATACCTTAATTGGACTAACTTGTTCATAGTTGTCATTGTAGTAATCACTGTATTATTATTTTTGGTTCCTTTTTGTTGTCCATGTTTACACATAAGTCCTAGCTAACCTCATTGCCTTTCCCGTTGTTTATTATGATATTGTTCTAGTTAAAATTGTTGTATGTATACCTTGTATATTTCTACTTGAAGTTTATTTTTATTCCTATTATCTAACTAAATTTCTCCCCGTTTGTCAACTGTCTCTCAGATATTTATTTTCCATTCCTCCTCTTTCTCAATTGAATCTCATTGTTTTCCTATCTTACTCTTTTGTTTAGGATAATAGTACTAATAGTGACACCAGAAATCACTAAGTTCAGTCTCCCATACCCTGAGGTTCTTTGTTAAAAATACTTCCTGTGATGAATTGACTCTTATCACAGTCCAGTCCATCTTTGTATAGTTCATTTTTTATAAAACAATTAAAATCTTTTCCTGTAACATTTCTGTAAGACTAGTCATTTATCTTAGAGCCATAAAAATGTTTCACCTTTTATGTTTTTGAAGAGTACCATCATAATCCTCTTGGTTCCCCCCCCTGCTTTAAATATATTTCGTTCCTTCAGCTACTCCTTTTGTTTGACATGTTTTCAGTACTTTGCTTCCCTAATTTTCTTTCTGTTCCTTTTAAGTTGTGATGCCAGAAGCTAACTTTTATTTTATCAGCCACATTGTGTCACTGGCCCTTCCTGAGACTGTAGACCGTTGAACCTAAGCCATTTTCATATGTGTTTTTACTAAACAATGCCCTTCAGCTGGTACTTTTTTCAGCCTTTACTCAAGCAGTTGCTTGAGTGTAGTTTATACATTAAAAGAAATCTAACCATGCTAAATTTTATCTAATTAACTTTGGCTTATTATTCTCTTCTAAAGAGGTCTTAAAATCTCTTTGAGTGATCTTGTATACTTGGAGCAGATAAAAATAGCTTTGTTTCATTGGCAAAGGAAATATGCTTTGTGTTTTGTATTAGTCATTAATAATTATCTTGAGTAGCATACAGCCAAATATAGAAACCTCTAGAGACCTCTGTCTGTGTACCTCAGCCATTTATCCATGTTGTTTTCAACCAGTTGTGATCCCCTATCTTCTCTTTTCCTTTTCTTTTGAGGATTTCATGGAAGACTTTGTCAAGTACTTTCTTGAAACTCTGAAGTTAGAAAGCATTTCCCTATTAAAACAGTGACATAAAGATTGCCTTACATGTTTTGTAATTCTGTTGTGGCTCCTAGGGAAGATTATTTAAATACATAGAAACTACTTCTTTGTTAATTCCTTTTAAACCTTTGTCTATGGATTAATGTCAAATTTATCACTATGCTTATACATTAATTAGGTTGTGTAACATTTTATAGAATTTTTAAAATGTCATTACTACAGAAGATTTGCAAGTTTATTGTTTTGGTTGGTTTGTTAAGTTTGTTAAATTTGTTATATTTTTCTATAGTTCTTACTTTGGGCCCTGCATCCGTTTATTTTCCTGATATCAGCAGCCATTATTAGGTATATTTATTTCATTCTATATAAGTCTATTTATATTTATGGTAATGTTAAAGGATTATTTTTCATTACTGTTTAGTCCTTTTTAAGGCATATCTACTAAAATAACTGAAAATGTACAAGAATTAAAAACACATTTTGAGAAGAGCATATTTGGAAGATAGACTCCATTATTGAACTTCTGTGTAATGGGAAAAGAGATCTTAAGACCTTTGTGAATATATTTGGAAGTCCACATGACTTTCTTTGGATGATACCTGAAATTCCAATAAATTTAATGGTTTAATTCTACCTTTGAAAAGAAGGCTTTCTCGGCGTTGGTTTAGAATGGCAGTGATAACAGAAGTTAGAGCGTGGATATTTCAGGCAGTAGGAAGGGATGAAAAGCCCATTCTCTTGCTGACTGAATATCAGAGCATTTCTTGGTTTGAAAGTCACTGTATTTGTGTACTGAACAAGGTCTTTTAATCATCAAAGACATATTTCACATAAATGGTTTGCCAAGCAAGACAGATCTAGTCTTTGCCTTCTGAGTCTGAGGTCTGGTTGGGGAGACAAACCAGACATTCTAAAGGAATAGATATGTTATGTGGTATCTGAAGGATGAGTAGAAGTTGGTGGAAGGATGTAGGTGGAACAGGATTATTGGGATGAGCTCTATCATGTGAAGAGATCCTGAACTATAATTTAGTATTTTCCTAGATCTTGGACCGTAATTGATCTAGTTTAATGTGCTGTTGAATTCTGTTTTACAATATTTTGTTCTTATTTCATATATTTCATATGTTGTTCTTATTTGTTCTTATCTATTGTTTACTCACAAGAAAGCTTTGTCTGTGAGTTTCGTGGGTGAACCGAGGAATACAGTTATGGCTTTTCTGGCATCAGAATGATTGAGATTCTAAATATGCAATCAGTTAATGATGTTTCCATATGTGTAGGCATTTATAGCAACCCTGTTTAGGGAGTTAGTGTGATCTGTCAGTACCACACATTCAGAATACATAGTATAATGTTTTACTTAGATATTTAAAAGCAAGCCCATGTGGTTTTACCCTGATGTATTAAAAGGAGAGTTCTGTTTAGAAGTTCACTTCCAAATATTCATGGTTAATACACCTTTACTTCAGCTTGTTATATTGCTAACCTCCTAAAAATGATTGTTTTGGAGAAGAAGACGTGGCACAAGCTTTCTGTACCCTTTATCTGTTTTTTTTTTTTTTTCTTGTTGATTTTTTGGTGTCTGTACCATAAGAGCATTTCTTGTGTGTCCTTTCTATTTTGCTTTCATACCTTCTTAACCAATAAGTCTCTGGGAAACCATGTTCTTCCTAACCAAGAGCCCCAAATTTGCATATCTCTGTCCATGATCCAGAAAAAATAAATTCTTTCCTTAGCATTTCTGTAGCCACCACATCTTCATTTGTTCATATCTTAATTTCTCTTCCAAAGCTTCAGCTATCAAAGGAGACATGGATGTCTTACTTGTGCTGTGAAGTTTGTTTACTGATAGGCTTTCATTCAGAGGTGTCTGTTTTGTCCTTGTATGGTAGGCACTGTACCAAGAATTGTCCCTAACTCACTCATCTCTGATGATTTTAATATTTTTTTCTGGTAGTGTCCTTTGTTCTTACATGGGTTATCAACCATTATAACACTTGATAGGCTTGGATTAGTCTAGTTCTTTTCATCATTACTTCCTCAGGAAAACCATATTTTCAGGAAGAAGGTATATTTCTGAAATTTTACTCTATTCAGAGAGTCATCAAATATTGTTGATATCAGCAATTCTAATCAAAGAGTCACTAAATACTATTAAATTCTTCTAATACTTCCAAATGTTGTTGAATATTAAACTGCTTCTCCAGCTTTGATATCACCTCAATGGGAAGAACTTTTTACCTGATCTGTGGGACCAGTGTTCCTTTTCATCTTCTTCCTCCCCATTTATTCTTGTACTCACTAGTATGTTGACTTGGATTTCAGTTTTAGTACTGCCGCTGTCAGAACTTTCCTTTCCTGGTTTCTCTCTTTCAGCCTAATATGAAGTTCATTTTTTTTTTAACATGTTACAGCAACGGTGTTGAGCCCTTTGGCCCTGCTGTCAAGCAGGGAGTTACTGTCTGCTTCGTAAGAACACGTGTGGGGTGAGTTTAAAGTAATGTCTCAGTAGCTAAGGAGTGGCACCCTACTAGTTAAAAGTATAAAGGTATGAGTGAAAGAAGTGGATTTAAGAGACATTTGTGGGCGCCTGGGTGGCTCAGTGGGTTAAGCCGCTGCGTTCGGCTCAGGTCATGATCTCAGGGTCCTGGGATCGAGTCCCGCATCGGGCTCTCTGCTCAGCAGGGAGCCTGCTTCCGTCTCTCTCTCTCTGCCTGCCTCTCCGACTACTTGTGATTTCTCTCTGTCAAATAAATAAATAAAATCTTTAAAAAAAAAAAAAAAAAAAAAAAAAAAAAAAAAAAAAAAAAGAGACATTTGTATTCATAATGTCGGTTGGAGCCATGTAAGAATCGCCAGTGAGGATAAAAACAAGGTTAGGAGTAAAACACTCACATTTAGGAAACAATAACCAACAAAGAGGAAAGAGAAAGGTATAGTTAGGAGCATGGAAGAGGACAAACAAAGAAGTACAAAGGCATGGAAACCAAATGGCAGAATGTTAAGAAAACATTTTTATTTTTTATTTGTAAAAAATAATCTATGCCTAGTGTGGGGATTGAACTCATGACCCCAAGATCAAGAGTTGTATGCTCTGCTAACTAAGCCAGCCATGTGCCCCAAGAAAAACTTGTTTTTAAATCATTAAAATGATATAATGGAAGATAGTTTTAGTTCATTTTGATATAAACAGATCATTAATTAGTTTTAATATAAACAGATCATTGGAAACTCTAAGACGAAGAGTTTAAGTATGGTGGGGTTGTTTCCATTATCTTGTGTGTGTTAAAAAATAAAAACCCCTAAAACTTAGAGGGTTAATATAAGCACTTATTTAGGAATCTGCAATTTGAGCTGGGTTCAGCTGGGTGGTTTTATTGGTCCATTAAGATATTATTAAATAGCCCAGCCCTGTTTTTTATGGGTAGGAATCTGTAGTTAAGTGTAGTAATTCCTGCAATATCTTTGAAATTTGGTATTGAAATCAATAAACAGCACCAGTGGTGCACTGGTAAACTAACTCTTTAGGAGAATAACACATGATTTCTGGCATTTGCCATGGAGTGAATACTACCGTAATGACTGATCTCAGGTTACTGATGTGGAGTGACTTGGAGTTTGGAAGAGATGCAGGCAAGTCACTCTCATCAACTAAATGAGCCATCCTGATTCCAGACACTCTTGGGAAATACCAATGTTCTCATTTCTTGATCTACAAAGAATGGGAGACAAATTACAAAATAAACGTGATAAAATAGGAGTAAGTAAATGGGTAAGGAATTTTTTTGTAAAAGAAACATGAAAGTAAAAGAATAAATGCTAGTTTGAAGGCTCTGAACTGTTGCTGAGATGAATAAGGATTTGGCTAAAACAAAGAGAAGTGTTCAGTAATAGATAAAAACAGATCAACTGCTCAGGAGAAACAAAAATTGTCTTGATAACAGAGAGATCAGTGATCCAGGGGAGAAGGTTATTACATCTTTAACAACATGCTTACAGAACTAGGTTGGTAATATTTGCACATTTCTTGAAATATATATTTTTCTTGAAATATTTTTTTAATGCAAGGTGATTTCTAATAGTGCCAAAACAATTCTCAGGGGGAAAAAAGTAGAATTGGCAATTTGGAATCTATATAGGAAAATTTGAAGTGTTAAGGAGTGTTTGTCTTAATGGAAAGATATCTATTAGTATATTTAAGCTACTTAAAGAGTTAAGTACACATGTGTCACTAAGAGTTTGCAGGTAAGGAAGCTAACAAAATCTTTACAAGATTGTAAATATGGGACAATTAGGGATTCTATCAAGACAGTAGTTGTGGATTTGTTTATAAAGAAAATCCATATAGAGAGTTTGTATAAAAAGTAGCAAGATTTTTTAAACAAAGCAAGATTTAGTAATGGGTTACTTTTGAGAGCAAGTCAGAATGACTCCTTGCAGATAGCTAGCTACTTACTGTAAGACTAGGAAACAGATATGATATACCATGAAAATTTTACCAGTATTCCTTTTGATTTCTAGTGATGATTCATCTTTCTTTCTTGATTGTGTGTGTATGTGTACGCACGCGTGCGTGTGTGCGCGCACATGCGCATGTGTGATTCTTGACCAATCCTTTGCTGACTTCATGAAGATTAGAATAGGTGCTTAAAGTGATGAGTAAGACCTGATCCTTACCTTCAACTTTTGGTGTCTTATATGATCCTTTTCTCATTCCTTTCTGCTCCTGTTATCTATGGTTAGCCTAATCTTAACACTTCATTGTTGTTGGACCCAATTAGCTTCTAATCTTAGAAACAGAAATTTTCTCCTGTTCTGTTACTACTCTTGAGTGGTGGTTGCTCAGGCATCCCGATTTGAAGACAGGGTAGGAAAGAGTTTAGGGTCACCAGCAAATGCTCAGAAGTTCATGTTCTTATCACTCCTACTTCTGGGTTCTTCTCTTGTCACTCCTGGGCACAGAGGTGATGGTGTTAATTCCTTCTTGCCCACCTTTCCCTAGAGTCCATCCGTGCTGGTGCCTCCTACAAACGGCAGAATGAAGGAAATCCAGAAAGAGGTGAGTTTTGAGCTAGATTTTGATTGGGGATTGTGAAGGGGTGGGGGACTTGAATTGATAGAGGTTACAGAAATGGGGAAAGTGTTTACCTGCTCCATTAGTCTTTAGTTGGAACCAGAGTTTAATAGTAGTAGATCCAGGTTTTAGGATTGTGAGTTGCTTGGCTGGTCAGGAATAGCCACCTCAAAGGAGACTGAGATTTGTAGAACAAATAAATCTGACAGGCCTGGACAACAGTAGGATTAGGCGATTTCTTTTTACCTTTTCTGTGCTCTTTCTGCTGCCAACTGTAGCGTCCTTTTTCTTTATCCTTTGCTTCTTGCCTGTCCCTGCCCTTCATGCAACAGGTATATATGAATATATGTGGATATATGATATACTACCTGCTCTACCCTTCAGTATTCCTTTGCTTCTGCACACTGAGAAATCTGCTTGATTTAGCCCTTATGCAGCTAAAATCAGGAAAGATTCTAAAACTACATTTGGTGCACTATACTTGACATACTTGTAGTGCTGATGTGTTTGTGTAAGATTTTGCTAAGTAAGAGATTAACAGCTGCTTATTCTGTGTCTAGCTGCTATGTGTTGCGATTGAGCCTGTAATTATGCCTTTAATTAGCATAGTTCAATGTGCTGATTGGTTGAGCTCCTCACTTTTTTTTAAGGAATTGCTTATCTGAATAGAATGGGGAGGCCCTGTATCCTAAAGGTAGAAAAATAATTTATCTTTTCACCTAATTTTTGAGTACTTATTCTTTTCTTAAAGTACTTGAGCAGGGTAGCTCTGGATATTCAGAAATAAGCTATGATACTTGCACTTCTAGGAGCTTTTGTTGGAGTGGAATAGACTGACACTGTCACAATATGATGTGGAATTTGCCATATGTAACAGATACTGTAGGAATAACTAATTAAACTATGTTCTTAGTCATTTTGGGATGTAGTATTGCTTGGTATCTTACTTTTCATTTTTAAGGTCTACCAAGAACTTTTATTAAACTTACTGTGAAAGCCTCTTAATGATGCAAGTTAAAACACTTGAAGGTTATGTCTTTTTATGAGACTGTTGGAGTTTCAGAGGTAGAATTCTGTGCCCAGAGCAACCTTGGTACTGTTGACAATTGAGTTTAGATAATTCTTTGTTTTGGGAAGCTGTCATGTGCATTTATAGGGGGTTTGAGCAACATCCCTAGCCTCCTCTTACTGTGTGCCAGTGGTGCTCTCCCACTTGGTGATAATGAAAGCATCTACATGTGTTGCCTGATCTTGAAGAGGTAAGAGGAGCATCTGTGGAAAGGCTTTCCAGGTCTGCAGGCCATTTAATAGAGCTGATACTCACTATTGCCTTACGTGGTCAGAAGCCTTGAGGCTCTAGGCTCCTGCTATCAATCTTGACCACAGCAGGAAGAGCTTCAGAGGCTTTTTGACTGAAGCTGGCTTTGCTTCAGTTTCAAGGTTGTTTTATGTCTGCTTTTGCCCTTGACTGCTTTCTTGGCCATAACCCACTGGCTAGTGTTGACCAGCTTCTATGTCAATCCAAACTTGGTGCCACCTTCTCCTTTTCTCTGTAATTTAATTTTGTTAGTTTTTTTTTTTTTTTTAAGCAATTAAGAGTAGAGGATTTATATTTGACACATACAGATAATTTAATGAAATGTTTTTCTATCAGTAACAACTCACGGTTATTTTTATGATTATATTTAACTAAAACAATTTTCTGTGTTGAACTGACTAAAGTAATATTTAAATCTAATCTTTGGCTTAAGTTTCTGTAACAGTGGTATGCATATAGCACTGCAATAGTGTCTGTAGTGACTAAAGATAAGGGTTAGTGACTACCTCACACAGACTTACTTTTGACCATTTAACAAATATTTGGGTACTTACTCATGCCAGGCATTAGGTTAGCACTCTAATTATAGTTTTCTAGTTTTTATTTTTATTTTTTAGACTAAATATTTCAGGAATATCTGCTAGATTTCCTACATGCCCCTTGCTTTGAGCTATTGTTTAATTAGCTCGTTTTCTTTGTGGTATTTATATAATAACTACTTTTGAAAATTTATTGTGATAAATCAAAAGTTAGCTTTTAGGAAGGAGGATGAAGCATTTATGATTTTAGTCTTTTCCCGTTCTTGAGGTCTCAGTGGTTCTGTGTTTGGTAACTGGCATTTATGTGGCCTAGATTGGCATATCCGATGTCCATTGGTTCTAGGTTACTTGGAATTTTTTTATGGTACCTTGCCTCTGAGAGACATAGGTAAATTTAGATACTAAAGGATTTAATTTAATGATGAAGACTTCAATACTAAAACAAGTGTATGACACCCTCCTCATTTATTTAATTGCAGAATCCCTCTAAACTGAAAACAAATGAGCTAGAAAATTACATTTTATATTTTCTTATATAGGTAAAGAGAGACCTGTTCAGTCTTTGAAAACATCAAGAGACACTTCTCCCTCAAGTTCTTCAGCAGTTCCTTCATCAAAGGTTTGTTATGTCTTTAAAATCAATTTAAAGAGGAATTACGAAGTAAAGGAAATGCACTGTGAGGTATAGATAATGTTATTCTTCACTGTCAAACCAAATGAGGGTAACTTGCTTCATTTAAAAACTTAAATCATGGGGTGCCTGGGTGGCTCAGTCAGTAAAGCATCTGACTCTTGGTTTTGGCTTAGGTCATGATCTCATGGGTCAAGGGATCGAGCCCCAAATAGGGCTCTGTGCTCAGCAGGGAGTCTGCTTGAAGATTCTCTCCCTGCCCCTCCCCCAACTCATGCTCTTGTTCTCTCTCTCTTTCTCAAATAAATAAATCTGTAAAGAAAACAAAACTGTGGGTGGAGTCCAAGATGGTAGAAGAGTAGGAGACCTTAGTTTTGTCAGGTCCCAGGAATTCAGCTATATAGCTATCAAATCATTCTGAACTCTTGCAAGGTCAACCAGAGACCTAAGAAAAGAATAGCTACAACTCTATGAATAGAAAAGTGACCACTTTCTGCAAGGTAGGAGGTGCAGAGAAGTGACTCTGAGGTGACGTATGGGAAGATAAACCACCGGGGGGAGGAAGCTCCATAAGCTGGCATTGGAAAGTGATCGAATAGTGGACGTCAAAATCAAAACTTTTAGAAGTCTGCTCCAGTGAGAGATGTTCCTGCCTGAAAAACACTCAGGTGGTGAAGCAATTCAAAGTCCTAGGTAGGACAGTGTGGTTTCAGGATCCCCAGGGTTGTAATAAGACTGAGGGTGACTGAGAGTGGCAGAGTCCCCGGGTGTCAGAGTGAGGAAGCTAGCTACAATCTGCCAACCCAGGAGTGGGCTTTCACGTTGGAGTTGCCATAAACTGTGAACTGTGGCACAGTCAGGTGACTGCTCTCTGAGCAGGGGCCCAGCAAGTGGCAGAGCCGGCAAGAAACTCCTTCCACCCCTGAGAGGAGTGGCTCAGGTGCACACTGCAGGAGTCTGCAGGGTTTGGAGACTTAAAACTGGGTTGCGTGCCTGAGAAACAGGGTTGCATGCCTGCTAGATCACAGTCTGGGTGAGTACGGAGTCCAGGGAGACAGGAGTGATTGATTGCTTTTCCTTGAAGGCTCACTGAGGAGTGGGGCCTTGAGCTTTTGGCTCCGGGGCTGGAGATTGGGGGGCTGCCATTTTCATTCTCACCTTCTAAAGCTACACATAAAGTATTCAGGGAACAAAAGCCAGTTTGAGCAATCCAGAACTACTTACTGAGTCTGCCCCCTGGCAAGAGTGGTTGCAGTTCTACTCTCGCCAAAGACACCTGAGAATCAGGGCAAAAGGCCCCATACCCAGAAGATCAGCAGGAACATGCTGCTAAGACCAAATTTACTGAACTTGCAAAACTGCAAAACTCCAGCACTAGGGGAAAATAGTATATAGAATTAATGGTTTTTTCCCAATGGTTCCTTAGTCTTTTAATTTATATATTTTTTCCTCTTTCCTTTTTCAGTCAATTTCCTATTTATCAACTTTTTAAAAAATCTTTTTTTTTTAAAGATTTTATTTATTTATTTGACAGAGAAAGATCACAAGTAGGCAGAGAGGCAGGCAGAGAGAGAGAGAGGGAAGCAGGCTCTCCACTGAGCAGGGAGCCCAATGTGGGACTCGATCCTAGGACCCTGAGATCATGACTGAACTGAAGGCAGCGGCTTAACCCACTGAGCCACCCAGGTGCCTCTAAAAAAATCTTTTTTAATTTTCGTTTTTACAGTTACATTCTATCATTTTCTTTAATTTTATTTTTATATATACATAAGTTTTTTTTCTTTACAGTTTTGGGATGCAGTTTCTTCTAACAGACCAAAATACATGCAGAATCTAGTGTACTGCTCTGTTCTTTTCACTTGTCTGATCATATTCTCTCCTTCTCTCCTTCTTTTTCTTCTTCTTCTTCTTCTTTTTTTTTTTTTTTTGCTAAAATCTTCTTAGATTTTCATCTTTATAATAAAATTCTATCCTTTCAATTTATTTTATATAAGTTTTTCTTTACAATTTTGGTTTAGTGCATATTTGCACTTTTTTTTACACCTTGTTTTTACAACGTATTTATGTTTTTGCACTTTTTTTTTTTTAAAGATTTTATTTATTTATTTGACAGAGAGAGATCACAAGTAGGCAGAGAGGCAGGCAGAGAGAGAGAGAGGAGGAAGCAGACTCCCTGCTGAGCAGAGAGCCCGATGCGGGACTCGATCCCAGGACCCTGAGATCATGACCTGAGCTGAAGGCAGCGGCTTAACCCACTGAGCCACCCAGGCTCCCTTGCACTTTTTTTTTTTAACAATATATTTGTTGTACCTTCTTCTAACAAACAGACCACAATAACAACCTAGGATATAGTGTATTGCTCTGTTCTGTTCACCTATCTGTATATATTCCTCCTTTTTTCTTTTTTTGTTGTCTTTTAATTTGTACAGTTACATTTTATTCTTTCATTATATTTAATTTTACTTTTGTATGTAGGTAAGTTTTTCTTCTGTTACAATTTTGAAATCTAGTCTGTCTTTTTCTTTCTTTCTTTCTTAAGCATTTATTTATTTGAGAGCGAGAGAGAGAGAGCACAGAGAAGAAGGAGAAGCAAGCTCCCTGCTCAGGGCTTGATTCCAAGACCCTGGGATTGCGACCTGAGCCAAAGGCAGCGGCTTAAACAACTGAGCCACCCAGGAGCCCCAAGGGATCTAGTTTTCTACGAAGCAAGCAAAAATACACACAGGATCCAGTATATTGCTCGGTTCTGTTCACCTGTCTGAATATCTCTCTCTTTCTCTCTTTCTTTTTTTTCCCCCCAGTTTTAGGTCTCTTCTGATTTGTTTAGTATATTTCTCTGGGGCTGTTGCTGCCATTTCAGTATTTTGTTCTCTTGTTCATCTATTCTTCTCTGGCAAGAATGATAAGACCAAAAAACTCACTTCAAAAAAGAGAACAAGAGGCAGTATTGAAATTCCAGTGACCTAAACAGTGTGGATATAAGTAAGATGTCAGAACTAGAGTTCAGAATAATAACTATAAAAAGATACTAGCTGGGCTTGAGTGAGTAGAGCATAGAGAACACTAGAGACTCCCTTTCTAGAGAAATTAAAGACCTAAAATCTAATCAGGTTGCACTAAAAAAGCTTATTAATGAGATGCAATAAAAAGTGGAGGCTCTGACTGAAGAGAGAATTAGTGATATAGAAGACAAAATGATGGAGAATAAGGAAGCTGAGAAAAATCACTGAGATAAACAACTACTGGATCATGAGGGAAGAATTTGAGAGATAAGTGGTATCATAAAGCAAAATAATATTGGAATAATTGGGATCCCAGAAGCAGAGGAAAGAGAGAGACAGGGGCAGAAGGTATATTGGTACATATTATAGTGAAGAACTTTCCTAATCTGGGGAACGAAACAGGCATTCAAGTCCAGGAGGCACGGAGAACTCCCCTCAAAAATCAATAAAAATAGATTAACACACCAACATATAGTTGTGAAACTTGCATAGCTATGAGTCCAAGAGATAATCCTGAAAGCAGGTCAGGGCAAGACATCTGTAACCTACAAGGGTGGAAACATTACTCTGGCAGAAGACATATCCACATAGACTTGGCAGGCCAAAAAAGACTGGCATGATATATTCAGAGTGCTAAATGAGAAAACTAACCACCCAAGAGTACTTTATCCAGCTCGGACGTCATTCAGAACAGAAGGAGAGATAAAAAGCTTCAGAGAAATAGAAGCTAAAAGAATTTCTGATCACTAAACCAGCCCTGAAGGAAATATTAAGAGATCCTTTAAGTGAAGACAGAGCTCAAAAATAACAGACCAGGAAGGAAAAGAGACAGTTTACAGAAACAGTGACTTTAATGGTAATACAATGGTACTAAATTCAAATCTTTCAATAGTTACTCTGAATGTAAGTGGGTTAATGCCCCTGTCAAAAGACATAGGGTATGGAGATTAGATAGAAAAGCAAGACCCATTGATAATACTTTCTGAAGGAGACTCATTTTAGACCCCAAAATACCTCCAGATTGAATGTGAGGGGGTAGAAAACCACTTATCATGCTAATGGACATGAAAGCTAGGGTTGCTGTCCTTATATCAGACAAATTAGATTTTAAACCAAAGGCTATAATAAGAGTTGAGGAAGGACACTGTATCATAATTAAAGGGTCTATCCAACAAGATCTAACAGTTTTAAGTATTTACGCTCCTAACGTGGGAGCAACCAGTTATATAAATCAGTTAGTAATAAAATTAAAGAAATACATCAACAATAATACAATAATAGTATGGGACTTAAACACCCCACTCACAGCAATAGACAGATCATCTAAGCAGAAGATCAACAAGGAAACAAAGACTTTGAATGACACACTGGACCAGATGGACTTCACAGATATTTTCAGAACATTCCATCCCAAAGCAGTGGAATGCACATTCTTCTCGAGTGCACATGGATCATTCTCAATAGATCACATCTTGGGTCACAAACCAGGTCTCAGCTGGTACCAAAAGCTTGGGATCATTTCCTGCATATTTTTGGGCCACAATGCTTTGAAACTTGAACTCAACCATAAGTGGAAATTTGGAAAGAAGTCAAATACATGGAGGCTAAAGAGCATCCTACTAAAGAATGAATGGGTCCACCAGGAAATTAAGGACTGAAATTCATGGAAACAAATGAAAATGAAAGCAAAATTATTCAAAACCTTTGGGATGGGGGCACCTGGGTGGCTCAGTGGGCTAAAGCCTCTGCCTTCAGCTCAGGTCATGATCCTGGGGTGCTGGGATTGAGCCCCACATTGGGCGCTCTGCTCAGCAGGGAGCCTGCTTCCCTCTCTCTCTGCCTACTTGTGATCTCTGTCTGTCAAATAAATAAATAAAATCTTTAAAAAAAAAAAAAAAAAAAAAAAAACCTTTGGGATGCAGCAAAAGCAGTCCTAAGAGGGAAGCATATACCAATACAAGCCTTTCTCAAGAAACAACATAGGGCTCAAATATAAACCTAACCTTACTCTTAAAGGAACTGGAGAAAGAACAGCAAATAAAGCCTAAACCCAGCAGGAGAAGAGAAATAATAAACTTCAGAGCAGAAATCAATGAAATAGAAACAAAAACAATAGTAGAACAGATCAATGAAACTAGGAGCTGGTTCTTTGAAAGAATTGAAAGATTGATAAACCCCTGGCCAGCCATTTCAAAAAGAAAAGAGAAAGGACCCAAATGAATATGAATGAAGGAGGAGAGATCGCAAGCAACACCAAGGAAACGCTGTTTTAAGAGCATATTGTGAGCAAGTTCATACCAGCAAATTAGGCAGTCTGGAAGAAATGGGTACATTCTTGGAGATAATATAAACCATCAAAACAGAAACAGAAAGAAATAGAAGACAAAACCTGAAGAGACCCATAACTAGTAAGGAAATTGAGTCAGTAAACAGAAATCTCCCAACAAAAAAGAGTCCAGGGCCAGATGGCTTCCCAGGAGAATTCTACCAATCATTTAAAAAAGAATTAATACCTATTCTTTTGAAACAATTTATAAAAATAGAAATGGAAGGCAAACTTTCACACTCCTTCCATGAGGCAGGCCAGCATTACCTTGGTCCCAAAACCAGACCAAGACCCTACCCAAATACAGATCAATATCCCTGGTGAGCATGGATGTAAAAGTTCTCACGAAGACACTAGCCAGTAAGCTCCAGCAGTATATTAAAAGGATTATTTACAAGTTCCAGTTCCGGTGTGGGGAGTTTCATTCTTGGTGGTCGGTTGTCGCAGTTGGTGGGTATTAACTGAGCCAAGATGCTGTGGCAATTGTCAGATTGCCCACAGGACCGTAAGTACTGCTTCACACAGGCAGTTTGAAAATAAAGTTCCAGAGAAACAAAAGCTGTTTCAGGAGGATAATGGAATTCCAGTGCATCTAAAGGGTGGAGTAGCTGATCCCCTCCTGTATAGAGCTACTATGATGCTTACAGTTGGTAGAACAGCATATGCCATATATTAGCTAGCTATGGCTTCATTTCCCAAGAAGCAAGATTGACTTCAGTTTATCATCTCAGCAGACAGTTGGGTCAGTTTCGTTCAGCTCTCTATGGATCAGTAACTATAAATAAATGAGTTATTTGGGGATCAGTATTTATTGACTCATATTAACTGCCACCAATAAAGCAGTCTTTACCATGAAAAAAAAAAGGATTATTCACTACACTAGGGGGGGGTTTCCCCTGGGCTACAAGGGTGGTTCAACACCTGCATATCAATCAGTGTGATACACTGCATAAATAAAAGAAAGGACAAGAACCATATGATCCTTTCAGTATATGCAGAAAAAGCATTTGACAAAGTACAGCTTCCTTCCTTTCTTTTTTAAAAAAAAGATTTTATTAATTTATTTATTTGACAGGTAGAAATCACAAGTAGGCAGAGAGGCAGGCGGGGGTGGGGGGATCAGGCTCCCCACTGAGCAGAGAACCCAATGCTGGATTCGATCCCAGGACCACAAGATCATGACCTGAGCCGAAGGCAGTGGCTTAACCCACTGAGCCACCCAGGTGCCCCAGCTTCCTTTCTTGATTAACAGTCTTCACAAGGTAGGGATATATATATAGTTATATAGTTACATAGTTAGTTACATAGTTATATAGGAATATATAACTCAATATCATAAAAGCCATATACAAAAAGTCCACCGTGAGTATCATTCTTAATGGGGAAAAACTCAGAGTTTTTCCCCTAAGGTCAGAAACATGGCAGGGATGTCCCCTATTACCACTGCTGCTCAGCATAGTACTAGAAGTCGTAACCTCAGCAATCAGACACAAACAGAAATAAAAGACATCTGAATCAGCATAGAAGAAGTCAAACTTCCACTCTTTGCAGATGACTTGATACTATATATGGAAAACCCAAAAGACTCCACCAAAAACTTGCTAGAACTCATTTAGGAATTCAGCAAAGTGGCAAGCTATAAAATCAAAGCAAAGAAATCAGTTTCATTTCTATACACTAACAATGAGACAGAAGAAAGAGAAATTAAGGAGTCATTCCCATTTACAACTGTACCAAAAACTGTAAGGTACTTA
This sequence comes from Mustela lutreola, assembly GCF_030435805.1. Classification (NCBI taxonomy): domain Eukaryota; kingdom Metazoa; phylum Chordata; class Mammalia; order Carnivora; family Mustelidae; genus Mustela; species Mustela lutreola. The sequence continues at coordinate 71,889,981 of NC_081297.1, read as the reverse complement.
AGAATAAACCTAACCACAGAGGCAAAGGATCTGTACTCAGAAAATTATGGAATACTCATCAAAGAAATTGAGGAAGACACAAAGAAATGGAAAAACCTTCCATGCTTATGGATTAGAAGAACAAATACTGTTCAAATGTTTTTGCTACGAGAGCGACTTATACATGCAGTACAATCCCTATCAAAATATCATCAGCTTTTTTCACAGAACTGAAACAAATAATCCTAAAATTTGTATGGAACCAGAAACGACCCCGATTAGCCAAAGAATATTGAAAAAGAAAACCAAAGCTGGTGGCATCACAATTCAAGACGTCAAGATGTATTACACAGCTGTAATCATCAAGACATATGGTACTGGCATAAAAACAGACACATAGATCGATGGAACAGAATAGCCCAGAAATGGACCTTCAATTCTATGGTTAACTAATCTTTGACACAGCAGGGAAGAATATCCAATGGAAAAAAAATAGTCTCTTCAACAAATGGTGTTAGGAAAATTGGACAGCCACATGCATGAAAAATGAAACTGGACCATTTTCTTTTACCATACACAAAATAAACCCAAAATGGATGAAAGACCTAAATGTGATACAGGAATCCATCCAAATCCTAGAGGAGAACACAGGCAGCAATCTCTGTGACCTTAGATGCAGCAACTTCTTGCTAGATATGTCTCCAGAAGCAAGGGAAAGAAAAGCAAAAATGAACTATTGTTACTTCATCAAGATAAAAAGTTTTTGTATAGCAAAGGAAACAGTAGACAACACCAAAAGACAGCTGACAGAATGCAGAAGGATCTTTGCCAAGTGTCTTATCAGTTAAAGGGCTAGTATCCAAAATCTATAAAGAACTTCTCAAACTCAACACCCAAAGAACAAATAATTCAATCAGGAGATCGGCAGAAAACACAAACAGATATTTCTCCAAAGAAGATATATAAACGGCCAACAGTCACATGAAAAACTGCTCAACATCACTCATCATCAGGGAAATGCAAGTCAAAACCACAATGAGTAAGATGCCTAAGATACCTAAGAATCTCACCGCATACCAGTAAGGATGGCTAAAATTAAAAAAAAAAAACAAACTTTATTTATTTGACAGATCACAAGTAGGCAGAGAGGCAGGCAGAAAGGGAGGGGAAAGCAGACGCCCCGCAGAGCAGAGCGCCTGATGTGGGGCTGGATCCCAGGACCCTGAGATCATGACCTGAGCTGAAGGCAGAGGCTTAACCCCCTGAGCCACCCAGGAACCCCCAGATGGCTAAAATGAACAAGTTAGGAAACTATAGGTGTTGGTGAGGATATGGAGAAAGGGGAACCCTCTTGGGAAACAGTATGGAGGTTCCTCAAAAAGTTGAAAATAAAGCTACCCTATGATGCAGCAGTCATATTACTAGGTATGTAACCCAGTGATACAAATGTATTAATCCAAAGGGGCACATGCCCCCCAATGTTTACAGCATCAATTTCCATAATAGCCAAACTATGGAAAGAGTCCGGATGTCCATCTACAGATTAAATGGATAAAGAAGATATGGTGTGTGTGTGTGTGTGTGTGTGTGTAAAATGAAATACTACTCAGAAATAAAAAAAATGAAATCTTGCCATTTGCAATGTCTTGGATGGAACTAGAAGGTATTATGATAAGCGAAATAATCAGAGAAAGACAATTATATGATCTCACTGATATGTGAAATTTAATAAACAAGGCAGAGAATCATAGGGGAAGAGAGAAAAAAATAAAACAATACGAAATCAGAGAGGGGGAAAAAACAAACTCTTAATCATAGGATGTAAACTGAGGGTTTCTGGAGGGACGGAGGGTGGGGGGATGGGAATATCAGTTGTTGGACATCAAGGAGGCCTTGTGATGTAATGAGCACTGGGTATTATATAAGACTGTTGAATCACTGACCTCTGCATCTGAAACTAATAGTACATTATATGTTAATTGATCTTAAAGTACAAAAATGACCAAAAAAATAAAATAGTTATAAAAAAAAAAGTACCGTTGACCCTTGAACAACATAGGGGTTGTGAGTACTGACCTCCCGTGCAGACAAAAATTCATACATAAATTTTGGCTCCCCTTAACTACTTACAGCCTGCTGTCAACTGGAATCCTGACTGATTATATCAATTAACATATTTTGTATGCTATATATATTATACACTATATTCTTGCAGTAAAGTTAGTTAGGAAAAAAGAAAATGTTACAAAAATCACAAGAGAGAGGCACCTGGGTGGTTAAGTAGATGACGCATGTGCTTTCAGCTTAGGTCATGTTCCCCGGGTTCCGAGATTGAGGCCCACATTCAGCACCCTCCTCAGAGGGGAGCCTGCTCCCTCTCCCTTTGCTGCTTTCCCGCTTGTGCTCTCCCTTTTCTCTCTCTCTCTCAAATAAATAAAATCTTAAAAGTCATAAGAGAAATGCATTTATAGTAATGAATGGTAAAAAATCCACATATAAGTGGACCTACAGAGTTCAAACCTGTGTTGTTCATGGGTCCATTGTAGAGATACAGGAAAATAAAATAATTTTAAAAACCCAAAACTTGAATCTTAAGTAACCACAACTGGAAAGTAGCTACCAGAAAAATGAACAGTTTTCTCATATTATTTTCTCCACAGGGCATGCTAAAATTAATATTTAACTTCAATCATTGCTCATTTTGACCATAACAAGTTGGGAATGAATAATCACATGGGGTATATTTGATAGACTGGGCTTTTATTTTAGGAGGGGTGTGTATAGTCAGAGACCTAATATTTATTGTATAACTACCTGATTCTAGTTACTATAGTAAATATTTTTTTTCTCTTATTCATACAGAAATCCTCTAGTATAATTAGATATATATATCTCCATTTTATAGAAAATGTTCAGGGGTACTTGGGTGGCCCAGTGGTTTAGGCCTCTGCCTTTGGCTCAGGTCATGATCTCTGGGTCCTAGGATCGAGCCCTGCATCAGGCTCTCTGCTCAGCAGGGAGCCTACTTCCCCTCTCTCTCTGCCTGCCTCTCTGCCTACTTGTGATCTCTCTCTTTGTCAAATAAATAAATAAAATCTTTTTTTAAATTTAATTTTATTTTTTTCAGTGTTCCAGAATCATTGTTTATGCACCATATCCAGTGATCCATGTAATACGTGCCCTCCATAATACCCACCAGCAGCTTCACCCAACCTCCCACTCCCTCCCCTCCAAAACCCTCAGTTTGTTTCTCAGAGTCCACAGTCTCTCATGGTTTGTCTCCCCCTCCGATTTCCCCTAACTCACTTTTCCCCATCTCCCAATGTCCTCCGTGTTACTCCTTATGCACCACAAGTAAGTGCGACCATATGATAATTGACTCTCTCTGCTTGACTTATTTCACTCACCGTAATCTCTTCCAATCCCGTTTATGTTGATACAGAAGGTGGGTATTCATCCTTTCTGATGGAGGCATAATACTCCATTGTATAATGGACCATATCTTCTTTATCTATTCATCCATCGAAGGGCATCTTGGTTCTTTCCACGGTTTGGCAACTGTGGCTGCTATGAACATTGGGGTACAGGTGGCCCTTCTTTTCACTACATCTGTATCTTTGGGGTAAATACCCAAATACTGCAATCGCAGGGTCATAGGGTAGCTCTATTTTTAATTTTTTGAGGAATCTCCACACTGTTTTCCAAGGTGGCTGCACCAACTTGCATTCCCACCAACAGTGTAAGAAGGTTCCCCTTTCTCCACATTCTTTCCAACACCCGTTGTTTACTGTCTTATTAATTTTGGCCACTCTGACTGGTGTAAGGTGATATCTCAGTGTGGTTTTGATTTGAATCTCCCTGATAGCTAATGCTGATGAACATTTTTTCATGTGCCTGTTAGCCATTCATATATCTTCTTTGCAGAAGTGTCTATTCATATCATCTGCCCATTTTTTGAACGTGATTATCTGTTTAGTGTGTGTTGAGTTTGAGGAATTCCTTATAGATCTTGGATATCAGCCCTTTGTCTGTAGCGTGATTTGTGAATATCTTCTCCCATTCTGTGGGTTGCCTCTTTGTTTTGTTGACTGTTTCTTTTGCTGTGCAGAAGCTTTTGATCTTGATGAAGTCCCAAAAGTTCATTTTCATTTTTGTTTCCTTTGTCTTTGGAGATATACCTTGAAAGAAGTTGCTGTGGCTCATGTTGAAGAGGTTACTGCCTGTGTTCTCCTCTAGGATTGTGATAGATTCCTGCCTTATGTTGAGGTTTTTTATCCATTTCGAGTTTATCTTTGTGTATGGTGTAAAGGAATTGTCGAGTTTCATTCTTCTACACATAGCTGTTCACAATTTTACCAGCACCATTTCTTGAAGAGACTTTTTTCCACTTTATATTTTTTCCTGCTTTGTTGAAGATTATTTGACCATAGAGTTGAGGGTCCGTATCTGGGCTTTCTACTCTGTTCCACTGGCCTATGTGCCTGTTTTTGTGCCAGTACCATGCTGTCTTGGTGATCACAGCTTTGTAGTAAAGCTTGAAATCAGGCAACATGATGCCCCCAGGTTTTTTTCTTTTTTTTCTTTTTCAACATTTCCTTAGCAATTTGGGGTCTCTTCTGGTTCCATACAAATTTTATGTTTGTTTGTTCCAGCTCTTTTAAAAATGCCGGTATAATTTTGATCAGGATGGCATTGAAAGTATAGATTGCTCTGGGCAGTATAGACATTTTAACAGTGTTTAGTTTTCTGATCCATGAGCATGGAATGGTCTTCCATCTTTTTGTCTAATTCAATTTCTTTCATCAGTGTTCTGTACTTCCTCGTGTACAGATCCTTTATGTCTTCGGTTAGGTTTATTCCCAGGTTCCCAGGTATCTTATGGTTCTTGGTGCTATAGTAAGTGGAATCGATTCTCTAATTTCCCTTTCTATATTTTCATTGTTGGTCTATAAGAAAGCGACTGATTTGTGTACATTGATTTTTGTATTCTGTCACATTACTGAATTGCTGTATAAGTTCTAGTAGTTTGGGGGTGGAGTCTTTTGGGTTTTCCATATAAAGTATCATGTCATCTGCGAAGAGAGAGAGTTTGACGTCTTCTTTGCCAATTTGAATACCTTTTTTTTTTTTTTTTTTAAAGATTTTATTTATTTATTTGACAGAGAGAGATCACAAGCAGGCAGAGAGGCAGGCAGAGAGAGAGGAAGGGAAACAGGCCCCCTGCTGAGCAGAGAGCCCCATGCGGGACTTGATCCCAGGACCCCGAGATCATGACCTGAGCCAAAGGCAGTGGCTTAAACCCACTGAGCCACCCAGGCGCCCCAATACCTTTTATTTCTTTTTGTTGTCTGGTTACTGTTGCTAGGACTTCTAGCACTATGTTGAACAACAGTGGTGAAAGTGGACATCCTTATCATGTTCCTGATCTCAAAGGGAATGCTGTCAGCTTCTCCCCATTAAGGATGATATTCACTGTGGGTTTTTCATAGATAGAATTTATGAAGTTGAGGAATGCTCCATATAAGATCCTTATACTCTGAATTGTTTTAATCTGGAACAGATGCTACATTTGTCAAATGCTTTTTCTGCGTCAATTGAGAGGACCATGCGGTTCTTCTCTCTTCTCTTATTGATTTGTTCTATCACATTGATTTGCAAATGTTGAAGCACCCTTACATCCCATGGATAAATCCCACCTGGTCATGGTGGATAATCTTTTTAATTTACTGTTGGATCATATTAGCTAGGATCTTGTTGAGAATCTGGGGATTGAGCCCCACATTAGGCTCTCTGATTGGCAGGGAGCCTGCTTTTTCCTCTGTCTCTGCCTGCCTCTCTGCCTACTTGTGATCTCTTTCTCTGTCAAATAAATAAAAAAATCTTAAAAAAAAAAAAAAAAAGAAGATGTTCAGAAGTGAAATAATTTTCTTAAATTATTTCACTGGTAAATTCCTACAAATATTTCAGGAGTACTAATTCTTCTGAAACTCTTCCAAAAAACAAACAAACCACAACAGAAGAGGCGGAAGTACTTCCAGACTCATTTTGAGGTCAGCATTACCTTGATACAAGGGAGAGAATATTATAGGCCAGTATCTCTGATGAATACAGATGTGGTAATCTGCAATAAAATATTACTAAATGAAATTCCATAGCATATTAAAAGGATCATACACCATGATCACATTGGATTTATTCCAGTGATGCAAGGATCGTTTGGTATCCACAAATCAATCAGTGTGATATATTGCATTAACAAAATGAAGGTTAAAAATGTACGATCATCTCAATAGAAGCAAAAAAACCCCATTTGACAGAATTCCACACCCATTCATGCTAAAAACTCTGAACAGATTGGGTATTGAGGGAATATACCTCAACAAAATAAAGGTCTGATATGACAAGCGAAGAGCTAACATTATACTTAGTGGTAAAAAACTGAACGCTTTACCTCAAAGATCAGGAACAAAGTAGCTGGTCTACTCTTGTCACTTCTAACCAGCATAGAACCAGAAGTCCTGGCCAGAATAGTTAGGCAAGGAAAAGAAATAAAAAGCATTGAAACCGGGAAGGGAGAAGTAAGTCTGTCTTTTTTTTTTTTTTTTGTGACATTTTTAAATATTGAAAACCATAAAGTGTCAACTAAACAGCTATTAGAATTAATATATAAATTCAATAAAGTTGTGGGATTAAAAATCAATATGCAAAGGTTAGTTGTGTTTCTATACAGCAATTATAAACTATCAAAAAGTGAAGTTAAGAAAGCATTTCCATTTACAATAGCATGAAAAAGAAAATATTCAGGAGTAAATTTAATAACAGAGGTGAAATACCTTTATGCTGAAAATTTTAAAACATTGATGAAAAAAGTTGAAGAAGACACAAATGAATGGAAAGATAATCCATGTTCATGGATTGGAATGATCAATATTCTTAAAATGTCCATACTACTCAAAGCAGTCTATAGATTCTGGGCAATTCTTATAAAAAAAACCAATGGTATTTTTCACAGAACTAGAACAAATCGTCCTAAAATTTGTATGGAACCACAGAAGACCCCAAATGACCAAAGTAGTTTTAAGAAGAGCAAAGATGGAGGCATCATGCTTCTTGATTTCAAACTATATTACAAAGCTGTAGTTATCCCAACAGTATGGTATTGACACAAAAACAGACATATCAATCAATGGAAAAGAATAGAGACCTCAGAATTAAACCCATGCATATATGGTCAGTGAATTTACAGTGCAGGAGCCAAGAGTATATAATAGGAAAAAGGGTAGTCTTTTCAGTAAATAGTGTTGGGAAAACTGAGCAACATACAACATAATGAAACTGGACCCCTAGTTACTACCATATATGAAATCAACTCCAAGTGGATTAAAGACTTGAAAGTAAGACCTAAAACATTAGAAGACCTAGAAGAAAACATAGGTGGTCATTTCTCTGGCATCAGTCTTTGCAATGAGTTTTTTAGATTCAACACCAAAAGCAGAGGCAGCAAAAGCAAAAATAAACAAGTTGGATCACTTTAAAGTAAAAAGCTTCTCACAGCAAAGGAAAACAGTCAAGAAATGAAAAAAGCAACCTAAGGACTGGTAGAAAATATTTACAAATCATGAATCCGATAAGGGGTTATTATCTAAAGTATATGAAGAACTTTCACAGCTCAATAGCAAAAAAATCAAGCAGTCCAATTAAAAATTGAGCAATGGAACTAAAGAGACAGTTTTTTCAAGGAAGACATATAAATGGCCAAGAGGTATACAAAAAGGTACTTAACATCACTAATTATCTGGGAAATAGAAATCAAAACTATAGTGAGATAGCATCTCAATGGCTGTTAGAATGACTGTCGTCAAAAAGATGAGGTAACAAATGTTTGTGAGGGTGTGGAGGAAAGGGAACCCTTGTGCACTGTTGGTAGGAATGTAAATTCGTGTAGCCACTATGGAAAACAGCATGGGGATTCCTCAAAAAAGTAAAAATAGCACTGTCATGATCCAGAAATCCCATATCTGGGTATATATCCAAAGGTAATGAAAAGAGGATATCAAATGCTGATATTGCAGCATTATTCATAGTAACCAAGACCTGAAAACAACCTAAGTCCTTCTACAGGTAAATGAATACAGAAGATGTGGTATATATACACAGTGGAATATATTGAACTCTGAGAAAGGACATCCTAGCATTTGTGACAAAATGGATGGACCTTATTATGATGATAAGCCAGTTAGAGAAAGACTAATTACTGTATTTCACTTAGATGTGGAATCAAAAGTGGCACCTGGGTGACTCAGTTAGTTAAGCGTCTGCCTCCGGCTCAGGTCATGATCTTGGAGTCCAGTGTCAGGCTCCTTGCTCAGCAGGGAGCCTGCCTCTTCCTCTCCTTCTTCCACAGCTCTTGCTTTCTCTTGTTTTCAAGTAAATAAATAAAATCTTTTAAAAAAATGTGGAATCTAAAAAAGCTGAATCCATAGGAACAAATTAGTGGTCAGTAGGGGCTAGGAGTTGAGGGAAAAGGGGAAGAGATATTGGTCAGAGTATAAATTTCCATCTACATGATGGTAAGTTCTGGAGATCTAATGTACAGCTTAGTGATTATAGTTAATAATACTGTATACTTAAAATTTGCTAAGAGATCTTAAATGTTCTTACCACAAAGAAGAAATGGTAATTATGTGATGTGATGCAGGTGTTAGCATATGCCATGGTTGTAATTACTTTATTATTTTAAAAAGTAGATCTGTATCTCCATTTTATAGAGAAGTCTCAGAACTTAAATAATTTTCTGAAGATCATGGCTGCTCCTCACTATTTCATCCTTATTCCTACCTTCCAGTGTCCCAAAACATGTTGTACAGGTGATCCATGATTCTAATCCTTAATTTGCTCTTTCCATCTGCTCTTAGCAGTTAGAGGTTCTCTTCCCCAACCTCAGGTTGACTTTCCATAAATGTTGTTACTTGTATTCTCTTCCTTCTTCACTTTTCTGTTTTTCTGTCTTTGGTATATTTGGCTTTTCAGCAAGAGGAGACTGACGTCACCTGGCAGTCTGTGCTGTATTCAGGGAGTAGCTGCTTCACTGCCTCAAAGCAAAAAAGAAAAGAAAAACATGTCTTTGTGACATGTTGTGTCTTTAGAGCTTTCGCAGAAGTCTGAGGGATCTAGAATGCTGGTTTTGAATAGGAAAGCTTGATTAAAACTTTGGTTCTGCCTTACCATGTCAGAGGTGCCTTATCCCCTCAGAGACTGGCTTGTTTTTATTGTCAGGTAGAAATGAAAGAAAAGACATAATAGTTGCCCATCCAACTCACTATGAATGTTTAAATTAGGATATATGAAATACTCATTTCTTCTGAAGTATAGTGTAAATATAAGTTACAGCATTAGGACTTGTGGTACATGTTAGTGGGAAGCAATCATAGTGAATTTTAGCAATTTCTTTTTTTTTAGGATTTTATTTACTTGAGAGAGAGAGTGTGTGTGCACAAGCAGAGGGGAGAGGCAGAGGGAGAAACAGACTCCCGGCTGAGCAGGGAGCCCCTCGCTGGACTCTATCTCAACACCCTGAGATCATGGCTTGAGTCAAAGGCAGATGCTTAATCTCCAGACCCTCTTCTAAGACCTTTGCAGATAATGACTCATTTAATCCCCTTAATAACCCTGTCAGCCCTGTGTTTGTTTTTTCTTTTAATTAAGGTATAATGTGTTATTTGTTTCAGGGGTACAAGTCTGTGATTCATCAGTCTTACACAATTCACAGCGCTCACCGTAGCACATACCCACCCCAGTGTCCATTACCCAACCACCCCATCCCTTCCGCTTCCCTCCCCTCCAGCAACCCTCAGTTTATTTCCTGAGATTAAGAGTATCTTACGGTTTGTCTCCCTGATTTCGTCTTGTTTCGTTTTTCTCTCCCTTCCCCTATGGTCCTCTGTCTTGTTTCTCAAATTCCTTGCATCAGTGAGATCACATGATAATTGTCTTTCTCTGATTGACTTATTTCGCTTAGCCTAATAGCCTTTGGTTCCATCCATGTTGTTGCAAATGGCAAGATTTTGGTTTTTTGGTGGCTGCAGAATATTCCATTATGCACGCACATGCATGTGTGTATCACATCTTCTTTGTTCATTCATCTTTTGAAGAACATCTAGGCTCTTTCCATAGTCTGGCTGTTGTGGACATTGCTGCTATAAACATTAGGTGCACGTGCCCCTTCGGATTACTACTTTTGTATCTTTAGGGTAAATACTCAGTAGTGGAATTGCTGGGTTGTAGGGTAGCTCTATTTTCAACTTTTTGAGGAACCTCCATACTGTTTTCCAGAGTGACTGCACCAGCTTGCATTCCCACCAACAGTGTGAGAGGTTCCCCTTTCTTAAAATTTTAGCTGTTTTGATAGTAAAAGTAGGTATTTTCATTTTTGTCTTAAAATGGAATCAGACTTTGAGAGTTTTAGATCTATGATCGTTTTAAGTATTGGGAAAGTACAGCCTGCTGTGTTCCTTGCCCAGGGTTACATGGCAGCGATGGGACACTTTTATCTAGATTTCCTGATTTGATGGAGGGCTTTTTCTTTTAAGACATTCTGGCTGCCCTCATGTAGGAATAATTTTTCAGAATTTGTTTCTTACTGTTAGAAGTTACTTTCAAATGAGTTTTTCAGCTGTATAGATTTAATGAAAGATGGATGGAAGATTTCAACTGTAGTAAGATTTCATCTTTACTGGAGAGAACTTAACAATGTTTTATTTTTACTCTCTAACTTTCTCTTCAAAACAGATACCAAAAAATGGGGCATACATTTTTTTCTTTGATATATTCATACATATACTGTTGTTTATTCTAACTTACTTTGTCTTTTTAACTTTTTAAAAAAGATTTTATTTATTTTATTTTATTTAAAAGAGAGTGTGAGCAGGGAGGAGGACCAGGGAGAGAGGGAAAAAGCAGGCTCCCAGCTGAGCGGGGATCCCAGTGTGAGGCTTGATAATAGGACCCAGTAATCATGACTTGAGCTGAAGGCAGATGCTAAAGGGACTGAGCCATCTAGGCACTCCTGTTTTTGTTTTGTTTTTTTGTTATTAACTTTAAAAAAAATGATTTTATTATTTATTTGATAGATCATAAGTAGGGAGAGAGGGGGGAACAGGCTCCTTGCTGAGCAGAGAGCCCGATGTGGGGCTCAATCACCGAACCCTGAAATCATGACCTGAGCCGAAGGCAGAGGCTTAACCCACTGAGCCACCCAGGCACCCTTGTTTTTTTGTTTGTTTGTTTGTTTTACTTTTTAATCTATTATTAGGTAATAATGAGGTATTACTTCTACCTTTTTAACATTATGTGTGGATAGGGATTTAGAGTGACATATTTAGGCTTCCTCAGGAGCTATGGAAACACTCTACGTACATATAGTGTTACTGTCTTTCAGCAAATATTATGGATGTCCAGCTGGTAGTTTGCTGAATTGAATAAGCTGTGGAAGGAAGTCAGGGGCCTTTGTCATGAGTTCCAGCTTAACATTTACTAGTGACTGGGCAAATCACTAGCTTTTAGACATTCACTTTTCTTGGTTTTTAAGTTAGGGTGATAAAGTCTGCCCTAACCACCTTCATGGAATTCCATTTAATTAAAATACTTTTTTAGGTGTGGATATAAAAGCACTTTATAAATGGTATTATACTCTAATGTGGAGACTTTTAAAGATTTACTTATTTTTATTTGAGAAAGAGAACGAGAATGAGCGGGAGGCAGAGGGAGAGGAAGAGAGAATCCCAGGCGGACTGTGTTGAGTACAGAGCCTGATAGGAGGCTTGATGTCATGACCCTGAGATCACAACCCCAGCTGAAACCAAGAGTCAGATGTTCAACCAGCTGTGCCACCCAGGCGCCCCTAATGTGAAGATTTTTAATGCCACTGTCATCCAGAGGAAGTATGTTTGGAATTAATGATGTGACTTTAAAGAAGATGTGGAGACAAAATTAGAGGTGAAAGACACAGTTGATGAAAATGTTTGCTCATAAAATAGAATGTAATCAGAGCTACTATATGGGCCCAAGGAACAAATTTTTCTAATTTGGCTTAGTTTTTTGTTTGTTTGTTTGTTTTCCTTTTTAAAGAGAGGGAGAGGGACAGAGGGAGAGGGAGACAGAATCTTGAGCAGCTCCATGTCCATGCTCCATGGGGACTCCATATCCTGACCCTGAGATCATGAGCATAAGAGTCATGAACTCAAGAGTCAGACACTTTGAGACACCCAGATGTCCCTTGGCTTAGAACTTTTACATCTTACTCTGTTATGTAGGTCTGTAAACCGTATTATGGGAATCATGTGATCCAGAAAAAAAATTTTATTTTCTTCATTTTTATGTTGACCTCATGAACTGATTGATCTTCAAATGTTTTACTATAACTGATTTATATCAGTTAATATGGAAAAGAAAGAAAAACTGAAGTACCAAATTGTGTTAGGTACTTTCAGGTCTATTACTTCTCTTGATTCTCACAAGTACTTTATAAAACAGTGAATATTATTAACATCTGCTTTGTAAGTGAGGAAACAAAGTCTTCACAGTGTCATAAATTGTGCATATAATATCATCTACCTAGCAAGTGATGAATCTGGCATTCAAACCCAGGTCTGTCTGTAACTTGAAATTCCATACATTGTTTGATATTGGGTATGGTTGAAGAAGGGAACCAGTAGAAGTATCAAAAAAATGAAATTTAAGTATATAAATATTGTGTAAAAAGTGGGATTTATATAAATTTTTACAAATTATAAAAATGGCATATCTGACTTTTCTATTGCATTAGTTAGAAATTTACCTTGATATTTTGGCATTATTTATTTCATTGAATGTAATTCAAGATACATTGAAATTAGTATGATGGTCCTACATTAAATACTGTTAATATATTAGTTAACTGTCAGTATCTTTGTTCCTTAAGATGAATTTTTGCAGTTCTATATAAATGAAATTAGGAGTCAGAGCTAATCTGTATGGCCAAAAGGAATTATTGCTACTTAAAGAAATTCTGTGTTGAATATTTTTTAAAAAGCAAATAAAGAATGTACTTGTTATCTATATAAATTTGGAGGCTTACATGATTTTAAGGTAAGTGGGATATACTTCTTTTTATTATTAAAGATTTTATTTATTTGATAGTGAGGGGGAGTGGCAAGTGGAGGGAGAGGGAAAAGCAGGCTCCCTACAGATCCAGAAGCCCTATGTAGGGCTTGACTTCCAGGACCTTGGGATCATGACCTGGGCAAAGTCAGATGCTTAATCGACTGAGCCGCCCAAGTGCTCCTGGGATATACTTCTTTATGTATTGGAAGTTTAAATGCTTTTGAGAATTGTAATAGAACTGTTCTTTCATTTTTATTAGGTGTTAGACAAACCCAGTAGGCTAACTGAAAAGGAACTTGCTGAGGCTGCAAGCAAGTGGGCTGCTGAGAAGCTAGAGAAGGCAGATGAGAGTAACTTACCTGAAATTGAGTATGAGGTAAGCCATAATTTCCCCTTGATGTTTCGCATGAAGAATTTTGTCTGGGTTTTAAATTATGGGTGGGAAATATTTGATTTGTTCTAGTACTTTAAAATAAACCTGGAGAAAATAGCTTCATGGATTACAAACATTTGCCACACAGAGTAATAATATGAATATGAATGATTCTGAGTTCAGTAATTGAACTATACCTGAATTTCTCCAGTAGTTTAGAACGGATAGAATAGAAAAAATAGGGAATATAAGGAAAATGCATTATTTATCCTTTTATGGGTTTTGCTGTTAAAAGTATCTCTAGAAATCATGCTAAGCCCCTGGTCATAAACCAGTGAATTCAGAATAAAAATCTATTTAGATGTTTGATCTTGGGCTATATTTATATCACATTTTATATTCTATGGAAATTATCTTATAAATATCCCAAGAAATGAAATGACACATTGTTTGAGTTAATGGTGATCTTTGATGAGTCTTGAGTACCAAAAGATGAGAGCATTTTTGGGTCCATAGAATACTGTTTATGAATTTTTGCATTAAAGCATTTGAAAATGAACTCAGACTTTTCTATATAACCTAGCACATCTCTCACAGGGAAATATAGATGTTTCATTAGCATGGTGCTAAAGGGATTATTTTAGTATGATGGGCAGAGAATATATAAATCTCTATACCATGATAGATTATGTAGATTTGAAGATTTCTGGCTTTTCAAAACATTTTAAGATACCTTTTATAGAATGTCGTTTGATAAAATGGGTCCAGCATTAGAATTTGATATAAAATGTATATACCTACATAAATCTTTATGTACCTGCAAAAATCCTTTCCAAAATAATTAATGTACATGGCTCATAGAAAGTACAAACCACTACAGACCCTATCAGTACATACACAAATAAAGCCTCTCTTTTTTAAAATGCTGATCTGTCATTTAGGTATCAATTATTCTCAAATAGGTCAGGGTTTCTTTGTTGTTGTACCTGTAATGGTAGGTATTTATACATATTCTTGAGTGACTATATCAACACCATCTAGCTGTCCCTTTTTGGCACCTTTCCAGCACTATTTAAAAGCATGAACAATAAAGGAATTTATAGGGCCATTTTGTTTATTTTCTAAATACTTAGAATAGTGGTTTTTATATTAATAATAATAATAGGTCTGTATACTTCAAAATTGCTGTTTTGGAAAGCTGATAATTTTTTTCAGAGTACTTAAAAACTTCCGAAAATATCACTTTCTTGTTTGTTTTAATGCTATCCAGTTAAGAAGCTTTATTAAGATATATTCATCTTCTATTTGCAAACGACATATCAGATAAAGGGCTAGTATTCAAAATCTATAAAGAACGTATCAGACTCAACACCCACAGAACAAATAATCCAATCAAGAAGTAGGCAGAAGACATGAACAGACATTTCTACAAAGAAGATATCCAGATGGCCAACAGACACATGAGAAAGTGCTCCACATCACTTGGTATCAGGGAGATACAAACCAATACCACAATGAGATACCACCACCTCACGCCAGTCAGAATGGCTAAAATTAACAAGGCAGGAAATCACAGATTCTGGCGAGGATGCACCGAAAGGGGAACCCTCCTACACTGTTGATGGGAATGCAAGCTGGTGCAACAACTCTGGAAAAGAGCATGGAGATTCCTCAAAAAGTTGTAAATAGAGCTACCCTACCACCCAGAAATTGCACTACTGGGTATTTAACCTAAAGATGCAAATGTAGTGATCTGAAAGGGCATGTGCACCCGAATGTTTATAGCAGCAATGTCCACAATAGCCAAACTATGGGAAGAATCTAGATGTCCATGAACAGATAAATGGATAAATTAGATGTGGGGTATATATACAATGGAATACTATGCAGCCATCAAAAGAAATGAAATCTTGCCATTTGCGACAACGTGGATGGAACTAGAGGGTATTATGCTTAGTGAAATAAGTCAATCAGAGAAAGACCATTATCATATGATCTCCCTGATACGAGGAAGTTGAGAGGCAAAGTGGCAGGTTTGGGGAGTAGGGAAGGAAAAAAGGAAACAAGATGGGATTGGGAGGGAGACAAACCATAAGAGACTCTTCTTTTTTTTTTTTTTTTTTTAAAGATTTAATTTATTTATTTGACAGACAGAGATCACAAGTAGGCAGAGAGGCAGGCAGAGAGATGAGGAAGCAGGCTCCCCGCTAAGCAGAGAGCCCGATGTGGGGCTTGATCCCAGGGCCCTGAAATCATGACCTGAGCCGAAGGCAGAGGCTTTAACTCACTGAGCCACCAGGCGCCCCCATAAGAGACTCTTAATCTCACAAAACAAACTGAGGGTTGCGGTGGGGGCGGGGGAGGGGGATAGGGAGAGGGTGGTTGGTTTATGGACACTGGGGAAAGTATGTGCTAGGTAAGGTGAGTGCTGTGAAGTGTGTAAACCTGGCGATTTACAAACCTGTACCCCTGGGGCTAATAATACATTATATGTTAATAAAAAATAAAAAGTTTTTAAAAAGATATATTCATCTTCCCCATCATTTTTATACCTCTTAATTGGGGGAAAAAAAGAAAACAAGAGTCCTCACTATCAACCTTCCCCAGATTTTAAATATTTTACTTATTGCTTGAGTGGATCTTGACTCTTAATAGTCAGTGACATTGAGTCTAGAAAGACTTTCTTTTTAACCTCCTTATTTTTTATTTTGAATTAAGTAAAAAACAGTAAGAATCTGTAAGTGGGATGATAGGTCAGCCATGATGTTTTGTTGAACCAAAGGCAAGGTAAGTGAGGGTAGGATTGAGATCTCTTTGATATGTTTGTTACAGGGTATACATCATTAATGTTGAGCAACAACGTCAATTTCATAGCACTGTCTACAATGTTTTTCAAGTTAGTTTGATACTTTCTTATACTAGAAATAAAGCATTTGGGAAATTTTTATGATTTTCTTTTATTTAAAAACCTAATCCCACCTGTCATTTATTAACATTTTGCTCAGATAGTAACTTTTGTTATCTGTCAGTTTTTACATAGTTACTCTTTTCTGTGATCTGTGCTTTTTGAGAAATAGAATTTTGACTTTGATTCTGTTAACTTGTATCTGATTTGATAGAATAAACTGGAAGGATAAAAGGACTTTGCTAGGAAAGAGATTGGTATAATACTGTGTGTGTGTGTGTGTGTGTGTGTTTAAATGTACTTGTGACAGTATTTTTATTTTATGGGGTTTTTTAAAAAGTTTTTTTTAAAAGATTTTATTTATCTGAGAGGGAGAGAGGGATTGAATGAGTGGGGAAAGGGGCAAAGGGAGAAGCAGATTCCCCGCAGAGCTGGGAGTTTGACGTGGTACTTGATACCAGGACCCTGGGATCATGAACTGAGTTGAAGGCAGATTTTTTTTTTAAATTTATTTATTTATTTGACAGATAGAGAGTACAAGTAGGCAGAGCAGTAGGCACAGGGAGAAGCAGACTCCCCGCTGAGCAGGGAGTCCGATGTGGGGCTCGATTCCAGCACCCTGGGATCATGACCCAAGCCGAAGGTAGTTGCTTAACAGACTGAGCCACCCAGGCACCCCTGAAGGCAGATGTTTAACCAACTGAGCCACCCAGGTACCCTGAAAAAAATTTTTTTTAAAGATTTTATTTATTTATTTGACAGAGAGCGATCACAAGTAGACAGAGAGGCAGGCAGAGAGAGAGAGGGAAGCAGGCTCCCTGCTGAGCAGAGAGCCTGATGCAGGACTCGATCCCAGGACCCCGAGATCATGACCTGACCTGAAGGCAGCGGCTTAACCCACTGAGCCACCCAGGCACCCCTGAAGATTTTTTTTAAAGGAATCTCTACACCCATCCTGGGGCTCAGACAAAGCAACACTGAGATCAAGAGCTACATGCTCTACCAACTGAGCCAACCATGCAGTTCTTTCTGTAAGTTACTTAAGTAATCATCCATGTACTTCAGAAACATTGTGTAGGTTTATTTTTATGACTGGAGAGAGATTAAATATTTATTTTTCCAGTTTTGCCTCAGGGGTACAGTTCTGTGAATCATCAGTCTTACACAATTCACAGCACTTGTCATAGCACATACCCTCCCCAATGTCCATCACCCAGCCACCCCATCTCTCCCTAACATTAAGATTGTGACTACTCTAAGTACCTCATATATGTGGAATTGTAAGTATTTATCGTCTGTGATTGGCTCCTTCAGTTTGTGTAATGTCCTCAAGGGTCATCCATATTGTAGCATATCACAGAATTTCCTTCCTTATTGAAGCTCAGTAATATTCCATTGTGTATATGGAATTTTGCTTATTCATTCATCTGTCAGTAGATACTTGGATTGCTTCTACATTTAGCTGTTGTGAATGATGCTGCTATGAACATATATATCCAAATATCTTTGAGACCCTGCTTTCAGTTCTTTTGAATATGTATTCAGAAGTGGAATTCCTGGGGGCGCCTGGGTGGCTCAGTGGTTAAAGCCTCTGCCTTCAGCTCAGGTCATAATCTCAGGGTCCTGGGATCAAGTTCTGCATTGGGCTCTCTGCTCAGCAGGGAGCCTGTCCTCCTCCTCATCCTCTCTCTCTCTGCCTGCCTCTCTGCCTGCTTGTGATCTGTCTGTCAAAAAAAAAAAATCTTAAAATAAAAAAGTGGAATTCCTGGATCATATGGTAATTGTATTTTTAATTTTTTAAGGAACTTCCATACTGTCTTCCACAATGACTGTACTATTTTATATTCCCACCAACAGTACGCAAGAGTTTGTAATTGCTCCACATCCTCACCATCACTTACAGTTTTCTGGGTTTGGGCTAGTAGCCACCCTGATGGGTGTGAGGTCGTATCTCATTATAGTTTTGATTTGCATTTCACTAATGACTAGTGATGTTTTCCCTTGTGCTTAATGGCCCTCCATATATCTTCTTTGAAGAAATGTGTATTTAAGTCTATTGCTTATTTTTTTTTGTTTCCTTGTTGTTGAGTTTTAGAAGTTTTCTATATATTCTATACCTAATCCCTTATCAGATATATGATTTGCAAATATTTCTCCCATTCTGTGGGCTACCTTCTTACTCTGTTAATAGTGCTATTTGATATGCATTAAGCTTAATCATTAAGTCCAGTTTTTCTATTTTTTCTTTTGTTACCTGTACCTTTGATGTCTTGAAGAAGAAATCAGTGGCCAATCTAAAGTCACGAAGCTTTTGTCCTGTGTTTTCTTCTAAGAGTTTTATTATTTTAGGTCCTACATTTAGGTCCTTGTTCCATTATGAGTTAATTTTTATATATGGTGTTAGGATAGGGTCCAGCTTCATTCTTTTGCATGTTGATATCCAGTTTTTCAGTATCATCTGTTGAAAGGGGTGTAGTTTTCCCATTGTATGGTCTTGGCATCCTTGTTAAAAAACATTTAACCTGTATGTGACTTCTGGGCTCTTTTCTATTCCAGTGGTTTATATGTTTGTCTTTATTCCAGTATTACACTGATTTGATTAAAGTAGCTTGGTGGTAAGTTTTGAAATCAGGAAGTGTAGGTCTTCCGCTTTTGCTCTTTTTCAAGGCTTATTTTAGGTATCCTGGGTCCCTTCAGATTCCTTATGAATTTTAGTAGAGGGTTTTTTTTTCCTTATTTCTGTAAAAAATGGCATTGGTATTTTGGTAGGGAGTGCCTGAAAATGTAGATTGCTTTGGGTATTATTGACATTTTAATAATATTAAGTCTTTGCAGTGTGTGCACATGGGAAGTGTTTTCATTTATGTTTTATTTCAGCAGTGTTTTTATAGTTTTCATTAAACAAAGTTTTCATCTCCTTGGTTAATTCCTAAATTTTGTCCTTTTTGATGCTATCGTAAGTGGAATTCTTCTGTGATTTACTTTTTAAATTATTTTGTTGTTCATCTACAGAAATGCAGTTAATTTTTACCTGTTGAGTTTGTATCTTGCTACTTTGCTGAATTCATTTATAGTATGTGTGTGTGTGTGTAATCTTTAGGGTTTTCTACATATAAGGTCATATCTGCAAAAAGAGAATTTTATTTATTCCTTTCTAATTTGCATACCCCTTCTCCTCTCTCCTCTCCTTCCCTAACTGTTCTGACTAAAACTCCCAGTACTGTTTTGCATAGAAGTGGTGAAAGCAGGGATCCTTGCCTTGTCCCTAATCTTAAAGAAAGGTCAGTGTTTCAGTATTGAGTGTGAGGCTAGCTGTGGGTTTTTCATATATGGCTTTTATTATGCAGTTTACTTCTAGTCCTAGTTTGTTGAGTATCATCATGAAAGGGTGTTAAATTTTGTCAAATGCTTCTTCCATATGAATTCAGGTGATTGTATAGATTTTTCCCCATCATTCTGTTGATGTAGAGTATTACATTGATCAATTTTCCTGTGTTGAACTATCCCTTGCATTTCAGGAATAAATCCCTCTTGTGCATGATGTATAATCCTTTTAATATGCTGCTGAATGCTTTTTGCTAGTGTTTTGTTGAGATTTTTGGCGTCAGTGTTCCTAAGGGTATCAGACTGTGTAGCTTTTGTTGTAATGTCTTTGTCTGGCTTTGGTTTCGAGGTAATAATGTCCCCTTAGAAAGAATTAGGAAGTGTTCCTTTCTCTTCAGTTTTTTTGAAAGAGTTTTAAAAGGCTTGCTATTAGTTCTTTAAAATTTTTTTTTTTTAAGATTTTATTTATTTATTTGAAATTGAGAGAGAGAGAGATCACAAGTAGGCAGAGAGGCAGGCAGAGAGAGGGAGAAGCAGACTCCCCACTGAGCAGAGAGCCTGATGCGGGGCCGGATCCCTGGACCCTGGGGTCATGACCTGAGCCGAAGGCAGAGGCTTAACCCACTGAGCCACCCAGGCGCCCTGTTGGGAGATTTTTGATTACTGATGTCAGTTTCCTTAGAAGTTACAAGTCTATTTAGATTTTCTATTTCTTCTTGACTTAGTCTTGGTAGGTTTTGTATTTCTAGGAATTGTCCATTTTATTTATCCTGTTAGTCAGCATGCAGTTGTTCATAATATTCTCTTAATAATCCTTATTTCTATACAATTGGTAGTAACGTTCGCACTTTCATTTTTGATTTTAGTAATTTGAGTCTTCTCTTTTTTTTTCCTTGGTCCTTCCAGCTAAAGGTTTGTCAATCATGATCTTTTTGAAGAACCAGCTTTTCATTTCTTTGATTTTTTTTTCTTTTCTTTCTTTCCTTCTTTCTTTTTTTTTTTTTTTTTAAGATTTTATTTATTTATTTGACAGAGAGGGACACAGCAAGAGAGGGAACAGAAGCAGGGGGAGTGGCAGGGGCAGAAGCAGCCTTCCTGCCGAGCAGGGAGCCCAATACGGGGCTCGATCCCAACCAGGACCCTGGGGTCATGACCTGAGCTGAAGGCAGAGGCTTAGAAGACAGACACTTAACAATTGGGGGTACCCCCCGAGGTGCCCCATGATTTTTTTCTCGTTTTCTATTTATTTCATTTACCTATGCTCTAATCTTTATTTCTTTCCTTCCGCTAGCTTTGGGTTTAGTTCTGTTTTTTCTAGTTCCTTAAGTTGTAAGTTAGGTTATTGATTTGAGTTTGTTCTTGTTTTTTTAATATAAGTGTTTATAGCCATTAATTCCCTCTTAGCACTGGTTTGCTGCTTTTCCTAAGTTTTTATACATTGTGTTTTCACTTTCTTTGTCTCTAAGTATTTTCCTACTTTTCATGTGATTTCTTCTTTGGCTCATTGCTTATTTAAAATTGTGTTGTTCAATTTCCACAATTTTATGAATTTTCCAGTTTTACTTTTTAAATTTATTGACATTTTATATATGGCCTAACACTTAAGTCTGTTGAAATACTGTCTCATGCACTTGAGAATATATTCTGTTGTTGTTGGATAGCATGACCTTTGTCTGTTAGATCTACTTTGTGGATTGTCTTGTTTAAGTCCTCTGTTTCCTTACTTTTATCTGATTTTTCTTTCCATTATTGTGGCAAGGGTACTGAAATTTTTAACTGTTACTGTATAACTATTATTTCTCCTTTCAGTGAATCTGGCATTTTTTACTTCATATATTTTGATGCTGTGTCATTAGGTCAATAGATACTTGTAATTGTTAAATCTTCTTGCTGCATTGAACCTTTTATTAATATATAATACCTTGTCTCTTATAACATTTTTTGATTTAAAGTCTGTTTTGACTGATATTGGTATAGCCACACCTACTTTTTTTTAAGTTACTATTTGCATGGAATATCTTTTTCCATCCTTTTACTTTCAACATGTTTGTGTCTTTGAGTCTGAAGTAAGTCTCTTGTAGACAGTATATTGTTGGGTCATGTGTTTTTATCCATTCTGCCAATCTTTGTCCTTTGATTGGAGGGTTTAATCCATTAAAACTTAATTAATTACTGAGAAGAAGGGCTTCTATCATTGGGCTATTGTTTTTTACATGCCATGTAATTGTCCCTCATTTTCTGCATTCTTATATTCTTTTGTTTAATTGATTTTGTGGGGGACGGGTAGTGAAATGTTAGATTCTTTCTTAATTTCTTTTTGTATATGTTCTGTGCGTATTATCTTTGTGGTTACCACAAGGATTACATTTATATCCTAAGGATATACACTAATTTGTATTTATATCAGTTTAAGTTCAATAATATACAAAAACTCTGCTCCTCTACAATTCCATCTTTACCCCTTTTAGTTTTTGATGTCACAAAATTATATCTTTTTATACATTTTGTGCCCCAAAACATAAACTAATAATTCTTTTAAATTCAGTAGTCTCTTGAGTTATCTAGAAAACAAAATTTGGAGTTATAGTAATATTAGCTTTTTCTTTTTCTTTTTCTTTTTTTTTTTTTTAAGTGGGCTCTACACCCACCAGAGAGCCCAGTGCCGGGCTTGAACTTCATGACTCTGAGATCAAGACCTGAGCTGAGATCAAGAGGTGGAAGTTTAATGAGTGAGCCACCGAGGCATGCTGCATTACTGTTAGCCTTTACACTAATAGTGTTCTTTAAATTTATTAGTCTCTTAAATCCAGTGTAGAAAACAAAAGAAAAAAAAGTGCAGTTGCAGAGCATTGGTACAATAATACTAGTTTTTATAATTGCCTATGTAATTATTTTTATAGAGGTCTTTATTCTCCAGAAGTCTTTGAATTACTGTGGAGTATCCTTGTAGGATCCCCTTGAGCATTTATTGCAGGGCAGATTTAGTAGCCATAACTTCCCTCAGGTTTTGTTAATCTGAGAATGTCTTAATTTTTCCCTCATTTCTGAAGGACAATTTTCCTAGATATAGAATTCTTGGTTGATAGTTTTTCTTTTATTACAGTTGACGTTTGAACTGTATAGGTCCACTTATATGTCGATATTTTTCAGTAAATGTGTTGGAAAAGTTTTTTGAGATTTGCAACAATTTAAAAAGACTCACAGACAAACTTTGTAGCATAGAAATACCCCCAAAATTATGAAAAGGTTAGATATTTTAAGAATGCAATGTATAATACATATAGCATACAAAATATATAGTGATTGTGTTATCATTAAGGCATCTGATTAATATTAGGCTATTAAGATTTTGGAGAGTCAAAAGTTATACAGAGACTTGATTGTGTGGGTGGTTGCCCCCGCCCTTTACCGTATTGTTCAGAGTCAACCATACTTTGATTATGGGTCTACTATAATCTTGCCTCCAGAGTTTCTGATGAGAAATCTGCTAATCTTCATGAATTTCCCTTGTATATGATATTTGCTTTTCACTGCTTTCAGTATTCTCTTTTACTTTGTCTTTTGAAAATTTGATTGTAATGTATTTTCGTGTGAGCATCTTTGAGTTCATCTTACTTAGGTTTTGTTGAGCTTCTTAGATGTTGATATTCAAGTCTTCATCAAATTTGGAAAGTTTAAAACTATTATTTATTCAAATATTTTTTGCTGCTTTCTCTCTTTTAGATCTCCCACAATGCATATGTTGACCCACTTGCTGGTGTCCCAACAGATTCCTTAGGCTGTTCACTTTTCTTTAATCTTTTTTTTTCTCAGACTCTATAATTTTTGTGTTTCTGTCTTCAAATTCACTGATTCTTTCTTTTGTCTACTCAATTCTGCCTTTGGATCCCTTTAGCAAAATTTTCATTTCAGTTATTATACTTTTCAGCTTTGTAGTTTATTTTTTTATTTTATTTTTTTTTAAGATTTTATTTATTTATTTATTTGACAGAGAGACACAGTGAGAGAGGGAACACAAGCAGAGGGAGTGGGAGAGGGAGAAACAGGCTTCCTGCAGGGCAGGGAGCCCGATGTGGGGCTCGATCCCAAGACCCTGAGATCATGACCTGAGCCGAGGGCAGATGCTTAATGACTGAGCCACCCAGGTGCCCCGGCTTTGTAATTTTTTTTTTTTTTTAATATTTTATTTATTTATTTGACAGAGAGATCACAAGTAGACGGAGAGGCAGGCAGAGAGAGAGAGAGGGAAGCAGGCTCCCTGCTGAGCAGAGAGCCCGATGCGGGCCTCGATCCCAGGACCCTGAGATCATGACCTGAGCCGAAGGCAGCGGCTTAACCCACTGAGCCACCCAGGCGCCCCCGGCTTTGTAATTTATTTGTGGTTTCTTTTTAGGTTTTCTCTCTCTTCATTTGTATTTTATTTTGTTCACATATCATTTTCTTGGCTTTTTTTTCACATCATTCTTTAATTCTTTGGGCAATTTGAGACAGTAGTTTTAAAGTTTTTTTCTGACAGACCTACCATTAGGTATTTTTCAGAGACAGTTTATATTGGTTTATTTTTTTTCCTTCAAGGGGCCTTACTTTCCTGTTTCTTTTATGCCTTGTGATTTTTTTTGTTGAACACTGTGCATTTGAACTTAATAACTGGTAATTCTGGAAACGAGATTTCTCCCTGCCCCCACCCCCAGCTTTTCTATTATTGTATGGTGTCTGTGTGCTGGCGTAAATTGGGTGTAAATTGAAGGTCTTCTCAGGTCTTTTTTGAGTCTTGGAATGCATAGTCACTTTTTAACTTTCCCCATATAAGCAGGTTTTTTGTTTTGTTTTGTTTTTGTTTTTGTTTGTTTGTTTGTTTTTAAGATTTTATTTATTTATTTGACAGACAGAGATCACAAGTAGGCAGAGAGGCAGAGAGAGAGAGAGGAGGAAGCAGGCTCCCTGCCGAGCAGAGAGCCCGACGTGGAGCTCGATCCCAGGAACCTGGGATCATGACCTGAGCCGAAGGCAGAGGCTTTAACCCACTGAGCCACCCAGGCGCCCCTGTTTTTGTTTTTTTAATGTCCTAATATTAACATCTAGCTTTCAAAAAGGGAAAGAAGTGAAAAATAAAGGAAAAACGGTACCAGTCCCTTAATTCCCACCAGTCACTTCGGCTATAATGAGAGGGGTTTGCAGTAATAGTAAGAGATATAACAACAATGGCTATCCACCGTTTTCTGATCACAAGCAACAGTCAGTGATCAGAGCACAGACTCTGGATATTTGGAAAACGGGCTCCTTTTTGCCTAGCCTGGCTCCTGTAAGCTATGTGCAAGCTGCTTCAAGGAACATAGGTACCTTCCCACCAAGTGGCTGAGAATGGGGATGGGTAGTTGCTATTGTGCTGAGAGCTGAAGTAAACCTTCGTTTACCATCTGTGTTGTCTGTTGGAAGTTACAAGCCTTCAGAAAAGTCCAGAGTTCCAAAATAGTTGCATCAGTTCAAGTTTGCCAGTGCAGTTGTTATTTACACTGGGAGACAGATTTCTGATGCTTCCTATGGTGACATCTTCCCTGATTTCTAACCCTTTCTTTCTTAAGTGAGTCAGGTTTTCAGTTTAATTAGATCCCTTAAAACTTATAATTCAGATTCGTGAAAACCTCTCTCTCTCTCTGTCTGCCTCTCTGCCTACTTGTGATCTCTGTCAAATAAATAAAATCTTAAAACCATATTGTTGGATTTGGTGTGCTAGTATTTTGCTGAGGATTTTTTGCATCTATGTTCATGAGAGATACTGGCCTGTATTTCTCTCTCTCTCTCTTTCTCTCTCTCTCTCTTTTTTTTTTTTTTTTTTTTGTGGTGTTTTTATCTGGTTTTGATATCAGGGTAATGCTGGCCTCCTAGAAATGAATTTGGAAATTTTCCTTTCTCTTGTGTGTTTTTGGAATAGTTTGAGAAGAGTAGGTATTAACTCTTCTTTTAAATGTTCAGTAGAATTCACCTGTAAAGTCACCCAGTCCCAGACTTCTGTTTTTTGGGAGTTTTTTGTTTATGGAGTCCATTTCTTTGCTGGTAAGTGGTCTGTTCAAATTTTTTCTTTTCCTGCTTTTTCAGTTTTGGTAGGTTCTATGATTCTAGGAATTTATCCATTTCTCCTAGGTTGTCTAATTTGTTGGCATACACTTTTTCATAATAATCTCTTGTAATTGTTTGTGTTTCTGTGTTGTTTGTTATTTCTCTTCTCTCATTTGTGACTTTTATGTATTTGAGCCCTTTTCTTGATAAATCTGGCGAGAGGTTTATCAATTTCAGTGATTTTTTTGTTTTCAGAAAAATAGCTGGTTTCATTGTTCTATTGCTTCTTTAGTTTCTGTATCAATTTTTTCTGCTAGAATATTACTTCTTTCTTTCTGCTGATTTTAGGTTTTGTTTGTTTTTCTTTTTCTAGCTTCTTTAGATATAAAGTTAAGTTGTTTATTTGAGATCTTTCTTGATTTGTGAGGTAGACCTGTATTGTTATATACTTCCCTCTTTGAACCCCTTTTCCTGAAGCTTTTGAACCATTGTGTTTTCATTTTCATTTGTTTCTGCGTACTTTTTAATTTATTTCCGGCTTGACCCAGTCATTGTTTAGTAGCATATTATTTAACCTCCATGTATTTTTGTTCTTTCCAGGTTTTTTTCTTGTGGTTGACTTCTAGTTTTGTAACATTATAGTCCAAATAGACGCATGGTATGACTTTATTCTTTTGACTTTGTTGAGGCTTCTTTTGTGACCTTCTTTTGTATGTTCTCTGTTCTGGAATATGTTCCAAGTGCACATGAAAAGAATATGTATTCTGCTCTTTTAGGTTGAAATGTTCTAAATATATCTGTTCAATCCATGTCGTCCAGTGTGTCATTCAAAGCCATTGTTTCCTTGTTGATTTTCTCTTTAGATTATCTGTCTACTGATGTGGGTAGGCTATTAAAATCTTCTACTGTTATGGTATTATTATTGATCAGTTCCTTTATGCTCATTATTAACTATTTTATGTATTTGGGTGCTCCCATGTTGGGTGCATAAATATTTACGTGTTATATCTTCTTGTTGGATTGTCTCCTTTATAATTGTGTAGTATCATCATATCATCTTTAGTCTTTTATTACAGTCTTTGTTTTAAAGTCTATTTGGGCTGATATAAATACTGTTAATCTGGCTTTCTTTTGACATCCATTTGCCTGATAAATGTTTCTCCATTCCTTTACTTTCCATCTATGAGTATATTTAGGTCTAAAGTGAGTCTCTTGTAAGCATCATATAAATGAGTCATATAAATGAGTCTTCTTATCCATTCTGTCACCCTGTGTCTGTTGATTTACATTCCATTTACACTCAAAGTAATCACTGATAGATATGTATTTATTGCCATTTTATTACCTGTTTTGTGTTTGTTTCTGAAGATTTTCTCTGAGCCTTTTCTTTCTCTCTCATAGTTTTGATGGTTTTCTTTAATGATATATGTGAATTTTTTTCTCTTTATACTTTGCATTATTTATTAGTGCTTTTTGTTGGAATCATTAGGTTTGAATATAACATCTTCTGCATATAGCAGTCTGTATTAAGCCAATGGCTGTTTAAGTTTGAACCCATTCTTTATTCCTCCTCATGTGTTGTCATATTTTACATTCTTTTACTTTGTGTTTCTTGATTGATATTTTAACAAAAATACTCATTTTTAGTGCTTTTCCATTTCCTTCCTTCATACTTTCACTTTTGGTCTTCCTTTCCACTTAAAGAGTTCCCTTTAAAATTTCATTCAGGGCTGGTTTAGTAGTCATGAACTCCTTTAGTTTTCGTTTGTCTGGGAAATTCTTTATCTCTCCCTCTTTTCTGAATGATAGTCTTGCTGGATAGAGTATTCTTGGCTCTGGATTTGTCTTGTTCAGCACATTGTGTATAGCGTGCCACTTTTTTCTAGCTTGGAAAGTTTCTGCTGAAAAATCCCCTGGTAGCCTTATGGGGTTTCCCTTGTATGTAACTGTCTTGTGTTGTCTTGCTGCTTTTAAAAATTTTTTCTTTATTGGTACATTTTGCCACTTTTGTTATAACATGTCTTGGTGTGGATCTGCTTTTGCTGATTTTATTGGGCTTTGTCTGTGCCTCTTGGATCTAAATATGTTTCCTTCTACACATTAGGGGAAGTTTCCAGCTGTTAGCTTTCAAATAAATTTTCTGCCCCCTTCTCTCTCTCTCTCTCTCTCTCTCTCTCTCCTTCTTCTGGGACTCCTATATTGTGAATGTTTTTATGTTTGGTGGAGTCACTGAGTTCCCTAAGTCTCTTTTTTGCATAATTCTTCTTTCCCTCTTTTGTTCATCTGCTTACTTTCCATTATTCTATCTTCTACCTCATTAATTCATTCCTCTGCCTCTTCCAGCCTGCTATCATTTTATCCATCATATCTTGCTTATTGCACTCTTCATCTCTGATTTTTTCTTTTTTCATCTCTATGTTAAGGGTCTTGCTGATGTCTTCCACTCTTTTCTCAAGACCAGTGAGTATCCTTATGATCATTGTTTTAAATAGTCCATCAGGCATGTTACTTCTGCCTGTTTTGCTTAGATCTCTGGCTGTGACTTTGTCCTGTTCTTTTATTTGGGACAGATTTCTCTGTCTTCTCATTTTGTCTGAGTCTCTGTGTCTGTTGCTGTGTTTTAGGAAAGTCACCTGTGTATTCTGTTCTTGAGGGTAATGGCCTTCTGAAGAAGAGGTCTTGTAGTGACCTGCTGTGTCATGTCCCCTGTTCCCTAGGGCCTGGCACTTCCATGAATCTCTCCAGTGTGTGCTGTGTGTGCTCCATTGTTTTTTCTTGGCCTCTTATCCTTCAGGCCAGTCCTCTGGAGAGACTGTCTTTGTCTGTTGGGCGGTGTTTTGCCCTTGGCCTGAACGTGGTATGTTTTAACCTGATGTGTTCTGGTGTGCTTGTGAAATGAGACCTGTCATCACTGTAGCCAGAGATGAGGCTGTGCAAAACTCCTGGGTGTGGAGACAGGATGTAGGCAAGGGTTTGGGCCAGTCTAATGGCAAGGGTGCCTACCATGCTGGAACTGAGGCCAGGGTGACTAGGAAGGGCAGTTCTACCAGAGTGTGTGTCTGTTGGAGGAAGGGGGGTTGGGCCTTGGTGTAAACAAGTTAAATAGGGAGTGTTGGCACTGCACTGGTTCCCACAGGTGCCTCTGTGCTTATGCTGAGGGGCTGGAGAAGGAAATGGTGACTGCTCGTTCCTTTGTTCCAGGAGGGTTCTCTCCATGAACACTGCCTCTCTGGGACACACTCCCAAGATGAAGGAATAACCTCCTCACTCTGTGCCCCAGGCACTCTTCAGATCACTGTTTTTAGTCTGTGTGTATGAGGGCAGTTTGTCCCACCTTCTCTCCAAGACCAGCCCCAGCGCCTGGGGGCTTTCCCTTAGCCAAGCCCACTGACCTTTAGAATTCCAGGTTTTAGGAGCCACTGGTTGCAAGAACTCAGTGGAATTCATCCCCTCTTGCTTCCAAGCCAGTTGCTATGGGGGATTCGTTTTCTCCAGCCACACTCTTGTGTGTTAGTCTGTCTCTCACCCTTCTCCACTATTGCAGTAGTCACCATCCGTTTTTTCTCTCTCAAGCCATATCTCTGCACTTCCTACTTTCTTCAGGATGGCCTCTTTTCTACCTTTAGTTGTAAAATTCTGCCAGTCTTCATGTTGATTTCTAGAGTATTTAGGAAGATAGTTACTTAGTTGAATTTGTGGGTTGAGACAAGCCTAGGGTCCTCCTACTATGCTGTCACCTTCCTATCTCTATCACACAATAAATTTTTAAAAATTTTTATTCAAATTCCAGTTAGTTAACATACAGTGTAATATTAGCTTCAGGTGTACAAAATAGTTATTCAGTACTTCTATGCATCAGCCGGTCCTCACCACAACAAATGTCCTCTTTAATCTCCATCACCTGTTTAACACATCCCTCCACTCACCTCCCCTCTGGTAACCACCAGTTCTCTATAGTTAAGAATCTTTTTCTTATTTTTTCTTTTTTTTTGTTTTTCCTTTGCTCGTTTGTTTTGTTTTTTAAATTCCATATATGAATGAAATCATATGGCATTTGTTTTTTTCTGACTGACTTACATCACTTAGAATAATATATTCCAGCTCCATTCACGTCACTGTGTGTGGCAATACTTCATTTTTTTTTTGATGGCTGAGTAATATTCCTGTGTGTGTGTGTGTGTGTGTGTGTACACACCACATCTTTCTTATCCCTTAGTTGATGGGCACTTGGGCTGTTTCCATAATTTGGCTATCATAGATAATGCTGCTGTAAATGTCACACAGTAAATTTTTTTTAATTATTTTATTTATTTGAGAGAGAGAGACAGCACGAGTTGGGGGAGTGGCAGGGGTGGAGGGAGAAGTGGACTCCCCATCGAGCATGGAGCCTGACACAGGGCCCCATCCCAGGATCCTTTTTTTTTTTTTTTTTTTTAAGATTTTTCTTTCTTTATTTGACAGAGATCACAAGTAGTCAGAGAAGCAGGCAGAGAGAGAGGAGGAAGCAGGCTCCCTGCTGAGCAGAGAGCGCGATGCAGGACTCGATCCCAGGACCCTGAGATCATGACCTGAGCCAAAGGCAGAGGCTTTAACCCACTGAGCCACCCAGGTGCCCCCCCCCCCCATCCCAGGATCCTGAAGTCAGATGCATAACCAACTGAGCCACCCAGGAACCCCCACAGTAAATTTTTGAATAAACAAATGAGTATAGTTAAATAATTGTTTTCCCTCACTTTTTTAAAGTTTTTATCTTTTCTACAAAAGTGTTATTGGAAAGTATAGTAGTCAGCTATGAGCTTTTTTGTGGGATTATGTATTTAATGAATTATTGCTATGAAATAGAAGTGATTATTATTGCTTTGGGGATTTTTCTTTTCGGTGATTTCAATAAATTTTTATGCTGTAGGAGCAAGGTATTTTTAACTTCCTAAAGTAGAGCCCATTTCCATGTGCTTTTTTAATATGCTTATGTGTGCCGATCTCTTCCAGTTAGGCTTTTTCTCTTCAGTGTTTCTGAAATAGATTGCTTAAGGAATAGTTATAGAACAGAACCTTCTAGCTGTATCTTAATATAATGTGAAATATAATTTTTGGAATGAAGTAAGCTTAGATGCTTTGTCTTACCTAAAATTTTAAAAGTAGCTGTCATTTCCTCTTTGGCCCTCCTCACATATGCTCATTATGCATGGCGAAGTTGAAAGTGTTTTCTTAAAACCGGTTGAATTTAGCACTTTCTCTTGATATGTTGTACCAATTAGTGCCTCTACGCATTCATCTTCAGTGCTATATGTAATTAAAGATTTCTAATTTTTTTTGAAGGCAGGATCCACAGCACCATTGTTTATTGACCAGCCAGAGGAGCCCGAGTCAAATGCAACAGATGGCATAGAATTATTTGAAGACAGTCAGCTAACCAGTCGCTCTAAAGCAATAGCATCAAAAACCAAAGAGATTGAACAGGTGAGAATTTAATCTTCTTTAAGTACATCATCTTTTGTTCCTATCACTTTGCACATGGTAGTTAAAGTATTTATTGAATGCGTGTATTTCATTTTGTTTTTCATGCATGATTCTGAAATTAGAATGTAAGAAACTGAAAATTGTTTGATTCAATTTCACAGTAATATTGATCAGTTTGGTCCCCTATTCCTGTTTACTTTTTTATTTTTTCAATAAAAAACAAACTCTATTTAGAGAATATCAATATGCTTGCTAGTATGAAGCAATTTTAAACTATTAAAATCAATAAGAATGGGCTGAAAGAAATTTTAAATATACCAAAATATTAGCAGATGATATTTTAGAATATTGGGATTACAGATATTTATATTTTTCATTTTACTTTTATGCATTTTTCAAATATTGAAGAAAAAGTGAAGGATAAGTGCATAGATTTAATGATGTCATTCTGAAAAGTTAGAATCTTGTTTTTAATTAAATGGTTTGCTTAAAGAATATTTATAGGTCAGAACTGTCTAGCTATATTTTACTGCAGTGTGAAATATATTTTTTCAATGAAATAAGCTTAGAGGCTTTGTCTTACCTATTGAGATTTAAAACCATTTTCTTTTAAATTGTCACATGGACTCATTATGCTTAGCAAAATTTAAAAATGTTTTAATGTGTAAATATTATCTGCCTCATAGTATATTATCACTTTAGAGGATTAAATGAAGTCAATAAAATTTGTCAGGGTTTTATAACATGTAACATGCAGTACAAATGTGTTTTTTCCCCCAGTATAGTTAACATACAGTGTAATATTAGTTTCAGATATACAGTATAGTGATTTAGCAATTCTGTACGTTACTCATTGTGTACAGGTGTTTTTGATGGTTACTCTCCAGTGCTTTGAGTAGATGTCCTATTGTTATATAGTCTTCTAAAACCTATTGGAAATTAAGAATAAAGTTAAGTCTTTTCTCAGGGTGCTTTCCAATTTCACATCAGCTAAAACCTATTTTCTGTAGTTGGATAGGAGATCATCTTAATTAAATCCTTATTGTGATTGTACAATTCATATTGATGCCACTCCAGTGGCAAAGGATAAGAATCTGGTTAGGAGATTTGTTATGTAAGCCAGTAGAATTTCAGACTGGTGGTGGTGAGCAGTGTCAGATGCCTGGAAGAACAGAAGGAAAGTGAAGAGTGAGAAAATCCTGTTTAATTTGTGATATGAAGGTGATTGGTGCCTTACAAATTACCAGTTAATTGACAGCATAAATAAAAGGTTTGCTCCTTCAGTGTATCTTCAACATCCATATGAATATTATTATCCTATGTAGAAATACTTCCCTTTTGTCCTTTTACTCTGACTTACTTTTCTTGGTGGTACTTTTTCTTTTTTTTTTTTAACCACTTGACATATGTTTTTATTTGCTTGTTTGTCCCCCCTCATCATAATGGAAGCTTCATGAGAGCAGTGATTATGTTTTATTACTTTATCTCCATTATCTTATATAGGGATTGGCACGTAGTAGACTCAAATGAAGTATTTTCTATAGATGTTGAGTGGAGTCATAAACTTGTAAGTGACCTCTGAATAGCCTCTGAGTCACTGTCAGTTAGAGACTGCATCTTAACCTGACCACCTAACATGGTGCCTAAGCCCAGCACTTTGTAGTAAGTGCTAGGGAAGTGTTTATTGAATGAATGATTTAATATTTGCTTTTCTACCTAAACAGCAGTTCTTTAAAGGAGAGGCTCTTTTAAGAATATAACTGGTATCGCCTCTTGGCCTTTTGGCTAAGACCATGTGAAGAATATAACCGGTAGAAAATTTGAAATAGCAATGTATGGTAATTTTGTTCTCGTTTATTAATATTTCTGTCTCTTCTTGTTATTATTCATAGTTGATTTATTTGATCTTAAAAAGATCTGCCAGTCAGATGTGTACAGCCTAGCAGGATACACATAAAATTATTTAGTATGGAATTAATTTTTTGTAGTACTCTATAGACATCCATACATGTTTGACCTATAAGTATGCCTAGATTTGTTTTCATTTTTCCATTGTTCAAAAACACGTGAAAAATCTGACACTAAAGAATATTGAGATTATTATAGCAAAGACAAATGACCTAAAGAAGGAAAAATAAATCTAAAAGGAAATTTCTGTATTCTGATATGACTAAAGAAGTAAAGACAATTCTTAGAAGTGTTATAAAATAGATAAGTTAATAATGTTAACTAATCTTAATTGTTAAAAATAAATTATCGTACTAAATAATGTTACCATATTCTCTTTTTAAAAGAGCACTTTAGGGGTGCCTGGGTGGCTTAGTGAGTTAAAGCCTTTGCCTTTGGCTCAGGTCATAATCCCTGGGTCCTGAGATCAAGCCCCGCATTGGGCTCTCTGCTCAGCAGGGAGCCTGCTTCCCCTCTTCTCTCTCTGCCTCTCGGCCTACTTGTGATCTCTCTCTCTGTCAAATAAATAAATAAAATCTTGAAAAACAAAATTTTAAAAAAAGAGCACTTTGGTTTTCATATATTGACAAGAAAATCAAATTGAAAATCCCCAAGATGTTAGAAAGCTAGTAAATAATCACATATAATGATTTTATAAATTTGTGTCTAAAAGTTACAGTGACTTTTGAAAATGAAAAGTTAATAAGGGGATTTTCTCTGTTTTTAACTTTTGCATATTTTATTTTTAGAAATTAAATGCCAAATGGATAGGAATAATGTAAAGGCTTGAGAAAGCCAGATGGTAGTTACACAGCTGTCCAGTAATTATTCTTTTTTTTTTTTTTAAAGATTTTATTTATTTGATAGAGAGAAATCACAAGTAGACGGAGAGGCAGACAGAGAGAGAGAGGGGAAGCAGGCTCCCTGCTGAGCAGAGAGCCCGATGCGGGACTCGACCCCAGGACCCTGAGATCATGACCTGAGCCGAAGGCAGCGGCCTAACCCACTGAGCCACCCAGGCGCCCCCAGTAATTATTCTTTATATTTTTCCACATGCTTGAAATACTCCATGATTTAAAAAAAAAAAAAAAAAGAATAATAACCTAAGAAAGCCCATGTAGATGAGGACAACAATTCAAGCTTAGAATAATATGGAAATGTAAATATTGGGGCGCCTGGGTGGTTCAGTGGGTTAAGCCGCTGCCTTCGGCTCAGGTCATGATCTCAGGGTCCTGGGATCGAGTCCCGCATCGGGCTCTCTGGTTGGCAGGGAGCCTGCTTCCTTCCCTTCCTCTCTCTCTGCCTGCCTCTCTGCCTGCTTGTGATCTCTCGCTGTCAAATAAATAAATAAAATCTTTAAAAAAAAAAAAATGTAAATATTGGTGTAATGCCCAAGCTGCTTTTTCTATCAACTGCAGTATGTTCAGATATCTTATAATAGAACATATAATTTTTTTAGGGTTTCTTTATTCTTAAGCCCTTGAATCATAAGGAAATCATTAACTTGTAGCAGTATTGCAATGTAAAATAAATTTAATCTCTCTAGGCCAAAATTTGGTTTAATTCATTAAAATTAACCCACAAAGTGGCTATTTGATGTTTAAGGGCATACATATGGAGGTAGTTTGTATCTGAATCACTTCAGTGAGAGGGCAAATTCATGTTTTTTGCCACATTATTACCATCTCATCCCTGTGCATATAAGAATTTTGATAGGGTTGGAAATGTAGATGCTTTTTGAAAAAGCTCCCCATGTTATAGTCAAATATGGCAGAGAACCGCAGTCTAAATTCCTTGAGCCAGAAGACATCAGGTTGAGTCTCTTTGTGTTGCTAGAGATCATTTGAATCATCCTGCTCAATTGTACATAAATATCCTTTAGTGGAGATGACCTATTCTATTGCCACAGCACATTTAGCCTCCTTATATTTTAGATCCTATGGTATATCTTCTTTTACCTTCATTTCCCCGGAGTTACCCAGTTTGGGCCACTTTTACTTTCACTTACCAGAATATTTTTCAAGGTTCTTAGCTTAGAGCGGGAGATTTCAGAATTTCTCCCGTCATTATAAGTAATACCTACATAGCCATCCTGTAAAAGTATAGGTGATTCATAATCTGTCTCAAGTGTTCAGCATTAACTCCTTGATTGTAATATCTCACAAGTCCTCACATACCTCTATTACTAAATTATCTGATTTGAAAGCGAATCTCACTACTTGCTATTTTGTCAGTGAGGAATCTTTGAATAAACTGTCACTTTGAACAAACCACACAAATTGACATCTGTATTACTACATTACCCTTCTTCTCTTTATTTCACCTCTGGGGATAAGGTAATATTTACTTTGACCATTTGGAACCCTTTTCATATTTAACCTCATGCTTTGTTAAAATTGTGCTTAAACGTAGCCTGTCACTGAGAGCTTCTGTTTTTTGGACATCTGGCATCTAATGATATTTTAAAATCTCTTGTAATTCCCCAAGGGCAAGATCTAGATTAGAGTTTTCTATCCATCTGCTTTCTTCAGATGGCATTAAATAATCTGAGTAGATCTGGGATGGAGTAGATGTATATAATATGCATGTTTAGGCTCTGCCTAGTACATTGTACACTGTGAACGTCAAGGTGGCTAAAATGCCCCCACAGACATAAGTAGAAAAGAAGCAGTTACCTAATGAAACAGACTGAAGATGGTAAGTAACTGCTGTTTGTTAGGATCTTTTGCTATGCAAACTAATAGTCTTGAAAAAAGAAATTCCATCTCTTCCCCCTCAAAGCACAGTACTTACATTGTGTTCTCTCTCTACCTTCGTTATGCACCTGTGGGGCTTTTTAAACGTAGAGCTTCTTGGATTTCTACCATGACTTCTCTGGTAAATAGGTTATCAGAGCTTCTCAAGTTTTAATATGCACAGAAATCACTTGTGGATCTTGTTAAAGTACATTTTCTGACTCTGTAGATCTGGGATGGGGCTTGAGATGAGAATTTCTAACATGCTCCTTGGTGATACTGATTGTCCTAGTCTATGGACCATAACTGAAGTAAGGAGTTAGAAGGAGGTAGTTGTTTTTTCGTAGTTCTTCTGCAGTTTTTTAATATGCTGAAAGCTTGAGAACTTTTACCACCTTAGCTTTATGTAAACTGAAGAAATTTTATCTTACATATTTTTAATTGATGTAATTAAAATGCAATAAAAAGCATAGATAATAATCAGTTGGATCAGTTTTGACAGTTCTAACACTGTAAATATCACCGGTAACTGTTCTTTTTCAGAACAGTTGATTGTACTGACAATAATAATGATTTAGTTAGGAACTAAAGTTATGATCATGTCTCAAAACATGTGATTTGATTTGGTTTATGTTGAATACCCTCCAGCTAATTCATTAAGGCTGTATCTTAAGTAGTAACATATATAAACATGAATTTCAAAGGACACAAGAGATTATGCAGTGCAAAACAAGTTTCCTTCATAATTCTTAGCCGCTCAGTTTCTTTCTCCAGCATATAGGTAATGAAACCACATATGTATGTATATACACAGTTTATATATAGTATTTATGGGTATGTACATACTTTGTATGTATATACATACATATATTGGGATCATGATTGATCCTGATGAATAGAGATAAAAGTTGGTATGTGTGTCTCCATATTTTTTCTTTAAATACAAATAGTGGCCTACCGTGTACCCTGTTCAATATATCCATTTTCTATCAGTGTATATAATTAGTGCCCTACTAGTGGATATTTATAGTCACTTGTGAAACCATGTTTTAAAATACAGTTTCTCTCATTTCACCACCTTTATAAAAATGGTGTGTATGTAGTTTTAAAATATACAAGTATTACATTTAAAATGAGCAGTTTGGGAGGGGAGTTGGTTTAGTTGTGGTTATCAAATGCCTCTGTTTATGTCTCCTGAAGTGCTGTGTCGGTTTTAATGACTGCCGTAAGAGATCATCAGAATGCCTGGTGATCAAATTCTTGAGTCCATGTATATTCTGAAATCTGTATGTTTTAAAACATCTCGTAAAGTTGACAGGCCAAGATTAAGAATAACTGGAATATATGAGATTATAGAGAGAATCTTTATTTCTTGCTTATACCAATCATTGTCAACCTTTCTCAAAATTTTTATTAGTAGATAGAAATTATGGAATCTCAACCAATATAGTTGAAGAGATGTACCTGAAAGTATTCTTTTTTTTTCCTTTTTTAAAAATTTAATTTCTTATTTTTTAATTTTTTATAAACATATAATGTATTATTAGCCCCAGGGGTACAGGTCTGTGAATTGCAGGTTTACACACTCACCATAGCACATACCTTCCCCAATGTCAATAACCCCACCACCCTCTCCCTACTCCCCTTCCCCTTGGCAACCCTTGTTTCTTTTGTGAGATTAAGAGTCTCTTACGGTCTTCCTCCCGATCCCATCTTGTTTCATTTATTCTTTTCCTACCTCCAGACGTCCCACGTTGCATCTCCACTTCCTCATTATCAGGGAGATCATATGATAGTTGTCTTTCTCTGATTGACTTATTTCGCTAAGCGTAATACCCTCTA
The DNA here is from genome assembly GCF_030435805.1 of Mustela lutreola. Classification (NCBI taxonomy): domain Eukaryota; kingdom Metazoa; phylum Chordata; class Mammalia; order Carnivora; family Mustelidae; genus Mustela; species Mustela lutreola. The sequence goes on along the minus strand of NC_081297.1, from coordinate 71,852,219 downwards.
GTTCCATCCACATCGTCGCAAATGGCAAGATTGCATTTCTTTTGATGGCTGCATAGTATTCCATTGTATATATATACTACCTCTTCTTTATCCATTCATCTGTTCATGGACATCTAGGTTCTTTCCATAGTTTGGCTATTGTGGACATTGCTGCTAAACACTTGGATGCATGTACCTCTTTGCATCACCATGTTTGTATCTTTGGGGTAAATACCCAGTAGTGCAATTGTTGGGTCATAGGGTAGCTCTATTTTCAACATTTTGAGGAACCTCCATGCTGTTTTCCAGAGTGGCTGCACCAGCTTGCATTCCCACCAACAGTGTAGGAGGGTTCCCCTTTCTCCGCATCCTTGCCAGCACCTGTTATTTCCTGACTTGTAAATTATAGCCATTCTGACTGGTGTGAGGTGGTATGCCATTGTGGTTTTGATTTGTATTTCCCCAATGCTGAGTGATGTGGAGCACTTTTTTCATGTGTCTGTTGGCCATCTGGATGTCTTCTTTGCAGAAATGTCTGTTCATGTCCTCTGCCATTTCTTGATTGGATTCTTTGTTTTTTGGGTGTTGAGTTTACTAAGCCTTCATAGATTTTGGATACTAGTCCTTTATCTGATACGTCTTTTGCAAATATCTTCTTCCATTCTATCAGTTGTCTTTTGGCTTTGTTAATAACTGTTTCTTTTGCTGTGCAAAAGCTTTTGATCTTGATGAAATCCCAATAGTTCATTTTTGTCCTTGCTTCCCTTGCCTTTGGTGATGCTCCTAGGAAGAAGTTGCTGCGGCAGAGGTCGAAGAGGTTGCTGCCTGTGTTTTTCTCAAAGATTTTGATGGTTCCTTCTCACATTGAGGTTCTTCATCCATTTTGAGTCTATTTTCGTGTGTGGTGTAAGGAAATGGTCCAATTTCATTTTCCTGCATGTGGCTGTCCAATTTTCCCAACACCATTTGTTGAAGAAGCTGTCTTTTTTCCACTGGACATTCTTTCCTGCTTTGTCGAAGATTAGTTGACCATAGAGTTGATG